>NC_056744.1:980716027-981036027 GCF_019279795.1 Protopterus annectens
TAAGGTGTAGTTCCATTTTCTGAACTGTAATCGACAGATGCATTTCTAGGCACCAGAAGGATACGAGTGAGTACCTCCTTATTTATGTACCACATCACTGCCTTTTTCAAACACCTTTATTAAATTATCACTTAGCACAAGGGCACACAGACATTACAGAAAAGAAAATAAACCATATTAACATGTTTTCATACACTGTACATTAGATGCATTCTTTCCTTCTTTTTAACAACTGAGGATCTCTCTGGCCATCATGGATAACTGATAAAGCAGAAACTGGACCTACTGGGTCAAGACGGCTGCTTTCTCTTGTGGTAGGAAGGCTATCTGCTTGTCTGTGTCTAAGACGACTCCTGAGAAAACTATCCTCAGAGAGGGGGATCAGATTTAACTTCTTTAGACTGAGGGTGAAACCCAGTCTTGAGAAGAGAT
Organism: Protopterus annectens; assembly: GCF_019279795.1. Taxonomy (NCBI): domain Eukaryota; kingdom Metazoa; phylum Chordata; order Ceratodontiformes; family Protopteridae; genus Protopterus; species Protopterus annectens. The sequence goes on from NC_056744.1 coordinate 980,716,460, forward strand.
CTCTGGTTAGGTGGAGAGATGTGTCATGTTCCTTCACAGAATGTCCCTGAATTAGGCAATCATCTAGACAGGAGTAAATGTGAATGCCCTTTGCCCTGCAGCATGCATCTACTGGATACAGACATTTTATAAAGACTCTGGGAACAGTGGAAAAACCAAAAGGCAAAGCACAGAACTGATAATGTTTCCCACCTGTTCTGAAGTGGAGGTACCTTCTGTGAAGTTTTGCGATGGGGATACGTAGGTAAGAATCCTTAAGATCTAAGGTGACCATGTAAGGGGAAAGCATGGGCAGAAGTTTTTGAAGAGTTAATATTTTAAATCCGAGAACTCTCATGGACTATTTAGCCAAGATAAGTATAAGAATTGGCCTCCAGATATTTTTTTTTTGGTATTATAAAAAGCCTTGAATAGTACCCTATGCATCTTTCTTCCCTTGGAAATGGTTCTATGGGGAGCTGGTCCAGTAAGAAGTTCATCTGTAACTATGAGTCTCTGAGCTGACCTCCCAGAACTGAGGGGATGCTATAGTGTCTTGGGAGAGAGCCAAACTGAAATTTGTGCCCCGATGTTATGATCTGAATGACCCATGGGTCCCAAGTAATGTCTAGCCATCTGTCTAGAAACAGGGAAAGTCTGTCTCCTAGTCTTGTAAGTGAAGGAAGGGATGTGGTTGGGTGGGTTTTTTAGAGGGGAGTAGAGAGGGATCTGGCTGAGTTATGGTTGCTTCATGCAGGTCCCCTGCACTGGGTTTAGGCAAAAATTACAAAAGTGTAGAAGTCCTGGTTTGGGATAGGTTTCCCACATCTTCAAAGGTTCATAGAAGGTTATTAGGCTAACGGCCCTAGAGTCCTTACAAGTCTAGCCATATTTATCCTGAGTTGCCCCAATTGTCTACGATTAGGTGAGTGAAGTTCGCAAAGGTAAGGGTCTGTTGTAATTAATAACTCTTAAGCAAGTATTTATCTTGACAACTGACAACCAATCATACAACAGATAAGGAAAAGGAAAACTGTTCCCCAGTGGGGTACTTATCTTTATCACAGTTCATATTTTGGCTTTGGACTGACTGATGACATGAGACCTATACTAGGCTCCAACAGCAAGAAAGAACTGAGAAAATGGTGCAGTGCAATGACCCATATACCATGGCATCCTGAAGTCAGGAGGGAGAGCATCTGCCAGACCTGGAAGAGGGGAAGTCTCTGGTATTTGTGCCAGCCAATGGTTTCCACAGCAGGAAATCCCAAGGAGTTATTACGGCAACAGTGAAATATAATATCTGAAGACATTTCTGACATAGACACAATTAATTTTTTTCTGCCTTACATTACAGGACTGATTCTGACACTAAATAAAAGAACAACAGAGGTTTATGGACTGCAGTGCAGGAATCAAAAGTTGATCTGAAATGTTAAAATTATCAAACTACAAATCTTCCAAATTATGGAAAGCAGTATGGGATATGTCTGTTTTTAAATAGGAAAACAATCAAACTTTATCAAACTGCACTCCTTCAAATATTACCACTTTTATTCTGCAAAGAGTATGTGAAATACACTGGGCAGCCTAAGACTTTGTGTGTGTGTGTGTGGTTGTCCTGATTATGTAATGACTGACTGCACTAAACATTGTTGCAATGTGGGAAACAGAGTCACAATGTTAAAAATTGTACTGGATTTACTTAATTTTGCACTAAATGTAGTAATGAAGGGCAATTTGTTTTGGACTTCCCTTTGGGCATGAGTCTGCTGAAACATCTCCTGACAACTCTGGTGTTTCTGGCCAAGGTACTATTCAGCCAATTGCTGGTTTGTTCCTTCACCAACTGTACTTCCGGAATCTTTTGATATCAAATCTGTGGTATAAAGTGAAATGGGCATCAATGAGTCTGCTCTCTTTGCAACTTCTTTTCTCCTTTTCCTGCTCCTAATGTTTTTACTCCACTAGAGGAAGACTATACTACTGTTATAGAAGGGGAGGGGCTGATGAAGAGTGACACTAATCAGTTGGATAAAAAAGCTCTGTTAGTGATGGAGTGAAAAATAAAAGAAATGAATGAAAGACACTAAAAGCTGACAAAAACAGCAAAGGATATTTTTTCAGTTTTATCCAATATCATCAACAGCATTAGATAAAATAAGGGGACTTGTGGTTTTGCAGTGGTGCAACTTGTTACTAAACACTAGATTTATTAAGGAATCAGACAGAAGATGGTCTGAACATGGATGGGAAGAAATCTTTTTTTTTTTTTTTTAACATATTTACTACATTAGCACTTCAGACAGTCATACATTAACAGAAAAGAAAACAAACCATATTAACATGTTTTCATTCACGTTTTCTATTTTTAAACAATAGGTATCATTTAACCCATCACATAAATTGCTCAGCTCCTACTTTCCTTTACACTTCCTCCCTAACATTCCCTTTATTTCTATATAATTTGCTTTCACTTTTCTTAAGATCCCGTTCCACTTTTTTCTCTCTTTCAAAATGCTCAATGCTTCAAATACAGATTCCATTTTGATTCCATTTTCTAGTAATTACTTTTTGGCTTTTTGAAGAATTAAATTTAATAAGAGCTTACTATGAGGCAATTCATATCCTGTGTCCCAGTGGGTAAAACCGTGTTTTTGTCTTTCAAAAAAGGATGTATTTTCAGACTTGAGGTTTTGTTTCAATCTGCTGTTACTTAACTTTTAGATTTTACTGTGGTTATTTCTGGTGGACTTTTAGTTTTGGACATGAAAGTCTGAGGACAGATGTTATTTTTAAGTTCCAACATCAGTGAAGGAAAGCGAATATTTTTTTCACTTTTTTGTAGTCATGGTAAATATGCCAGTTTGCTTCTGGGGACAGAAGATCCTTTAGCATACAAGAAGAGTACTCTTCAATGGAAATGTATTTTGTTTTTGTTTTCTGAAATTCTGAATGAGATTCTTTTAGATGTTAAACTATTATTCAAATCATTTTTCCATATGGGATGAACTTGGAAAGCACAAACAGGTTTTGTGGGTTAGAAAACGTGTAAAGTGGTTTACTGTTTGTTTTTCCGGAAGTTTTGAGATGTTACATGAAAGAAGAAAACTGTCTTCCGATCATTTGGATATGTGGCCTTTACATCACAACTGGACATCCTAACGGTGAAGCTTGTAAGGCCAAATATGAGGTGGTTTTCAGGGAGGTACAGAAAGAGTAATATACTAGTGGCATCACCTTAGCTACTTCTGTTATATAGGCTTCTATAAGTTGTTAGAATACATCGATCCTGACTATTTCTAACTAAACAGATCTGCATTTACTCAATACAATAGAGATTAATGATAGGCAAACATCTGGCCTTAAAAATTTGTCCCACTTTGGTTAGGTAAAAGTGTTAGGATGAATGAAGGCTTATGAGAAATGTGCTTTCTTCCGAGGGAATGGAAGTACTACATCAAGATGAAATATTGCCTATGGTTGTTCACTATGTTAATGATCTGTTCATAACGTTAATACTTTATGTTAAACAGATCTGTTCATAAGGAAAAGAGAAATGCACATCTTTTAAGTACTGCTTCTACTACCTCGCTGGGAAAACCCATTATTGTGCTGGAATTAGATACCATTTTATAGCTTGGAAAAGAAAAGTACAGTTGTGTACCTACCATAAATGTAGATGTTTGAGTGTATTCACTGTTGCAGTCATTACACTTGGGTTATCCTGCTGGCAGGCAACCCGCAGTCGGCCTGAATTCCAAAGTCTTGGTCCGGTGTCGGTTGCTGTCGCCTCTTCCCTGACGTCAGTGCGCCAGGGGTATAAAAGATGCAGCCAACGCCATTTTCTTCAGTTTTTCTTGTCCCATATGTCAGGTGCTCCCAAAAGGGTAGGCTAAAAATTTTGCAAATAAAAAAGCATGCACTAACATAAACATTACCTTCCTCTACCAGCAAATACACCACATAGGTTGTATAGAACAGAGAAGTACAGATAAGGCACAGCAATGAAAGGGGGATGGTGGGAGGGTAACCTGGACTGCAACAGTGAATACACTCGGACATCTACATTTATGGTAGGTACACAACTGTACTATGTTCATTGTGTTTCACTGTTGCAGTCATTACACTTGGGTTGAATCCCAAAGCTGAGGTTGGGCGGCTGGATCTAAATAGGATTAGGAGTGGCTATGAGGCCCTGCAGAACTGCAGTGGCAAAGCCTGCTCTGGATTTAGAGTAAAGAGGTAAGTGGTAGTGCTTGGTAAAAGTGTGCACTGAACTCCAAGTTACAGCCTCCAAAATTTCCTTGGTTGGTACTCCTCTGAGAAAGGCTGCTGATGTGGCTGCTGCCCTGGTAGAATGAGGCCTAATATTCTTAGGCACTGATTTGCCATGCCGTGCATAGCAGAAACGAATGCAGTGTCCTATCCATTTTGAAATAGTCTGCTTTGAAATAGCCTTTCCTTGAGATCCTGCAGTGTATGCCACAAAAAGTTGCTCAGTTTTTCTGAAAGCTTTTGTTTTGTCCAAGTAGAAGCGTAGCTGCCTGTGTATGTCCAAAGAATGCACAAGTCTTTCCCCTTTATTCTGGGGATTTGGATAAAAGGTTGGTAAATGAATGGTTTGGTTAAGAGCCACACTGGATACTACCTTTGGCATAAATGTTGGGTTTGTCCTTAGAGAAACCCTGTCCGGATGAAAAACGATAAAAGGTTCCACTGCCCTTAATGCCTGTAACTCTGAGACTCTTCTTGCTGAAGTTATTGCTAGGAGCAGAGCAGTTTTCCATGATAAGTATTTTATCTCCGCTGTATTGGCTGGCTCAAAGGGAGGCAGTGTGAGCTTTTCCAAGACAAAGTTGAGGTCCCATGTTGGTATAGGTGCTCTTCTTGGGGGTCTTATGTTTTTTGCCCCTCTGAGGTACTGTCTTAGTAGTGGTTGAGAGAAAAAAGAAGGTTCCATATTGTAATGAGCTGAAATGGCAGAGGCATGGATCTTAACTGATGAGAAGGATATGCCTTTGTCCAGCATCTCAGTTAGGTATTGCAAAATCTGAGGAATATTAGGAACAAGAGGTTCAAATCCTTGTACCTGGTTCCAAGCACAGAATCTCTTCCATTTTTCTGCATAAGATTTCCTGGTGCTGGGCCAAATGACATCCATTACTGTTTTATAGTGAGGTATGGTCTGAGTGGCTATATTATTCGCCAAGCAGCCAGATTTAAGGTTCTGAGTTGGCTGTGCAGGATCTGATTGTTTTGTTGGGTCAGCAGATGAGGAATTTGAGGTAAAGTCCAGGCTGGCCCTTGAGACAAGCTCTTTAGGATTGCGCACCAGTGCTGGCGTGGCCAGTCTGGGGCAATCAGAATCATTTTTTGGCTTCTCTTGTCTGACCTTTAGGAGTACCTTGGGGAGTAGAGGCAGTGGTGGATAGGCATAAACTGTTAGGCTTTTCCAGCTGAATGAGAGAGCACCCACCTTCCACGCTTGTGAGTGATAAGTCCTTGTGCAGAATCTTTGTAGTTGGCCATTGTGAGGGGAGGCAAATAGATCCATGTATGGGCATCCCCATTAATTTATCATGCTGAAGACTCGTGGAGCTAGTTTCCACTTGTGAGGGTCCATGAGGTTTCTACGTAGTTTGTCTGCCAAAGTATTTTTCTTTCCTGGCAGGAATTGTGCCTGCAGATGTACTTGATAGGCCAGTGCTGTGTTCCACAAAGTCATGGCTTGCCTGCACAGGGGGTAGGAATGAGTGCCCCCTTGCTTGTTTATGTACCACATGACTGTAGTATTGTCCGTCTTTAGTAATAGTTGTCCTGGATGTAGTAGATCCTTGAAGGCTGTCGGGGCATTCTGTACAGCTAGCATCTCTTTTTGATTGATATGAAGATGTATTTGGTCTGTGGGTCATATGCCCTGTATACATTTTCCTGCCATGTGTGCACCCCAGGCATAATCCGACGCATCTGTTGTTAGTGTCTGCCTGACTGTGGGTAAAGTGAAAGGCTGTCACTTGTTGTGGTGACAGGCCAGTGCCCACCATCGAAACTCTTGTTGCAGGCAGGGAATGAGAGTAATTGTTGTTTCCAGGCTGTGGCAATGTTGAGTCCAAACACTTTTTAGATATTATTGTAGCTTCCTCATATGCAGTCTTGCATATGGAATTAGCAGGATGCAGGATGCCATGAAGCCCAAAACCTGCAGAATTTTTCTTGCAGGTAGCTGGGTCTTTGTTGCCATCATTTGAAAGTAATGAGTCAGTTGCCTTTGTTTGTCTGGCGTGAGATAAGCCATCTGGGCAGTTGTATTTAAGCTTGCACCCAGGAATATTATCTCTTGAGAGGGCACTAGTTTTGATTTATTTTCGTTTACTGTGTACCCTATGAAAATTAGTAATCTTTTTACAAACGCCAGATGCTGTAGTAGAATGTCCTTGCTGTCTGCTTGAATAAGGCAGTCGTCCAAGTAGGGATATATTTGAATTCCTTTTTGACTGCAAAATGCAATTACTGGTGCCAGGCATTTTGTGAAGACCCTGGGCACAGTAGATAAGCCAAAGGGCAGTGCAGAGAATTGGTAATACATTGAGCCAGAATCTGAGGTATCTTCTGCAAGATTGTCTGATTGGGACATGCAGGTATGTCTCTTTGAGGTCCAAAGTAACTAGCCAAGCCTTTTTGCCCAGCATGGGTAGAAGTTGCTGCAGTGTCAACATTTTGAATTTTGGAACGTCTAGGAAAGTATTTAGAGTAGACAGGTCTAGTATTGGTCTCCAAGCTTTGTCCTTTCTGGGTACCAAGAAAAGTCTTGAGTAAAATCCTTGTCCCTGCTCTTGCTGTGGTACTTTTTGAACAGCTCTCATGTCCATGAGAGCAGAAATTTGTTTTTGTGCCTCTGCCCATTGATTGAGTGGCAGGTCTGGCATACCTTTTGGCCTGGGTAGAGTGTGAAAATGGAACCTGTAACCCTGTGAAACAATATTCAGTACCCATTTGTCCTGGGTGATTATGTGCCAGCTTTGTGAGAAAAGTGCTAGTTTCCCCCCAAGGGTGCTGCCAAAAGGTAAGTGCTTGGCATTGGTAGAGGGAAGTCATTGGGACTGTTTCCTATAAGGTTGTGATTTGTCTTCTCCGCCTTTGGGGGCTGAAGCACCCCATTGCTTAGGTCTGCATGAGCCTTGGGGCTGAGATCTGCCTCTTGGGCGTCTGTATCTGCCTCTTTGTGGCCTGTCTGACACTGGAAAGGACCAATTTTTAGAAGGCCAGTTCCTGCTAAATCTGGGTAGCTGAACCTGTAAGAAATCCTTTACTGTCTGCATTGATTTTGCTTTATCCTCCATTTTCTTCAACACCTCTTCCGCTTTAACACCAAAGTATCATGCTGTAATGGAGCATCCAGCAATTTTGCTTTAACATGATCAGGTAAACTTTGTACTTTTAACCAAGCATGTCTTCGAATGACAGAACCTGTAACTGCGGTTCTGCAAGAAGCCTCAAATGAATCAAAACCACATTGCAAAGTATGCTTTCCCACTTGTTCAGCTGCATGCAATAAATCCTGCATTTCCTTATTTTCAGCACATTCTGAGCTTGTAAGCATTTTCTGTTTTAGCAAAGACATTAGGTATTGTTGATATTTAAGCATGTGAAACTGGCAGTTTAAAGCCCTTACAGCTAAAATGGCAGAAGTGTAAACTTTTTCCCCCCATCTGTCCAGTGCTCTAGAATCCCTATCAGAGGGAACAGTTTTTTTGCAGTGGAAGCCTTGACCCCCTTGGGACCCTGTGAAATTGTTTCTGGGTTAGCAGCAGGGTTTTTATAAAGAAATTTATGAGAATCTGGGACCCTGTAATACCTATCTGGCTTAACTGGTGCAGGGGGGTAAAGAATAAGGAGACAAACTGGATTCAGAAAATACATCAACAATATCTAATACAGGGGGAATAGCAAGGGGCCTGTGCTGAGGCAGTAAAAGAAAGTCTCTGAGCCTTTTCTTGGATTCTGAATAATCCTGGCTCTCCTAATGGAAATGCTCCCTCATGGTGTGCAGGGTTTCCCCAAAGGAGTAATCCTCTGGAGGAGAGGCTGAAGGGATAGATTCTTCAGCGTCAGAGTCCTCTTAGGGAGGGAGAGGATATCCCTGTTCTGAAGAGGAATCAGAGGAAATAGAAATCTGGCCAGAGGAATCCTAGTCAGTATCTTGCCTAGGCCTTTTATCAGGAGGGGGATGTGAACCCCTGATCACAGTAATTAAGTCTTCGGCCATTTTAAGCATCTGTTTCTTTGGCATGGATGACTGTCCAGGTGAATGCTGTACTTGTTTCTTTGTCTTTAAAGGTGTTTTAGACTTTGCCTTGGCTGCTGTAGTGGTCTTGATAGTAAGCTGTGAAGGTCTGAAAACAGCCTCAGAAGCCGATGCCTGCTCAGCGGCTCCAGACCCATCTGAGGGAATAGTTTCCGTAGGCCTAATACCTTGAGTTTCCAGAGGCCTAGTTGTCTCCACATGGGAGTCGGAGGCGGCCTGTGGCTCTGAGGTAGCGCGTGTCAGGGGCTGTGAAAGCGCCTCACTGAGAACCGGCGCACCGGCGACTGGCCTAGAAGAGGCTTCATCGTCGGTTTTGGATCTCGGATGCCTGTCCTTTTCTTTGTCCTTGCGCTTTTTATGAACTCCGGTCATCGGTTGTTCCGACGGCATTATACAGTTAAGTCTTCGGCCAAAGTAATGTAAAGCAAAATCGAACAGACGCTTAATAGTGTATTGGTTGAATCTAGCGCAAAACCGACAACTAGCAACGTCGTGGTCAGGGCCTAAGCAAGGGATACAGTAAGAATGGAAATCCTTATGAGGTATTTGCTTCCCACAAGAAATACAATTGTTAACTTTTACTGATATTGGTCTGGAGCCAGAAAAAGTTTCCCCAGCGGGATACTTAGCTTTATTGAAGACTTCGGATCTGAAATTCAATTTTGAAAATCTCAGGAGTTGGCCGACCGGCACTTGCTAACTACTTTTGCTTCTGGCACCGCACAGCAGGAAAGACTGAAGAAAATGGCGTCGGCTGCATCTTTTATACCCCTGGCGCACTGACATCAGGGAAGAGGCGACAGCAACCAACGCCGGACCAAGACTTTGGAATTCAGGCCGACTGCGGGTTGCCTGCCAGCAGGATAACCCAAGTGTAATGACTGCAACAGTGAAACACGATGAACATCTATCAATGCCCTGGGCACTAGTATAAGTCACGTTTTATACATCTGTTGCTGAAAAGCAAGTTATTCTTAATGGTTATCTCATACTTTACAAAACAGAAATGAATGTGTTGGCCTATTCAATTACTGTGCAAAGATGGTGATAAATTTGATATGCATAATTATCACCCTCTTACTTTGTGTCATGGTGATTATAACATTCGGTTCAACACCACACAGTTGTGTTTTGTTGGCATGCTGCTTGTATTTTTAGTGTAAGGCACAAAAGGAAAACTATAAAAAAAACTCTTAGTTTTTTTTTTTTGAAAGGAAGTAGTAGATATTCTCCACAAGACTGTGTGTAGAAAGTTAGTTTAGGATATTTTTAAAGCATCTGATAGTACTTAAGCATGGCCAGATGTGGGCTATTTTGCATGCTTATGGGAGTGGTCCAAGAATCCACACATTGTTGGAAAACAGTTATAATAATATTTGCGTACAGGTGTTAGATAATGGATACTTTGGTATGCCTATTAACATGGGAAAGGGTGTTTGCCAAGGTTATGCCTATTAACATGGGAAAGGGTGTTTGCCAAGGTTATCCATTAAGTGGCAATCATACGCGTTTTGGTTATGAATGCTGCTTTACATGTGGCCCATAGGTGTACCTCTGAAACGTGCATCACTTATAAGGACATGGTGTATTTTCAGTCTGTGTTGTCTTACGTAGGCAATTTAACTCTTCTGGTGAAGTAAAGAAGTCAGGTGATAAAAGTTTTGAAAGTAGTGGATAAGAAGTTATGTACTCACCATAACGTTCCATCTGAGTAGGTATCTTCATTTGTCAGCAACCTTTGGGATACGGATCCGATCTCGGATCCGAGCCGGCAACTTCTATCACAGCATAGATCCGAGCTCCTAGCTCCTCCCTTTACCCATAATCCCCTACCAACCCTGACTGACCTCAGATCAAGTTTGCCCCATAGCACAGCTAATACTGTGTCCCAGAGGGAACTAATCTAAAGAACCCCAAGTAGGATCATTTTGGTCAGGGGGAAGGAGGGGGGGTGGTTGCAGACAAATGAAGATACCTACTCAGATGGAACATTATGGTGAGTACATAACTTCTTAATCTGAAGTATGAACTTCATTTGTCAGCAACCTTTGGGACAGAGTCCCCAGCTACCTAAATCTTGGGTGGCCTTCATGGAAGAATATTCCGGAGCACTGCAGAGCCAAAAGACGCCCTACCTCGGGAGACAATATCTACTTTGTAGTGGCTGATAAAGGTATGAGATGAAGCCCAAGTGGCTGCGAAACAAATGTCATCCAGGGCAACCCTAGCCTTAAAGGCAACCGATGTAGCAACGGCACTAGTAGAATGAGCACGGACTCCCTGAGGTGCAGGCCTTCCCAAGCTCTGATATGCTAAGAGAATACAACTAGATATCCATCAGGAGAGGGTAACTTTAGAAACCGACTTGCCGAAGTTGTTTTTGGCAAAGGAGACAAATAACTGATCGGATTGCCTATGACTAGTAGTTCGATGAATATAAAGACGTAGTTGTCTGTACACGTCTAAAGAGTGTAGCTTATACTCTCCTTTGTTTTGATAGCTGGGGAAGAATACTGGAAGATTAATAGATTGATTAATGTTAGCTTCCGAAGATACCTTAGGTAGAAAAGACCGATTGATCCTGAGGTGAACTCTGTCTGGGTGGAAGACCAAATACAGTGGTTTGACACAGAGAGCCTGGAGTTCCAAGACCCTCTTGGCTGAAGTTATGGCCACCAAAAAGGCCGTTTTCCAAGAGAGGTATTTAAGATCAACAGTGGCCGCCGGCTTGAAAGGGGGGCTAGTCAAGGCCTGCAAAACTAGGGATAAATCCCATGGAGGTACCACCTCTTTGACCGAGGGCCTGAGGAGGAAGGTACCCTTAAGGAAGGTCTTACACAGTTTGGAAGTAATAAGCGGCCCTGACTCCTGCCCTACATGATAGTGTGAAATTGCTGCAAGTTGTACCTTGACCGTGGAGGAACTAGCCCCCTGGTGAAAGAGAGAAGTTAGAAAATCTAGAACCGATGCTACCAGCACCGTAAAGGGATCTAAATGACGGTGCTCTGCCCAAATGGAAAAACGTTTCCATTTACTCCGATAGACCCTTCTGGTGGAAGGCTTGTGAGCTGCTACTAGAATGGCCTTGACTGGTGATGAGATTCCGGGAGTCCTTATCAGGAGTGGAACTGGAGCAACCAAGCAGTCAGCTTTAGGTTGGCCAGGTTGAGAGTCGGGAGACCCAGGGGGTGTGAAATGAGATCCGGGAGGGGATCCAGAATCCAGGGCGGATGAATCAGGTGAGACCATAGGTAAGGGAACCATGTCTGACGAGGCCAGAATGGGGCAATGAGGATCATCTTGCTCCCCAACTGACTGGCTTTCTGCAATAGTTTCAACATCAGGGGCAGAGGCGGGTAAGCATAAAGCAGACCGGGAGGCCAAGCATGAACTAGAGAGTATGAACGCAATGAGAGCCAGCAAACTGACAATAAAATAAAAGAAACTTGCATTTATTAGTAACCGCTTTCGGTGTGGATCAGTGCCTCACCTTCATCAGACTGATACAAAGTGAAAATCAATTAACATTCTTTATATAGAAAAAATCTAACAATCAATGAATTAAAACCTAAATTAGTAAACCCAGTTAATTCTTAAAAGGGATTTTCACTTTGTTTCAGTCTGATGAAGGTGAGGCACTGATCCACACCGAAAGCGCTTACTAATAAATGCAAGTTTCTTTTATTTTATTGTCAGTTTGCTGGCTCTCATTGCGTTCATCCTCGCCTACTTTTCAGTAGTTTGGTTTCTTGTTTTTCGTTTGTATGAACTAGAGAGTCTCTCGGGGACTCCCCCGGAGAGGGGATCAGAGCGAAGTAATCGTTGCATTTGGTATTTGAGGGAGGGGCAAAAAGATCGCAACAAGGTCGCCCCCATCGGGCAAATACTTGCTCTGCAACTAGAGGATTGAGAGACCATTCGTAAGGAGTCAGGATAGTATGACTGAGCCTGTCCGCAAAAATGTTGGACCGTCCCGGAATGTGCGTTGCGATGAGAAAGCGGTTGGTGGATATCGCCCATTCCCACACTCTCATGGCCTCGCGGCAGAGAGGGTAAGACCTGGTTCCCCCCTGTTTGTTGATGTACCAGACGACTGACATGTTGTCCGTCTGCACCACAATCGTACCCACCGGAAGAGGGTTGTGAAGTGCTTGCAATGTCAAAAGCACCGCCCTCATCTCTAGGACGTTGATATGCAATGAGGTATCTATGTCGTTCCACGTGCCTTGGACTGTTCTGCCCGAATAGTGCCCCCCCCAAGCGAGAAGCGTCCATGGTCACTGTGGCGACTGGCGGAGGCAGCGAGAAGGGGCGTCCTGTGTGGAGATTGGGGGACTGGAGCCACCACACGAGCGATCTTTTGCAAACCCTGCTCAGAGGAATGGGATGAGACAGGGGATTGCGAGATAGGGACCATTGTACCTGGAGGGTCCACTGTATGACCCTCATATTCAGCCAGGCCAATGGCAGCAGCGGAATTGATGCCGCCATGGACCCTAGAGCCCTCAGGACCAGTTCCGCCGAAGGAGCTTGAAGTTGAAGGATGACCTGCACGTGCAACCTCAGGTTCTGAAGCTGATCTGGAGTCAAGAAAGCAAGCATCAGTCTGGAGTCCAACCTCGCCCCTATGAAATCCAATACTTGTGTAGGAGCCAGGGAGGATTTGGCCATGTTGATGGTCAACCCTAAGAGTGGAGCCAGATTGAGGAAATAATCCCTGCATGAGCAAAGAAGATGCCTTGTTGGGGTGGTAAGGAGCCAGTCGTCTAGGTACGGAAAGACCTGAATTCCCTGGAGTCTCAGGTGGGCCGCTATCGCTGCCAAGACCTTGGTGAACACCCTGGGGGCTGAGGTGAGACCGAAGGGAAGGGCCCTGAACTGGAAATGGCTGGCTCCCAGCCGGAAGCGGAGAAACCTCCTGGAGCGTCTGTCTACGAGAATATGATAGTACGCATCCTTGAGGTCTATTGAGCACATCCAGTCGTTCTCCCGCAGTAGTGGGAGAATAGATTGCAGTGTGACCATCCGAAACTTTACTTTTGGTACTGCCAGGTTCAAGAGAGAGGTCCAGGATGGGCCTCACGTCCCCCGTCTTTTTTGGCACCAGAAAGAACCTGGAGTAAAACCCTGATCCGAGCTGATCTGGGGGGACGGGCTGGATGGCTCTTTTTTGTAAGAGCTGCTGAATTTCTGCAGCAGCCGCCTCCCTCTGATTGGGTGGTACATCGGGGAGGCTTCTGATTCTGGGGGTTACAAGAAAGGGAATTTGGTAGCCTCTGGATATAACACGAAGCACCCAGCGATCCGTTGTTATGGACACCCACATTGCTAGGTGCCTCGAAAAACATCCCCCGACTGCCTCCAGAGTGGAGCAGCCGGGCAACCCCTTAGGGGTTCTGCGTGGGCCTCTCAGAGAAGGGTTCTCTGGACCCAAAATTCCTGGGACCCCCCTCTGCCTCTAGGGCGGTGCCCTCCCTGTCCTCCTCTGCCACGAGAGGACTGGTTGTCCGGAGCAGACTGGGACTGATGCGATTTCCGGAACCACATCTTCTTTTGACCCTTTTGGTTCTTGGCAAAGGACCTCTGGGGAGCAGAGAAGCGGACTCCGACGGCAGACGTCTTCCTGTCTTTCTCGCTCTGTACAAGGGTGTCGCGAACGGTTTTGCCAAACAATGCAGAACCATCAAAAGGGGCATTCACAAATGACGCCTTAAAGGGGTCCGAGAAGTCACAATGTCGGAGCCAGGCTTGCCTCCTCATGACCAGCCCAACTCCGCCTGCTCTAGCGGCTCCCTCAGTGGCGTGAGACAAATGCCGCATACAGGTGTTGGAAACAGAACGTAGGGTGGACATTCGGGAGGAGTACAGTTGCTTGTCCCCTTCCGACATGGACCCTGGGGGGGAAGCAGCGTATTCTTTGATTAGATCCTGCTGCATCCGAATGACGTGTGCCATATAGTTCAGGGCCCTCATGGAGAAGGTCGCTGAACTGAAGGCCCACTTCCCAAGGCGGTCCATCGCACGAGACTCCTTGCTCGGCGGATGAACCGTGGGGCTCTCCTGAGCCAACTCTCTCTTGGTGGCTGCCGCCACCAACATGGCATCCACAGGGGAACCACTGCTCCAATGGGTTCTCTCTGTCGGGGGACTCAAGATTTTGTCCGGGTGCTTGGGAACAGGCTCTACAGTGTCCGGCTCCCTCCAAGCCCTAGTGGCTATAAGATCCACCAAGGGGTTGGGGACACCCAAGAGGTAGATGGCCCTGCCTCGAACACCTCTAGGAATACGGACTCATCAGAGGAAGCCTTGGGGGCAGACTACCCCCCCCCCCGATTCTGAGCATTTCCATGATGTCTCCAAAGGAGACATCCTCGGGGGGTGACCTTGGGGAGCCTTCCCCTTCATCCAAGTCTGTATCTTCAGTGAGGGACTCAGGGGAGTCCACGTGCCTCCTCTTGCACTTCGACTTGCGAGGAACCTCCTTGGGGGGGCTGTCCGAGGAGTCCTCACCAGCAATATCCTGTTCCAATGGAACACCTAGAGGCGCTGAAGCAGGCTGCCCCGAAGGCCGGGTGAGGGGAGCCAGGACCAGCTGAGAGGGAGTGCAGGGGGGAGCCGAAGCCAGGACCGGAGGCCTGGATGCACTCAACAGTACCCTCTCCACCACCGCGAAAGCAGAGGGGGAGCCACTCTCTGACGGATCCGAGATCCGACTCCCACTCGGATCCAAGGCGGGGATCGGACCCGGAGCCGAGACTATTGGATCCGAAGGACCCGCGAGCTCCGACCGGGACGGGGCCGAAAGCATACCGAGTCCCTCGGATCCGAAGCTCGGCCCATGGCCCCGAGAGGTTGGATCCGACAAACTCGAGGGAATGGTCGGAGCCGAAGTGCCTAGCACTGTCGGCTCCGACCCACCCCCAGATCCAACGCGGCTCGGCTCCGACAACTCCGAACCCGGAAGGTGGGTCGGAAAAGGAGCGATAGGAGCAAAGAAGGGGGTCGAGCTCGCCCTCGGAGGGGGGGGAGGCAAGAGCACTCCCATCTGCATCTGGGCCTGGATGAACCTCCTCATCATCCGGTCCATGTCCGCATCTGACATACTAAAGGTGGACCTCGAGGAGGCCACTGAGGCAGGTCTGGAGTGCCGCCTCGATGACCTCGACGGGGACCGGGTCACCTCCTCCTCGGGTCCCGGTGAGAAGCAAGGGGATCGGATCCGAGGAGGAGGTGAACCAGAAACCCTGGAGGGAGAACCCCGTTTGGCAGGCGGGGCCGAGGAGGAGTCCTCGGCCCGTCGCTTAAGGTGCTTCTCCCTCTGCTTCTCTTTCCTGGTCTCCCTCTCCTCCGAAGCCACAGTGGGAGGTTGAGTCCTGGAGGTAGGGGGGCAGGAGTGGCCGCTACCGAGGGCTGGGTAGTGGTCACCGAAGTACCGGAGGCCGGAGCCGGGTCTGGGAGCAAAAGGCCCGCCAGAACCAGCTTCGACCTCCGATCCTTAAGTGCCCTGGGGTTGAGCGCAGCGCAAATCGCGCAACCCGAGGAGAGGTGTTCAACCCCAAGTCACCTAACACACCGAGTGTGGCCATCAGCCGGTGAAAGCTTGTGACCACACTCGGTGCATTTCGAAAAAATGGCTTTAGGGGCCTCCGACATCACTAAAAGGAAACACACCCGCTAGGCCCCTACACACTATACACACACACTGCGACCAGCGAGGGCAGGGAGGAGAAATAAAAGATAAAAAAATTAAGCTAATTTAAGCTAAAAAGAGTGAAATTAGCGCTAAGGGAAACCTAAACACACACACAAACACTCGCTCAAAAAGAGTATAAGAAAAAAAGTGAAAACTTTCTTTTCTCACAAAATCTGACCAAGAGCTCTGGAATCTAGCTGTTGCTTGAAGTGCGGCAAACTAGATCTGAGGTCAGTCAGGGTTGGTAGGGGATTATGGGTAAAGGGAGGAGCTAGGAGCTCGGATCTATGCTGTGATAGAAGTTGCCGGCTCGGATCCAAGATCGGATCCGTATCCCAAAGGTTGCTGACAAATGAAGTTCCTACTTCAGATATGATGTTTGCTTTTAGTTTGTTTGGTATCAGTGTACAGAAATGTAAAGGGGTGGAGCAACAGATCATCAGATAGAGGATATCAGCTGATATTACTGTTTTGAGCAATACTGTGGTGGAAACAGATACACCCCCAAGGCTGCTCAGGCATAATGATGCATTTGAGATGCTTCACATACAACTCAATATAAGCAAAGTTCATTATCATATCCCTGTGAGCTATAGGTCCCATTTACGTAAATGAACTGCAGTCGCTCTCAGTTCAACCCACCACCATACTTATGTGCAATTTCATCTAACCCACTATAAATTGGGAATCATACATAACCCCAACCATGCAGGCCCAAAGACTCCTGTACTTTGTCAATACAAATGCCCCTGGAACATAATGGGTATCTTGTAGCTCCCCATGAGTGGCAACATCCTTGACCTAGTTCTCACCAACATGGGAGAAAGTTGCCCCACCCCCCTATGTGTAACTCCCTCAATGGTCAGATCAGACCATAAAGTTGTCTCCTTCAAAATAAAAGTAAAACCTGGGACACCAACTATCTCTGGAACTTTTAAGAATTATTCCTACGCAAAGTTACTGTTGACACAATGGCAAAATTTCAAGCCCCTCTAAACCCAGGGAGCACCACTGCCTATGTGAAATTGTTGACAAAAATCCTTTACAATTATGTCTACAGAGCACAGAGGCAGCAGTACCCATCCAAAGTAAGCAAAAGACAAAATCAAACAAAAGCCACCCTGGTGGATTCTGAATATCAACAGACTGTTTAACAAAAAGAAAATTGTGACCAAAAATAGAAAGTGCAAAGCCAAGCAAGTTAAGAACTCCCTCTAACTAAATAACCAACTCAGTGGACTAATTAAGTCTACCAAAGCTATATTTAAGGTAAACATAGCGTCCCAGGCTAATTACAATCAAAAGGAATCTTCAGCTACGTCCGCAATTTCAAAGGCAATATGCAACCATGTGCCCAACTAATTGTAAATGGAGCCACCTATACTGAGGCAGAGGATACAACAAATCTGTTGGGCAATAATTTCAGTTCCAGTTTTACCCTACTTTCTCTCCCAGACACCTCTCAAGAAATACCCCTCCCACAACTATCACCACTCAGCAGGGTCCCTAATGCATACTCCAAACCCAAATACACTGCATTAATGTGGCCTGATAATATCCCAGGATGCCTCTTTAACAGAGTGAAACATGACCTAACAGGTCCACTAGAATCAGTATTTAACAGTAGCTTTAAAACAGACTTTGCGCTGAATGAAGAGAGGACTGCAACCATTTTCCCTCTATACACAGGTGGGCTATCCACTTACTTGGGAAACTACCGACCCATAAGCCTGACTACTCTCAAATGTAAAGCCAAGGAAAGAATTATGCATAAGATAAATAATGACATAGGAAACCTTCAGACACAGGAAAAAACGCAGTTTGGTTTCATCAAGGCAAGGACTGCAAATAGAAGCTATGTACTTACCATAACTTTGCATCAGTGTTGTCCAATTTCATTATGCATCATGAATGGGTCTTTCTATCCTTCCTCTGATCCGACTCAGCCACTTCTTCCAGACATATGATCGTAGCCTCAGACGCTTCCCTCTCCGATAATGCCTCACTCCTCTTCAAACCCTCAGATAGAGTTTGCTGCCTCTTCCTAGAGATACTCAGAACAATAGAGCTAGACAAATAAAGAAAGTGACCAACTGGAGCCCAAATGAGGAACCACTGGGTTTCCTTATCTTCTATATTGCTCTCAGCTGTAGAAGGAAAGGGGAAGGAGGGTGAGATGTGATGCATAATGAAACTGGACAACACAGATGCCAAGTTATGGTAAGTACATAACTTCGAATGTGATGTCCATTTCATTACTCATCACAAATGGATTGGAGTCCCCAGCTACATAAACCCTCGGAGGACCTCAAGGAAGGATATGTCTGAGCACTGCAGAGCCAAAGGATGCTCTGTTTCTGGAAATCATGTCCAACTTGTAGTGAGATACAAAGGTGTCAGCTGTGGACCAAGTAGCTGAAGCACAAAATTCATCAATAGGCATCCTTGCAGAGAAGGTGGACGAAGTAGACATGGACCTGATAGAGTGAGCTCTAACTGGACAAGGGAGATGCTTGCCTTGTTGACCATAAACTGCAGAAAGACAATCAGTAATCCATTTGGCTAAGGTGATCTTGGATACAGCCTGACCTAACCTATTTGGAGAAAAAAGCAATGAACAATTGTTCAGATTTCCTGTGAGCTCTAGTCCTGTGCAAGTAAAAATGCAACTTTCTGTGTACGTCCAAAGAATGCAGCATGTTTTCACCTTTACTGGAATAATTAGGGAAGAATACAGGCAAGTGAATAGTCTGTTTAATGTTTGCCTCTGAGGTGACCTATGGTATGAAGGACGGATTTGTTCTAAGTGAGAGACTGTCTCTGAAGAAAGCTATATATGGAGGTTGAGAAGACACAGCTTGCAAGTTGACACTCTTCTAGCTGAAGTAATGCCCACTAGGAAAGCAGTCCTCCAAGATAAAAATTTTAACTCACACGAGCTACTAAATTCAAATGGTTTCTGGGTAAGTCCCTAAAGTACCAAGGTAAGATCCCAAGGAGGAGGAGGATCTGTTATTGGAGGTCTGAGATGAAAAACCTCTTTCATAAAAGCCAGACACAGTTTAGAAGTGGAAACAGCAGAGGGAAAACTATCACCCTTCCCTACATGGAAATTCGTGATAGCTGCAAGTTGCAACTTTATTGTGGAAAAACTAGCTCCATGTTGAAAAAGCGAGCTAAGAAACATAATGAAGTCTGGGACTGAAGCAGAATAGGGGGTCAATATTCCTGTGTGAAGCCCAAATGGAAAATCTCTTCTATTTACTGTGATATACTTTCTTGGTGGAATACTTCTGAGAAGCAAGAATAATTTCCCAGACTGGGGAAGCTAGCCTGGACTTTTGTAGAAATATTGGAAGAGGACAAACCAAGTGGTCAATTTGAGGGATCAAAGACTGGGAATCTGGTGTTCCAATGGATGGGAAATCAGATCTTGCCTGGGATCCAGCATCCATGGAGGATATCGTCTGTGAGACCACAGGAAGAGGAACCATGCCTGATGAGGACAGTATGGGGCAATGGGAATTATACTGGTTTTCAACTGTCTGGCTTTCTCTAGAACTTTGGATATCGGGGGATTGGAGGATAAGCATAGAGGAGACCTGAGGAGCCAACTGTGGACTACAGCATCCTTGGATGACTCCCCAAAGGGGAGGATCAGAGCAAAGTACTTGCTGCACTTGTTTAGGGGAGAGGCAAAACAGTCGGAGCAAGGTTGGCCTCAACAGCTGAATATCTGATTCGTTACGGACTGATTCAGGGACCACTTGTGTGGACTTAAGATTGATCTGCTTAGTCTGGGATGTGTGTTGCAATGAGAAAGCGGTTTGAAGAAATCGCCCATTCCCAAGCCCTCATGGCCTCGCTGCACAACGAGTATGAACGGGATGCCTCCCTACTTGTTGATGTACCAAACCACTGACAAATTGTTTGTTAGAACTGCAACTGTTCCCAGAAAAAGGCAGTCCTGAAAGGCTTGCAACGTGAGGAGGACTGCCTTCACCTACAGTACATTTATGTGCAATTTGGTCTCTGTCATGGACCAAGTGCCTTGGACCATCTTTCCCTGAAAATGCCCCCTACCCCACTCCAACAGGGAGGCATCTGTGGTCAACGTTGTCATAGGAGGGGGAAAAATGAAAGGTCTTACGAGATGGAGGTCATCTGTAAGAATCCACCATTGTAGATGACACCTGCAAATCAGAGTTAGCCTGACTGAGGTTGACAACGGATGGCACCAAATAGACCATTATACTTCTAGGGTCCACTGGGGAATTCGCAAGAAGAACCTGTCTAGGGGCACTAGAAGAATGGCAACTGACATGGATACTAGGGCCATGAAGACCAGTCAAGCTGGTGGTTTCAGGGTGGGGGCAGGGCTGCTAACTGTGAGATTTTGTTCAACTGCATTCCTATGAATTTGATACCCTGTACAGGAGTAATTTTGGACTGCGCTGTGTTCACTGCGATTCCCAGGTGATGGAACAGGTGCAACATAACCTGAATAGCCTGAAGTAGTTGATGTCTTGTAGGTGCTGTTAGGAGCCAATCATCCTGGTGAGGAAACACCTGGAATGCTTTCAAATGGAGGCGAGCTGCAACCACTGCCATGCAATTGAAGTGGTGAGTCCAAAGGGCAGTGCTCTGAATTGATAATGACTGACCCCCAGCCTGAAGAGCAGATATCTCCTGGAGCGCCTATTCTGATAGGATAGTAAACGTCCTGGAGATCTGCAGAACACATCCAGTTTGTCCTTGCTCAGAAGCGGCAGAATGGACTGTACCATAACCATGCGGAACTTCGACTTCTTTATGAATAAATTCAAGTTGCTCATATCCAAGATGGGTCAAAGTCCCCTGCCTTCTTTGTCACGAAAAAAGAAGCATGAGTAAGTTCCGCATCCTTGTTGTTCAGTTGGAACCTGTTGGATGACTTTTGTCTAAACATTTTTGAACTTCTACAAGGGCATTCTCCCTCTGACTGGGTAACAGCTCAGGGAGATACATCCCGGAACTGGGAGGAGGAAGGAAAAAGGGAATATAGTAACCTCTGGAAATTATATTTAACACCCAGGTGTCATTTATATTTGTCCAGGCTTCATGGTGTAACACAAGTCTGCCTCTGACTGCCTCTAGAGTAGGACAGCTGGGCAGTGCTTCAGGAGCACTGACAGGACCTGTCAGAGAAAGAGAAATGTTCCCTGAAGCCCTGATTTCCTGGATCCCCCAATCTCCATCTGGGGCGACATCTACCAATGAATCCTGTCCTTCTGCCTCCAGAGGTGAATTTGTCTTGCAAATCAGAAAAAGGCCCATGGGACATACGGAACCACATCTTCTTCCCACCCCATTGGTTTCTGGAGAAGATCCACTGGTGGAAGAAAACTTGATCCCTACAACAAATAAGGTCTTGCCTTCCTGTTCGCTGCTGGTGAGTGTTTCTTTTTCTGACAGCCCAAACAAGGAGGAACTGTTGAAGGGGGTGTTAATGAATGACACTTTAAAGGGGTCTACAAACCTACACAGCCTCATCCAGGCAGGTCTCCTGAGGGCTCTGCCTGAACTAGCCGCTTGTGAGGTTTCTTCTGCAGTCTGGGAAATTAACCTCATCGCGGAGTCTGCGATGGAGAAGTAGTGGTCAGGTGGGGAGAAACTTTTTAAGGTCCTCCTCTGACAGTGATTGCATCAGAGAGGTAGAGATTTCCTTAATCAAATCTTTCTGAAGGCACATAAAGTGTGCCAAGTAATTCAGTGTTCTTTGCATAAAAGTGGCTGAAGCATACACATGCTTCTCCTGTCCGTCCGGGGGATGAATAGTGCAGCTCTTTTCAGCGAGCTCCTTCTTGGTGGCTGCCGACACCACAATGCCATCAACTGGGACATCTTTACTCCAAAAGGGGCAGTCCTTGGGGGAAATAAGATATTTGTCTGCGGGTTTGGGAATGGGCTCCATGATGTCAGTCTCTTTCCAAGCCCAGCAGGTAATAAGGTCTAGGGGCTGATCTGCTGGGTGGGGGGGGGGTCACCCAGGATGTAGATGGGCCCATCCCAAATGCCTCAAGGAACACTGACTCCTCCAAGAAAGGGGGCTGGGAAGACCAGCCACCCTTCTGCTTCAGAATTTCTAAGCTATCCCAGGTGGAGATTGGGGGGACCCTTCCACGTCATCGAAATCAGTGTCCTCTGTCGACAACTCCAAAAAGGAATCTAGGTGCTTCCTCTTACACTGGTGCATCCAAGGGCCCTCCTCCACGGGGGTACTTGGGAGAGGACTCGGAAGACTGGGAGACCCCTTGCTAAGGGGTAGGCTGGTGGTTCCTCCAGGTGGGGCTAACCATGGATTGGATGGATAAGAGAAAATCCTTGATCCGCTGGGGATGGGATAAGGGCCTGGAGGAAAAGGGACGGTGTCTCGAGGTGTAGAGAATGCCCTCTCTGTCGCATGGAAAGCCGACAATACCAGAAGAACCTATCCTACCACCCCAGGAGCCGAAGCTGCTAAGGGAGAAATGGACAAGGTCATCCCAGATCTGACACCTCCAAAAGGCACTTGCCCCAAGCTATTGAAGGCTGAGGCCTCCAGGGGAAGGGACAGCTCTGAAAAAGTCAGAGCTGACACCAGCCCTGAGGACCCAGAGCCAGCATCTTGGATCTGGGACCCGCTCCACTCCAAAAGACTCAGAGGCAAGCTGGTCTGGGATGTTGTCGGAGTCAAAGAAAAGTAAATGCCATGCTCAGACGCCGGGTCCTCTTGGGAGTGTCAGGCCCTGCAACTCAGAAGCCGATCGGAGGTGGAGGCTGCAGTATCAGGGTTGGTATTCTCATGGATCCAGCATGGGTCGAAGAATGCAAGATCCTCAGCTGGATCTGGCCTTTGAGAAGACTCATCATCCGATCCATATCAGAGTGGGACAGCCAAGAGGATCTAGAGGAGACAGAGGAATGGGTTGACCTGACCAGTGACAGGCTGGGCCGGATGGTCGTGTCAGGTGAGGGAGATTTACTCGGATGCAGAGTATGGCTATGGGACCTCCGATCCAGGCATGTCTGACCCAACAGAGTCTGCTCTGGACATGAGGAGCTGTGGATCCATACAATCTTCATAGGCTCTGACTGATTGCTAGGACCTGAAGTCCGACGGTCCAGCAGAGAGATTGGCTTGGTCGACACCAGCTCTACTGGATCCAATAGTCTTCTCAGATTCAGACAGAAGCAAGAACAGGTGGGATCTGAGGATGATGTATCCCACCAGCCTCCTGCAGTTCTCAGGAGCAGAAACAGTTGTCCCCGGAGTAACAGGGGTCTGGGCTCCAAAAGCCGGAAGAAAACCTCTCAAGATCAGTCTGTTACACTGATCAGCGAGGGCCCGTGGATTGAAGGCAAAGCAGATATCGTACGGCATCTCCAAGTCCCAGGCAATATACACACCTCTTGTGGGCATCTGATTGGGGAATCTTATGCCCAAAAGAGGCACACCTCCTAAAACTAGAGGGTTTGTCGGAACCCGCAAGCATGGCCTGTTGGACATGCTTGAGAGAATACACAAGAGCAACACACACACACACACACATTATACAGTAAGCTAACTACTAACTGAAAATATGGGGAAAGCTTTTTTTTTTAAATAGTGAAAGAGAATGAAAAAAGAGAAAAAGAAGGGAGAGGCAGAAGGTGGGAAAAACTCTAATGGCAGTGAAAATCTAATGGATGGGAAAAAGTTCCTGAGAAGGGAGTAGAGGTTAACACTACACATAAGGAAAAACTATAAACTAACTAGGAGAGAAAAAGAGCTAATACAGAAATAAATGGAAAATTTTACTTAACTGACTGGAGGCTCAGAATCCTGTCTGTGCTGATAGGCAGCAAACAAGATCTGAGGGTTTGAAGAGGAGGAGGCATTACGGGAGAGGGAGGAGTTTGACACTTGGATCATATGTCTGGAAGAAATGGCCGAGTCAGATCCGAGAAGACGGATCCTAAGACCCATTTGTGATGCATAATGAAAAGGACATCATCAGATCTGGGGATTAACGCCAAGTCACCCACTAACACACAAACAATGCAGAATAAACTCTCCCCAATAAACTACTGGTATACTAAAAATAGGCAAAAACTAAATGCTTTAAAGTATATCATAATCACTTTTGGTAAACAACCCCCACCTTACACAGTGCAGTCAATACAACTGTACAAAACAAAACAAAAATGTAGTCAGGGACCTAAGAACCTGGGTTAATAATTCTCTGTTTTGACCATCATTTGACAATTGTTAGGAAAAAAATATTTATCACAGCTAACTGCTAAAGAAACAATATCAAGGTCTAAAGAGATAATATAACCACTCCCTTATACTCAGCACTGATCAGGCCAACACTCACTACTACTTCTTTTGGCTTTTTCCCAGTTAGGGGTTGCCACAGTGGATCACCTGTCTGCTCATGATTGGCAGTGGAGACTTACAGTGTCGAGCTGCCAGCCCTGCGCCCAACCTTCCAGAGAATGCACATACTCATGTCTAGGGCCAATTTAGTGTGTCCAGTCCACCTACAGCATGTCTTTGGGATGTGGGAGGAAACCAGAGCACCCAGAGGAAACCCACGCGATCACAAGGAGGACATGCAGACTCTGCACAGAAGGTACCCTAGCAGAGGATCGAACCGGAGAACCTCCTGCTGTGAGGCAGCAACGCTAACCGCTGCACCACCGAGGCTCAGCAGACACTCACTATTTTACTTTAAATAAAACCTAGATGACTAAGGGTTTTCACAGATCTACCACAGGATGGACTGGTATGCCCCCCCCCCCCCACCACCAGGGAAAGTACTGTCAAGGCATAAATGGTCATAAGACTCTATGGCCCTGGAATAACTATGAATCTGTGTATGTCTATTATGAAAACGTGCTGGAAAAAAGAATAAAAATCCTGATATATGGGGATTAATGTTCTACAAAACAGGCAATTACATTATGATAAAAAAAACATATACCAGGGTAAATAAAAATCAACATGATAAAAGAGAGATATCAATAAAAGCAGAATCATATTGCTTGTTATACTGCTGTGTACTACCAGGCTGGGTCTGAAATAGGTCCAGATGTATCACTGCTCTATCCCAGTCAACAAATTTAAGTAAAAGGAAAGAAAACTATGCATGAAATAGTTGATGACAAAGGAAGCAATGGGAATCATAATTATCTTTAAAAAGGTATAACAGCAAGATTAGACATAAAGAAGGCTTTGACAATATAAAACATGATAATTTGTAGAACACATAGTGAAGTAAAAATAAAACTAAATACTTTGATAATCTGGTGATTAAAATAATAAAAAAAAAAAGCACAAATGAGTAGTCAAACTGCGCAACTATGGTGAATGGACATATACAGAAGACAATAAAATCAGAAGAAGGAATAAAACCAGGTTCTCTCTTTTGAGTTAACTGGTTGTTTACTCATGGATAGTATGATGAAGGAAATAAAAAATAAAAAAAAACGTATTTATTACTAATACATATACAAATGACATTATACTGACAGCAAACACTGAAGGGATGTATGGAAAATATATTAAAAGAGGTGACAGAAGTCAGCAGAAATAAAACTGATCTCATCAATGTCAAGTAAACACCTCATCTGTCAGGTCATAATATGGATGCTTTTTATGCTTCAATGGACAACAGTTTTCTCCAAGATTTTGATATGATAAGTGGGAGACAAATGCCCCTCATATGGAATGGCATAAGATTGTTTTGGGAAATAAAGACACTGATTCCATTACTAAAATGTGTGTTGGTCAGTGTTATTCTCAAACAGTTAATAAATCAACTAGGGGGAATAACATTTTGGATGCTAGCTGGTTAAAGATGAGGAGGTGGTATGTACTGGTAGTACTGAATCTCAGGTGACGGGTTCTGACCATCTACGCATGTAACAGGAGGTCAAGTCCTTGGTTAAGGACACATTTACTGACAATGTACCAAACAATAAATTCTACCAGGCAGACTACAATATAATGACTGGGGAACTGGCCAACTTGGACTGGTATGAGGCTATGAAACATAGGTCCATTTAAGACATTTGAAATATTTTGTAAGCAAATACAGAAATGGTGAAAAGACAATGCAAGAGGAAAAATGGATGGTGGATCATGAAGCTGAAAAGGTACAACAGAAAGAATAAACTATGGAATTTGCTTAAGAGATCTCCTAGTTTGTTTAACAAGACTAATTACCGGGCTATTAGGGTAATGTATACTCAGTGAGGAATGCAAGAAGAAATAGGAGCTAAATTTGCCTGCCATTTAAGCTCTTTTTAAACATCTAGAGTCCAGGAAAATCTCAAAACAATAACATCAATGTGTTTTAGGATGAAGTTACTATTACAGAGCTGAATATACTCACATTTGCTGAAAAGCATTAATTTTTGTCAAAGAGCATCACATTAAACATTGAGTAGGTTAAAGAGTAATTTTGTTCCTGACCCACTATCTTATTGGTAAAGTTTGAGGATGAATTGAGAGTTAAGACAACTTCTACACCTGGGCTGGATAATTTAAATGTTTTACTGTTTTTCAAATTATTTCTGAATGTTTGGTACTTTGCATTCAGTGGCTCCTTCAACAGTACTCAGGTTATGTTCTACATATTTTAAAGACTGCTACTGTTGTTTCCTTTATATAACATAAGTAACAACTATTATGCTGATATTTGCCACCAACTGAGTATAATCTGCAGTGCTGGTAAATATTTTGAGCAGGTTCTTCACAGATTAATACAGATAAATTCTGATCTGGACATTTTTCAACATGGGTTCAGGGTGGGTAGATCCTGCATGACAAATCTGACTCATTTTTATAAGAATGTATGAGAAGCAATGGATATAGGTTTGCTAGTGGATGTGGTTGTACCTGGATCTCTCTAGTGCTTTTGATTATGTTCCACACAGTAAATTAACAAGGTAGGTAAGCTCATTATAAGATCGATTATTAACTGGTTGACAGCATGAACAATTAAAATTGAGAATGCTCTTTCAGATAACTCAATAGTTACTGCCGAGGTCCCTCAAAGGACAGTTCTAGGGTCATTTTTTTGTTTAATTTATGACAGATTTTCCATCAGGAGGAGGTGTTTGGGTGAACAAATTTGCTGACAATTTCAAAATTGTCTCGGTCATAAATTCTGTAAAAGATCAAGCTAGAATTTAGGGCCTGGTAGGTGCATTTTTCTTGTGGCCCAGGAGTAAATCAATGAAACTGAATGTAAAGAATCCTATGCTAATCCATTTTGGAGCTACCTATCTAGATTATCCATGTGTGCTTCCTTTGAAAAAACAAGGTACAGGGTTTGTTTCTCACTTTTGAAAGTGAAACTGGACATTAAAACACCCCACAAGGGCAGCTAGCCTAATACGTGCGTGTAAACGTATATGCTATGAATCATGAAATATTAAATGATGAGGGACTTGGGAAGTGCACTTGACAGAGGGTTGACTTATGATGACAACTTAAGCATGGCTGCTAAAAAGCTTCTCTGTAATAAGACACATTTTGAGAAGTATTAGCAGCAGGGATGAAAGAGACTTTTACTTTATTTATTTACATTTGTTTACCGGGAAATTCCAACTGGATTCAGGTCCTTTTTCAGCGGATGCCCTGGGAGAAAAGCTCCACATCATGTACATGATAAATAGAGATACAAAGTTACAGCAGTAGTAAACAACATTACAGGTTGTTGGCTTTAATACAATAACAATATATTTATTATCAACAGTATATAGAGTAAATGTTGCAAGTTAACATAGTTTCTTGTCATTTATAATATTAGCAACAAAGTTGTCAGACAAGATTTTAAAGTACGTAAAGACAACTAGCTAATTCTGACTGTGGTTAGAAGTGGCGGTAGTATAGTTGAGTTAAGAGTCTAGGTATTCCACTTTATAAGGCAACTATTAGACCTTATACTGATATTGTCCTTCAGCTTATTTGTATAATCAAGGCCAGACACAAAGATTAGAAATAATTCAGAGATTTTTTTTATAAGGCAGATCAGGAGAGAGTCCAATACTTGTGTTATCTGGATAGGATAACTGCAGTGTCACTGCATTCAGTCAGCTATAGGTTACATCAGGGTGACCTTATGTAATTTATAAATGTCTGGCAGATGATCACCTGGCAGCCATTTTAGACATTGAATTTAGATCTAAACATCCGGAGACTAGAAGCTCTGGTTCAGTTGTTGGTTCTCCAGTTTTTACAACTACTCTGGGGACTGGTTCATCCCATGGAAGAGCAAGTGGGTTATGAAATGATCTACCTTTAAGGATTACAATGGCTGACAGCCTAAACATATTTAAGAGGGAATTGGAAGACTACTTTGGAAATAATGCATTCACTTTTCCAGTTACTGTTGTCAAATTCAAATAAGGTATCTTTAAGAGGTTCTGAGTTGACAGATTCATACAAAGAATTGCAAAGTAACATGGTTAAAGGTGCAGGATGCCGACATAAAGGTGAAATACTCGGTATAAAAAGAATGTTGTAAAAATGTATGGTATTTGGTTGTGATGAAGTAAAGGGAAGAATACAAGAAAGAAAAAAAAGACATGCTAAAACAGATGGCTGAAAATTCCCATATCAATTAAAAAGTGTACATAATAAAGACAAATCTTTTTAAAAGGAAATCATAAGGCAGAAATGTGACCCAAAAAAAAAAAGGAAACAGTTGAGTTGACAGACGCATTGCACATAGCAGAGACAGAGAGAGAGGTATAACTACAGTTGTGTAAATAAACTTACCATAACAGATGATGTTTGAATAGATCACTGCTGGAGTAGCCAAAGCTATATGGGTCAAACTCAACCAAGGATAGGACAACCATCCAGTTTTCAAAGCTTTAGGGCACTTTCCACGATTCCTAACTGCTGTACATCTCAAGGAGAGTGTCAAAGTCAGTGGTTAGGCCAACAAACCTTCAGACCTTTTTTGTCTTCGAATAAAGAATGCTAGAGCCCTGACAGCTAAGTATGTGCTAGGAGAAAGGGAAAGGGAAAAATAACCACAACCTGGCAAAAAAATAATAAAGTGGGATGGATGGAGGTTGCTCCTATTGCAACAGTAATACATCTGAAAATGTACTGCTACGAAAAGCTTACTTATACAATTGAGGTGCTTGCGTATTATCGCAACCACAGTTGGAACCCCACTTAGTTCCTTATGTTATCGACAACCAACTTTAATCTGAAGTAAAAAGGGGTGTGAGAAGTCGCAAATAGCTTTGCATCGTTGTGTTTCTGAAAGAGGAACTGCAGTAATGGGCAAATTCCTCTTCCCTGCTAGCATTGTTTACCAGTGTAACTTAATGCGAAATGAACTGTTCTGCCATGTGTTTTACAGAAACTGAAGTGTTGAAACTGTTTTGTTTGCAGTGTACTTCAGTAAATTATTGATGGTTTACATTGTTACCATTGTGCTTCTACCTTTATATTAATGTTTTGTCGGCCGACCTGTTTAGGGACACTATCCAAAGTTAAATGGAGGTTATCCGCCTCTTTTCAGAGCTGCATATTGCCAAACCACCACTTTGCAAATAATGAATTCAATACACTCTTTACTGATTAGGAAGTGCTACGTTTATCTGTTGTACAAATATCTATGATTTACTTTTTACATTTAATTGTTTGCATTTCATGTATTGTTCAGGTATACTAAAAGATGAATACTTCTGTTTTATTCATAGTAGACTTGCATATTACCATAACCACATAGTTGTCAGTGTAGCCCTTAATGAACTGTTCCATTCAGTCACGGCGTTAAACGATGGTACCCAGGAATACAAATTTCTGGGTTACTCCTGGTCCTGTATAAGAAACAATGGGATAAAAAAGAAGTTATGTACCTACCATAATGTTCCATGTTAGTTGTCCATCTTGCCTTCCTTCTTGCTGGATGGGTTCGGAGCCAATCCTCGGCTCTGACTCGGCCACTTACTATAGCTCGAGAGCTCTTTACTGGCTCGAGGCTATCCCTTTATCACAGAATGCCCGGTGTCTCATTTTCAGATCTCATTTGAGATAGCTCACACTAAACATAATTATAGAAAATAATCCATTAATAGAACTGGATATACAGTT
The DNA here is from genome assembly GCF_019279795.1 of Protopterus annectens. Classification (NCBI taxonomy): domain Eukaryota; kingdom Metazoa; phylum Chordata; order Ceratodontiformes; family Protopteridae; genus Protopterus; species Protopterus annectens. Next base: position 980,746,568 of record NC_056744.1, read on the forward strand.
AATTGTCATGGTTTGGTTGGGAAGCAAACTAATAAAACAAATTAGCCAGTGAAACCATTGAGAAATTCCTCTCAATCCTCAAGGAAGGGGAACGGAGGGAGGAAGGCGAGATGAAGGACAACTAACATGGAACGTTATGGTAGATAAAAAACTTCTTTATGTTAAGTTGTCCAATCTCACCTTCGTTCTTGCTGGATGGGACAGCGTCCCTAACACCTCAATCCTGGGTGGCTCATTGGAACAGACTCTTCAGAACTGTGGAACCAAAGAAAGCCCTGCCCCAGGAGACCACATCTACTTTTTAATGAGAAATTAATGTATGAGGATCTCCCCAAGTAGCTGCTGCACAAATTGAATCTATGGGCAATCTAGACTGAAACTCTACCTAAGTAGCTACTGACCTGGTTGAATGACCTTTGGGTTTTGTTGGAAGATCTTTTTGTTGCAAATGGTAGGTATTGGCTATGGTGTCTGATAACCATTTTGACAATGTTACTTTAGAAACTGGAAGGCCTTGTTTGTTGTTAGCAAATGAAAGGAACAACTGATCTGATTTTCTCATCTCTTTAGTTCTATGGAGATAGAAACGCAGTTATCTATGCACATCCAATTGGTGTAATCTGTATTCTGCCTTGTTGGAATGATTAGGGAAAAAGACAGGAAGGTCAATGGATCGATTCAAATTGTGTTTTGAACAAACTTTACGTAGAAAAGATGGGTTGGTTCTCAGAAAAACTCTGTCTTTGTGAAAAACTAGGTATGGAGGGCGAACACATACTGCATGAAGTTCTGAAACACATCTGGCAGAAGTAATAACAACTAAGAAAAGAGCTTTCCAAGAGAGAAATTTCAAGGAACATGATGCTGCTGGTTCAAAGGGTGGCAGTATCAAAGAGGCCAGAACCAAATTGAGATCCCAAGGTGGAAGATGCTCTTTTACTGGGGGTCTAAGTAGAGATGTACCTCTCATGAAGGCCTTAGAGAGTTTGAGAGACATTATGCTGGAGTTAGAAACTCCGACATGAAAATTTGTAATGGCAGCTAATTGTACTCTGATGGTAGCAGCCGCTGCACCAGAATGAAACAGTTCTGCTAAGAAATCCAAAATCTCGTGTATAGGAGAGCTGTAAAAAGATCTAAATTTCTGGATTTTGCCAGTAAGAGAATATTTTCCATTTGCTAGCACAGACTTTCCTTGTATTTGTCTTATGGGAGGAAACAATATCATCACGCACTGCTGGGGAAATATTGGGGAGCCTGGCTAGGATTGGAAGTGGAGTAACCAAGCTGTGAGCTTGAGAGATTGAAGGGATCTGTGTAGCCCGCCTGAGCGATGAATCAAGAGGTCCGGTACTGGGTCCAGAATCCAAGGCTGGGCTAGAAGGTGGGGGTGAAGGAATGGAAACCAAAATCTGTCAAGACCAACAGGGGGCAATGAGGATCATTTTGCAACCCAATGATTTTGCTTTCTAAATGACTTTTGGAATTAGGGGAAAGGGGGGAAATGGAGTCCCTGAGGCCAATTATGGACTACAGCGTCTCTGGGTGTCTGACCTGGAGTAAGAACAAGGGAGAAGTAGCTGCTGCATTTGTTGTTGAGGGGAGGGGCAAAGAGATCACAGCAAGGCTAGCTCCATTTGCAGAAAATAAGATCCACAATTTCCTGTTTCAGAAATCACTCGTGAGGCATGAGGATCGCCCTGCTGAGCCTGTCCACTATTACACTGGATGTCCCAGGGATATGCGTTGCTGTCAGAAAACGTTGGGAAGAAATCGCCCATTGCCACAGTCTGAGAGCCTCTCGGCATGAGGAGTAAGACCTGGTTCCGCGCTGTTTGTTGATGTGCCAAACCACTGACATATTGTCCGTCTGTACTGCAATAGTCCCGGCAGAGAGAGAGTCTTGAAGAGCTTGCAACGCTAGCAGCACCGCTCTCATTTCCAGGACGTTGATGTGCAAGTGGTACTCGTGAGGTTGCCAAGTGCCTTGGACTGTCTTCCCTAGATAATGCCCCCCCCCCCTATCAGGGAAGCATCCATGGTCACTGTGGCGACTGGATGGGGTTCCATGAAAGGTCTGTCCTGAGTAACTAGTGGGGAGACCATCCACCAGGAAAGGTGTCTTTTGCAAAATTCTGTAATTAGCATCATCAAGACATGGGTAATTCCTGGAAGGATCATTGTGTGAAAAGAAGCCACTGAAGGATTCTCATGTGAAAGCGTGCTAAGGGAACTAGAAGAATGGCTGCTCCCATGGACCCTAGAGCTTGAAGAACATATTTGACTTAAATTCTTTTGCTCCTCAGGAGAAGTGACACCTGTTTTCGAAAAATGGATACTCTTTCCTGAGTCAATCTTACAATCATTTTACTTGTGTTTAGCTCTGCTCCTATGTATGTAATAGATAGACAGGGCAACAAGGCAGATTTTTTAAAGTTTATTGTGATGCTAGTTGAGCTCAGGATGTGATGGTATAATCTCCTGCCTCTATAAGTTGTTGCCAGGTGGTAGCAGTGAGGAGCCAGTCATCCAGATAAGGAAACACCTGGAATCCTAGACATCTCAGGTGAGCCGTGACTACTGCCATGCATTTGGTGAACACCCTGGGGGCTGTGGTGAGACCAAAGGGCAGAGCTCTGAATTGGTAATGACTGGCCCCTAGCCGGAAGCGTAGAAATCTCCTGGACCGTCTGTCCATTATTATATGATAGTACACGTCTTGAAGATCTATGGAGCACATCCAATTGTCCTGACCGAGAAAATGGAGAATGGACTGCAGTGTTACCATCTGGAACTTTTCTTTTTGTACAGATTTGTTTAACCTGTTGAGATCCAGAATTGGTCTCCAGTCCCCTGTCGTTTTGGGTACTAAAAAGAATCTTGAGTAAGTTCTGGATCCTTCTTGGTCTGCGGGGACTATCTGGATGACTCTTTTTCTAGCAGTCTTGAAACTTCTGTAACTGCCTGATCCCTTAGATTGGGTGGAACATCTAGGATGGGTTTTTCTGAAGCAAAAGGGGGTTGATGAAAGGGAATCTTGTAACCTCCGGATCTAATGGCTAGTACCCATTTGTCTTTTGTAATATATTGCCAGGCGATTGGGTACAATGAAAGCCTTCCCCCGACTGCCTCCAGAGTTGAACAGTCAGACATCCCTTCAGGGATGATGATAGGGTTTGGAAGAGAACGTATCTCTGTCACCCTGATTTTGCGGACCCCCTCTGCCACGAGGCCGGCGTCTACCATTGTTATTATTTCCCCCTCTGCCCCTGGGGGGAAAATCACCATGTGCATCAGGCAAGGGACCCTGGGATTTTTGAAACCACATCTTTCTACCCTTCTGACCCTTAGGGTATGGTCTGGTAGGAGTGGAAAAATGGACTCTGACATCAGAGAGCGTCTTGCCTTCCTGCTGGCACCTGGTAAGCGTGTCTTTCACCTGAGGCCCAAAGAGAGAGGAGCCATCAAATGAGGTACTGGTGAAGGACACTCTGAAAGGTTCCGCAAACTGACACAGCCACAGCAAAGAATGTCTCCTAAGAGCCACTCCTGTTCCTTCAGCTCTACTCGCTCCATCGGCTGCATATGAAATAAGCCTCATGGAGGAGTTGACTACTGAATTAAGAGTTGCCAGCTGGGTAGCTACCTTGGCTGAAGCTCCCTCAGCTGTGGGATCTTGTAGGGAGTCTCCAAGCTCTTTTAGGAGATCCCTCAGAAGCCTAGTAAAATGGGAAAGACAGTTCAGGGACCTAAGGGAGAAGGTTGCTGATGAAAACATCTGCTTCCCATATCTGTCCATGTTACGAGAATCTTTATTCGGTGGATGGACAGATGAGGAGGTTTCAGCTAACTCTCTCTTTGTGGCTGCTGCTACCACCATGGCATCAAGTGGGACACCTTTAGTTAAGAATTGTTTGTCTTGGGGAGCTGTGATGAATTTATTGGGTCTCCTCAGGACAGGTTCCATGGAATCTGGAACTGACCAAGCCTTTCAAGACACTACAGACATGAATGGATCAAAAAGCGGAGACACCCAAGAGGTGGAAGGTCAGGAACCAAATGCATCCAGGTATACAGACTCGTCCTCGGAGGGGGCTAGGGAAGTCCAGCTACGCCTCTGCCTGAGAATCTCAAGGATCTCCGAAAAGGAAACATCTTCAGAAGGGGACCTTGGGGACCCCTCCGATTCATCCAGGTCTGTATCTGTGGTGACAGACTCAGGGGAGTCTTGGTGTTTCCTCTTGCCCTTTTTCTTCCGGAAAGCCTGCTCAGAATGCTCTAGGGAAGTTTTCGGAAGAGAGGTCACCCAATGGGGTGTCCTGGGGCATAGGTTCCCTACACTTTAGGGCTGGAGGAAAAGCAGAGGTTGTCACAGGCACCATGGGGGATTGCGCCGATAGTGGAGCCGTCTGTGGGGACAGCACTCTCTGCATGACCTTGAAGGCGCAGCGGTCTAGACACAAGGAGGGCTCCAGCTCCGAAGAGGCAGGAATCCTACCCTGCGCCAAGGGCAATGGCTCCGAGGCCGATGTGGGAACAAAGCTCAACTGAGCCGAAGCTCCGAGAGGGAGAGCGGGATCAGACAAGGGTTCAATGCCACTTCCCCCCTCGGAGCCGAAGAGAGTGCTTTGGCACCCAGATACCTCGATGAGAGGAAGAATTGAGGTAATTGGAGCCAACGGAGCTGAAGAGGATGCCATCGGAGCCAAAAGAACCACTATCGGAGCATCCATGGACGCCGGTGCCGAGCTAAGCACAGTTGGAGGAGGAATCGAAATCGAAGCGGATGGAGCCAAAGCCTGTTGAGGTGGGCTCGAAAGAATTTTAGCAAGGGCCTGTGACTTCAGCAGCTTACTGACCACTCTCTCCACATCCTGATCCGATAACCTCGAGGATCGAGAGGAGTGGGAAGATGAGCAATGACTGGACTTACTTTGAAGTAAGGGTGACTGTGGCACCGAGCGAATCGGCTCCAATGGAGATCTAGCTCATTTGTGGCTCTAAGACTGCTCCGAAGTAACAATTGGAGCCAATGGAGGGGTAGTCTTGTCAGTGCCAGATGGCACCGACACACTTGGTTTGTCAAGCTCACAAGTCAGTTCCACGCATGGAGCCGAAGGCTTTACTGGTTTCAAAGGTTTCACTGGCTGAGAAGCTTTAGCCGGAGAATCCTGTTTTAACAATCCACAGAGGATAAGCTTGTTTTTCTGCTCCTGCAGGAACCTTGGACTAAAGGCATGACAAATAGCACAACAGTCCTGCAGGTGCAGAGCCCCCAAGCAGTAAACACAACTAGTGTGCCCATCTGTCAGAGACATCTTCTGACAGCATGAGTCACACTTTTTAAAACCAGAGGTTTTAAATTCCTTAGACATTTTACCAAAAAGACAAACTGCAATAGTAACTAAAAATTAATAAAGACCTTAAAGGAGAGCCTCTAACTTAAACGTCTAAGTTCAGGAAATAACAGAAGGCCTAGCGACTAAGGGGCGATGGCCAACACAGCACAAAAAAACACAGCAAGGATGAGATAAGGGGTTTACAACAAGAGAAACTTACAAACTACAAGAGAGAAAATATATATCAAAATTTAAGCATAATATTAAGAGTTTAATAGAGAAAAAAAATTATACTAAGCTTGAGCCAGTATTAATCGCAACCTCGCAGCTAAAGTGGCAAATGAGATCTGGGTAGCTGACGCTGGGTATTCTGGGATAAGGGGTAGCCTCGAGTTAGTAATGAGCTCTTGAGTTGTAGTAAGTGGACGAGTTGGAGCCGAGGATCGGCTCTGAACCCATCCAGCAAGAACGAAGGCGAGATTGGACAACTTAACATCAGTAATTTGGAATTTACATATCCCATGTCACCATAACATGAAGTAGTTTTGGTCTGATTTTACCAGTTAGGGCAACGTCCAAATGTGGTTGCAATAATACGTAAGTACCCAATTGAGATATGTTAATCATTAGATTACTGTTGTAGTAGCCTAAATTATATGTGCCGAACACAAGAGCTTAGAAAGAAAGAGAAGGAAGAAAAAGTCCAACATCTCCTGTAGAATAGTCTAGCAAAGCTTGCCTGGACCAAGATAAAAATGAAAGTTATGTACTTACCATAACGATAGATCTGTGTTACCTGTTTCCATCTGGGTTCACCCTGTGGGATATTGCATCTGACTCAGATACAAGACTAACCATTTCCAAAAGACTTCATCCCTTGATCTCTGCCTCCTCTACACAGAATACCTTGCTCTATCCATAATTACCTCAGATCGAGTCTTCTCCTCTCCAAACTGCTTTCACAGTTCACTCTATAAACATGACACCAAAGACCCCAAAAAAAGATTAAAAAGAACCCTCCATAACTCAGTCATCCGAGGATCGAAAGAAACACAATACAGGAGAAGGCAGTTTGGAGGGAATTTTGAACTGGTTGGAAACGGACAACATAGATCTACAGTTATGGTAAGTACATGCCAATGTTGTTTTTCTCAGTCTGGGTTCAACCTGTGGGGCATAGTCCCCAGCCACATTACACCCCAGGGAGGTCCAACAAGAGCAGGTTGCTTTACACTGTGTCCCACTACAAGATGAATATTCAATCACGGCCTTAGACCTCAGCTGAATATTCAGTTTGTAGTGAGGCACATAGGTGTGCGGATCCGTCCAAGTAGCAAGAGCACAAATGCCATCCACAGCAGCTCTCAGGAGGACAGTTGTAGAGGTAGCCACAATTCCAGTAGACTGACCCCTCAGTTTGCAAGGCAAAGCCTTCCCTTTCAACCTATACTCAAATTAAATGCAGTCAGAAAGCCAGTTAGATAGAGAAGACTTAAGATACTGGTTTTCTGCAGAAAAGGAGACAAACAGTTAAGACTTTCTGAAGGACTTGGTTCTCTACAAATAAAATCTCAGTTGTCTATGAACATACAGACAATGTAGCAAATAATTTCCTTTGTTTGAAAAATTGGAGAAAAACACTGGTAAAAGAATGGTTTGATTTATACTGTTTTCTGATGCCACTTTAGGCAAAAAAGCAGCATCCAGTCTGATAGATATCCTTGTCTCTATCAAATAATGGATATGGAGATACCATGGATAAGGCCTGCAGCTCTGACACATGTCTAGCCAAAGAAACCGTCACCAGTAAAGGGGTCTTCCAAGACAAAAACTTCAAGAAAACTGCTACTGAAGAATCAAAAGGATGTCCAGCAAGCATGAAGGACAAAAGGTAAATCTCACAGACAGATAGGCTATTGCAATAGAGAGAGTCCTCTAAGAAAAGCCACTGAAATCTTTAACACTACTACAGGCATATTTGTCTCTGCCAATGTGAAAGTTGGAAATAGTTGCCAACTGTACTGTAACAATGGAATAACTAGATCCTGAATAAAACAGGTCAGCAAGGAAATCAAGGACAGTCTCCAAGGGTGCTGAAAAAGGGTCGAACCATTTAGAAGGCGGCCATAAAGCAAAGCATCTCCATTTGTTAGTGTAGACTTTGTGAGCAGACAATTTCTGAGAAAAGGACAAAATGAGGATGACATGCTCTGAAAGCTTGGGATCTCTGGTCATCAAGGGAACTTGGCAAACCAGGTGCCCAATTTGAGTATCTGGAGGTCGATGGGACTAAACCCTCTGGATGAGAAATTTGATCTGGAATAGGATCCAGTACCCAAGTAGGATACCTCAGAGAGGCTATAGAAAGGGAACCACATCTGACAAGATCAAAAAGGAGTAATGAGGATCACAGTAACTCTGCAAAGGGCAGCTTTCTGGAGAAGCTTTATAATCAGAGTAGTCAGAGCATAAGACATAAGCATAATACATAAGCATAATACAGGAGACCTAGGAGACAAGCATACAGAAGAGCATTCCTGGGTGACTGCTCCTATGGAGGAACTATGGCATAATAACTGCTCTACTTGGTGTTGGATGTAGAGGCAAACAGAACACAACACTGACTATCCCAGTGCCAGAAGATCCAAGCCACTACTGACACTTACGAGCCCCTTGTGAGGAAGAACGTTCCTGCTCAGACTGTCTGCTAAAATGTTGGCTTTCCCCAGGACGTGCATTGTTACCAGAAACTGTTGAGATGAAAACGCCCACCGCCAAACCCTTATGGCCTTCCAACAAAGGGGATAAGACTGAGTCCATCCATGTTTGTTCAGATACCAGACAGCTGACATATTGTCTGTCTGCACTGAAATCACACCCTTGGGGAGAAAATCCTGAAAGGCTTGTAACGCAAGGAGGAATGCCTTCATCTCCATGATTTTGTTGTGAAGATTGGCCTTGAGTGTAAACCAGGTCTCTTGGACCTTCTTCCCCTAGAAGTCAACCCTTCCATCTAAGAAGGGAGATTTCCATCACAATCGTACTCTGTGGGGAAGAACAACAAATGCTCTCCTGTCTGACACCAAGGGTGACTCCTACCACCATTGGAGTTGACTTTGACAGGCATCTGTCAACATGATGGGAAACTCTATAGGGTGAGTCAAGCAGGAATACTGCTTCAATAGTGTCCACTGCAGTATCTTCATGTGGTACCGCTCTGGGGAACTAAGCAGATTACTGCAGCCATGTGACCTAAGAATTTGAGAACAGGGAAGCCAGAGATTTCCAGTTAGAGTGTATGACACTGGCCTGAGTACGACAAGAAGGTACTCTAAGTGCGGGGAGTTTTGCAATCAGATACTGTGTTCAACTGGCACCCTATGACATTCAAAGTCTAAACTGGCTGAAGGCTGGACTTCTGAAAGTTTACAGTAATTCTCAAGGAAAGGCACAATGGTAGTAAGGAGTCCATGACCCTGACTAATGACACCTTCATGGAGGTGTTAATAAGCCAATCACCCAGTTAAGGGAATACCTGGAAACCCTGCTGCCTGAGGCTGCCTCAACTGCCATACACATGGTGAACACCAGGGATAGTGGGGGCGATTTATGATTTGAGATGAAAGGACAGCACTCTGAATTATTTTATTTATTTATTATTTATTTATTTTACATTTGTTAACCGGGCTGGTCTAACTGGATATATTTCCATTTTCAGTAGAGGCCCGGGGAGAAAAGCTCCACAGGAAGACATGGACGGAATACAACAAAAACCAAACAAATATATAATAACAAAGTTAACAAACAGATTTAAAAAAAAAGAGGTAGGAGTTTTACTCAAGACCAGAATAACTAATTCTATTTAAAGATATAAACCATAAGTTACCATAATTTCATCATTGGAATCAATTAGAGAGAGTCAACTAGAGAAAGCAAGAGATAAAGGAAAAGAGAACATTTTGCAAGACAAAAGTACAGAATAGAAAAGATATGTATTGCTAGATAGAGAGAGACAAATAGCCGTGAGGAGGAGAAAGAGCCAAGAAAATTTTTAATCAGGTTTAGAGCAGGAACATATCCAGTGGTTATTTAGATGAACTTTTAGTTTTTGTTTAAACAGTGCAGTAGAAGCAATTGAAGTAAGTTCGGGAGGAAGTTTATTCCAGTGTTTCCCAATGGCATTGGAGAAAAGGGAATCACCAGCAAGGTTATTAGATTTGGTTAAGGTAACTAGCAGTTTGCTAGAAGAGCGGAGAGAGTTCAGGTTTGAGTAGGGGCTTAAGAGGTTAGAAAGAGCAGGTGTATTAAGAGGTTGGTAAAGGTTCTTTGGACAAACATAAGTTGGGATAGAAGCAACGTGTTTGTCAGTTCGAGCCAGTTAAGTTGTTGCAGATTCTGACAATGGTGGGTTCTAAATTGTTTTCCAGTAACAAATCTAGCTATGTTGTTGTAGGAGGTAGATAGTTTAGAGAGATTGTTTTTCTTAAGATTGGTGTAGATAGGTGAGGCATAGAGAAGTGTGGATATAAGATGTGAGTGGGCAAGATTCACTTTTGCTGGGAAGGTTAAAAAAGTTTTGATTCTATATAGAGAGCCAAGTTTCCTGTTTACAGATTTAATGGTATTGTTGATATGAAGGTCGAAGGAGAGATTGTTATCAATTGTGACACCTAGCAATTTGGTAGAAGAATCAGGTGATATGATGGTTCCATTATTAGACACAATGGAGAAGTCAAGTGTAGGGGATCTGGTAGTAGGTTTAAAGAGAAGTAGTTTGGTCTTTTTTGCGTTTAGGAGTAGACATCGTTTTAGAAACCAGGTTTCAACTTTAGAAAATACAGCTTGAGTGTTAGTTTGAAGTTCAGAAATGGATTTAGCAGAGCAAATAAGTGTGGAGTCATCAGCATATTGAATGCAGATAGCCTGAGGAATGGCTACTTGCAAGTCATTTATAAAGAGGGAGAAAAGAAGTGGTCCAAGAATAGAGCCTTGGGGGACACCAAGGGAGATTGGTAGAAGAGATGAGAGTTTGTTATCCCAGAGGACAGCTTGTTTCCTGTTAGTGAGATATGAGCTGAACCAGTGGATAGTCTCAGGTGCTAAGGAAAGAGATTAGAATTTTTAGAAGGAGAGAGTGGTTGACCATGTCAAAGGCTTTGGACAGGTCTATGAAGAGAGCAGAAGACAGGACATTATTGTTGCGATTATTGTTAATATCTGTGAAGGAGAGCAGAGCAGTAGTTGTGCTATGATAAGGCCTAAAGCCATGTTGACAGTTTGTTAGTATTTTATTTTGTAGAAGGTGATTCATTACCTGATGGTGGACACATTTTTCCAATATTTTAGCTAGAGGTGACAATAGAGCTATGGGTCTATAGTTAGAATGTTCAAAGGAGTTTCCTCCTTTATGTAATGGTATGATGTAAGAGATTTTCCATACATCCGGGATGGATTCTTCATTTATGGTCCTATTAATGAGAATTGATATGGGATAAGCTATTTCAGAGGCTGCTTTTTGAAGGAATTCAGAAGGAAGCTGGTCAGCAGAGGGGGTGCAAGGTTTAAGCTTGAGAATGCATCTCTGTATAAAGGTAGTGGAGATGGGTTGAAGCCTAAAGGTTGGTAGTTTGGAGGAAGTATGGTCATGAATGATGGTATTGTCACTGGATAGATGGGAGGCCAAGTAATTTATAGTATTGATGAAGAATGAGTTGAAAGTGTTGGCAGTATCAAGGGGAGGAATTGTATCAGACCCAGAAGGGGGGGGGGTGGTAGTCTGTCCAGGGTGAAGAAGTTTATTGATAATGATCAGCTCCTAACCAGAAGTGCAGATATCTCCTGGACTACCTCGCAATCTTTATATGATGGTATTCATCTTTGAGACTGATGAAGCATATCCAGTCATCCTTCTCCAAGACAGGGAGAATGGGCTGCACTGTGACCATCCAGAACTTGGTTTCACACAGTGATTCAATTTGCTCAACTCCAACACTGGTCTGAGGTCCTTGTACTTTGGCAACAAAAAGAACATGGACTAGCTCCTGAATCTGTATTGGTATAGTGGGACCTCTTAGATGACTAAGTTTTCTAGCAGCTTTTGAATTTCGATAGCTGTATCCCTTCTCTAATGGGGTGGGATATCTGGTAGGTGCCTGGAATTTCCTTGGGTAGAAATAAAAATGGAATTGTGTGGCCTCTGTATACAACTCCTAGCATCCATGTGTCTCAGGTGATGGCCTCCCAAGTTTCTGGATGTAGAACCAAGTAACCCCCGACGGCCTCCAGAACAGAAGAGTCAGGCAATCCTTCAGGGATGTTGAAAGGCCTCCCAGAAAACTTTCCAATGATGCCCTGGTTCTGCAGACCACCCAAGCCACGTGGGTGGTGCACATTCTGGTTAACTCTCCACCACAAGGGGAACCCTCTTTAGAAGCATCCTGAAAAGACCGCTGTGCTTTTCTAAAGAGGAGATGTTTTCTCTCATTCTGAATCCTGAAGAAGGTCCCTTGGTGGATGGCAAAATGCACTCTGATGTCAGACAGTGTATTTCCGTCCTGCTTACTTCCTGGTCAAGTATCTTTAATCTTGAGCACAAAAAGTGAAGAACTGTCATGGGAGCATTGAGATAAGATGCCTTGAAGCAGCCCGCAAAGTTACACAGTCTCATCCAAACTTGGTGCACTGCAATACTGGCACCAGCAGCCCTGGACATGCCACTGGCTGCACTAGATAGCACATGAATGGACACATTAGAAATAGACTACAAGGTGGACAACTGTCTACAGTGTTTACTGAGAGTCTGCAGTCTGCTGTGTCTTAACCTCTCTTGATACTTCAGACAAAATATCTTGCTGAAGTCTTGACAAGTGAGACAGATAATTTAACGCTTTCAGTGTAAAAGTGTCTGACGTACAGGAGTGCTTATCTAACTACTCCAATGTCCTAGACTGCCTTTTAGGAAGGTGGAGTGATAATCTCTCTTCCGAGTTGTCCTTGACGGCAACTGCCACCACAGATTACAGTTGTGTACACTTACCATAAATGTAGATACTCAAGTGTATTCACTGTTGCAGTCATCACCTGTGGTAGCCCTTGGCCGGCTCGAATACCAGAGTCAATGTTTTTCTGCGTCGGCTGCTGTCGCTTGCTGCCTGATGTCAAGTAGTCATTGCTATAAAGGAAGGTAGCTGACGCCATTACATCAGTTTTTCTTGCCCTAAACAGTCAGAGGCACAAGTAAATATGGTAAAGTGGTTCTGATGGCTAAAAGCCACCATTAGAAACTTACGTCTTCCTAAAGAAAGAAGATATAAGGGGGAAGGAGGGTGGGAAACCAGGACTGCAACAGTGAATACACTCAAACATCTACATTTATGGCAAGTGTACACAACTGCATTATGTTCTTCATGTTTCACTGTTGCAGTAATCACCTGTGGGAGGATTCCCAAAGCTGAGGAGAGGGATGGTAGGATTAGTAAGAGACCTAGGAATGGGTCAGAATGCCCTGCAGAACTGCAGAGGGAAACCCTGCCCTATCCTTAGAAAATAGAGGTAGGTGGCAATGCTTGGTAAAGGTATGGACAGAAGTCCAGGTGGCAGCTTCCAGGATGTCCCTGGTGGGAACTCCTCTGAGGAATGCTGTAGAAGTGGAGGCTGCCCTAGTGGAACGGGTTTGAATAGACTTGAGGGGGTTCCCATACAATCTGTAGCAGAAATGGATACATTGGAAATAGTTTGTTTGGTAATGGGCTTCCCCTCTGTCCCTGGGGCAAAGCTGACAAGCAGTTGGTCTGTTTTACTGAAGGGTTTAGTATGGTCCAGATAGTATCTGAGCCGTCTGTGCATGTCTAGTGAGTACAGAATTATTTCTCCCTTGTTTTGAGGGTTAGAAAAGAAGGTGGGTAGATGTATGGCCTTGGTTGAGAGTTACATTAGTTAGAGTCCTCAGGGAGACAGTGTCTGCAAGGAAGATGATGAAGGGATCAATGGCAATCAGTGCCTGAAGTTATATGAAACCCTTCTGGCTGAGGTGATAGCTAGGAGAAAAGCAGTCTTCCAGGAGAGGTATCTTAGGTCTGCTAAAGCTACCGGTTCGAAGGGTGGTAAGGTTAGTTTTTCCAAAACATAATTCAGGTCCCAGGCTGAAATGGGTGGCCTTCTGAAAGGTCTGATATTAGAAACCCCACTGAGGAATTGTTTAAATCAAAGGATGGGAGAAAAGGGGCTGTTCTGTATCAAAATGAGCTGACATGGCTGAAGCGTAGATTTTAATAGAGGAGAAGGAGAGGCCACTATTAAGTAGCTCCGTAAGGATGTCCAGAATAAGAGGGATGGAAGGTTGTGAGGGATTGCCCCTCTGGAATGGCTCCAGGAGCAGAATCTTTTACATTTTCCTATGTAAGAATTTCTGGTGCTGGGCCTTCTGGCCTCTGTGATAATGTCCAGGACCTGTATGCTTAACAGGGGCCCCTTGTTTGCCTTCAGAGCATTAGCCATGCTGAGTTTGAGAGTCTGCAAGTCTGGGTGCAGCATCCCTCCCCCCCAACACCTGAGTTAAGAGCTCTGAGATCAGGAGAAGCTGTTTGGGAGGCTGTAAGGTCAGGCTGTGCAGTAAGGGGTACCAATGGTGTCTGGGCCAGTCTGGAGCAATGAGGATGGCCCTTTGGTCCCACCTCCCTTATTCTGATCAGTACCTTAGGAATAAGAAACAGAGGAGGGAATGCATACACAAAGAGGGTGTTCCAGAGGAAGGTCAAGGTATCCACCTTCCACTCTTGGTGGTGATACTCCATGGTACAGATTTTTTTCAGCTGATAGTTGAGACGTGAAGCAAAGAGATTCATCTCCGGAGTGCCCCACGCCTGAGTGATTTGTAAAAAAGATTTTTTTGTGGAGCTGCCATTCATGGGGGTCCAGTAAATTTCTGCTTAAGTGGTCTGCCAGGGTGTTGTTGAACCCTGGTAGGTATCGGGCTATCAGGTGTAGTCCCATGGAAGAGGCTGTTAGCCAGAGCTTCATGGCTAGCCTACACAGAGGGTAAGATTGGGTCCATCCCTGTTTGTTGATGCACCACATTACTGTGGTGTCTGTTTTGATAAGGAGAACCCCTGGCTTGAGATGGGCTTTGAATGATGTCAGAGCCTTTTGTATGGCCATTATTCCCTTCTGGTTGATGTGTAAGGGAAGGTGCTGGGCATCCCAAAGATCCTGGATGCACCTGCCTTCTAGGTGAGCACCCCAAGCTATGGCTAAGGCGTTGGTGGTAATGGTCTGCCCGGTAGGGTGGAGGGTGAAGGAAACACCCTTGTTCTGGGCACAGGATCCTGCCCGCCAGAGAAACTCAGCCCTTATACAAGGGATCAGCGAGAGAGAGGTCTCTAAAGGTTGAGAGTGATGACACCAAGGGTTCTTTAGGTACCACTGAAGTTTTCTCATGTGAAGCCTGGCCGGAGGAATTAGAAGGATGCAAGATGCCATGTACCCCAAAGGCTTGCAGGAACTTCCTCACAGTGAGGTGACTTCTGGAAGCTAGCTGGGTAAAAGAGAGGCAGGAAGCTCTGCTTTTCTAGGGTCAGGAAGGCCATTTGGGATGCTGTGTCCAGCAGTGCTCCCAATAAAATGATCTTCCTGGAGGGTGTTTGCCTTGATTTCTTCTCATTGATGGTGTACCCTAAGGAGGTTAGGAGAGTTTTGACAAAGAAGAGGTCCTTGAGGAGTTTTTCTTTGCAATCTGCCTGAATGAGGCAGTCGTCCAGATAAGGGTAAATTTGTATATTTTTCTGTCTGCAAAAGGCTATGGCCTGGGCTAAGGATTTGGTGAATACCCCCTGGGAGCAGTAGATAACCCAAAGGGTAGCACAGAGAACTGAAAGTGTTGTTAGCCTGCTCTGAAGCAAAGGAATTTCCTGCAGGATTCCCTTATGGGGATGTGGAGGTAGGCATCTTTTACATCTAGGGTAACTAACCAGGCATTTTTTGTCAGCATAGGCAGCAGCTGTTGCAAAGTTAGCATTTTGAATTTGGGGACCACCAGAAAGGTGTTCAGAATGGATAGATCCAGGATGGGGCAACCAAGTGCCCTCTTTTCTGGGAACAAAGAATAGTCTGGAATAAATGCCATTGCCTGTTTAATCTGAGGGGACAGGTTCTACTGTCCCTTGGAATATGAGAGTTTGGACTTGTTTCAATGCCTCTACCCACTGATTTGGAGGTACGTCTGGGTACCTTCTTGGAATTGGTAGTTCGTTGAAGGAGAATTTGTATTCCTGAAAAATTATCTGTAAGACCCATTGGTCCTTTGTTACAGAAAGTCAATTTTCTTTGCAGTGGGAGAGCCTTCCTCCTAGTTTTTGGTGAGTGAAAAGCGGGCAGAGGGGGGAAGAGGGAGTCATTGAGAGTTTTTGCCATAGAGGGATGGCTTAGAACTCCCTGCCTTTGGAGTGGAAGCGATCCACTGTTTGGTTCTCTGCTGTCCCTGGGATAGGAGTCTGGGTGGTCTGTCCCTCCGGGGCTTACCTTGCCACTGTCTGCTAGGTGTTCTTTGTGTTTCACTGTTGCAGTCATCAGATTTGGGTTGATTCTCAAAGCTAAGGAATGGTGGAGGAAGTTAAGAGAGCATTAGGGCCAGCTATTGAGCCCTGCAAGACTGCAGTGGCAAAACCAGCACTGGATTTAGAAAACGTAGGTAAGTAAAGAGATCCAGGTAGCAGCGTCTAGGATGTCCCTGGTAGGGACTCCTCTGAGAAAGTATGTAGAGGTAGCTGCAGCCCTGGTGGAACATGATCTTATCCCCTGTGGGGTAGGTTTACCATAGTGTTTGTAGCAGAAATTAATGCAATGGGCTATCCATTTAGAAATGGTTTGCTTTGAAATGGCCTTCCCCTCTGCCCCTGCAGCAACACCAACTAGCAGCTGTTCAGATTTTCTGAGAGGCTTAGTCCTGTCCAAATAAAATCGAAGTTGTCTGTGCACGTCCAGAGAGTGCAGTATTCATTCTCCTTTGTTTTGTAGATTAGGGAAAAAAGTGGGCAAATGAATGGACTGGTTTAGGGCCACATTAGACACCATCTTGGGCATAAAGGAAGGATTGGTCCTGAGGGAAACCCTGTTTGCATGGAAGATAATGAAGGACTCCACTGCCATGATGGCCTGTAATTCAGACATTCTTCTTACTGAAGTGATGGCTAGAAGGAAGGCTGTTTTCCAAGAAAGGAATTTCAACTCTGCAGTTGCAGCTGGCTCAAAGGGAGGTAGAGTGAGCTTTTCCAATACAAAGTTAGGGTCCCAGGCTGGAGTAGGGGCTCTCCTGGGGGGGGGGGGTCTTAAATTTTTGGCCCTGCTAAGGAATTGCTTTAGCAGGGGGTGAGAGAAAAGGGGTGGCTCAGTATTATAATGTGCTGAAATGGCAGAGGTATGAATTTTAATTGATGAGAAGGATAGGCCCTTGCGGAGCATTTCTGTTAAGTACTGAAGAATATGAGGTAAGCTGGGTACCGTTTCGCCCATCCCCTGAGTCTGGCTCCAGGCCTTTTCCACTTTTCTGCATAGGATTTTCTGGTACTAAGCCTCCTTCCCTCCAGAATGACATCTAGCACCTGCTTACTGAGGGATGCTATTGGAGAGCTCAAGGAATTAGCCAGGTTGCAAGGTTCAGGGTTTGAAGCTGAGGGTGCAGAATCTGGTCCGCCTGCTGGGACAGCAGGGAAGGGGTCTGAGGCAGGTGCCACGGTTCCAGCAGTGACATACTGCACAAGAAGGGGTACCAATGCTGGCGTGGCCAGTCTGGTGCAATCAGTATTGTCCTTGGCTTGTCCTGTTTGATCTTCTGCAGAACTTTCTCGAGAGGAGAGGCAGAGGGGGAAAGGCATAAACCGAGAGGCTTTCCCAGGTAAAGGACAGGGCATCCACTTTTCAGACTTGACTGTGGTAAGTCCTTGTACAGAATTTGTCCAATTGGTAGTTCTGAGGGGAGGCAAACAGGTCTACCTCTGGAGTCCCCCCATTTGTTCAAGAGGTTGAATATTTTTCGTTCCAGTTTCCATTTGCGTGGGTCCATGAGATTTCTGCTTAGGTCGTCTGCCAGTGAATTAACTTGCCTGGCAGGAATTCAGCTTGCAGATACACTTGGTAGCTCAAGGCTGTGTTCCACAGAGCCATGGATAGTCTGCAGAGAAGGTATGAGTGGGTTCCCCCCTGCTTGTGTTGTTCGTCTTTACCAATAGCTGTCTTGGAAGAATAAGGTCTTTGAAGGCTGTCAGGGAATTCTGTACAGCTAACATTTCTTTCTGGTTGATATGCAGGTGCATCTGTCTCGGGTTCCATTTGCCCTGAATGCACTGCCCTGCCAAGTGAGCTCCCCGTGCATAGTCTAATGCGTTTGTTGTTGGGGTTTGGGCGGCAAGGGGTAGAGTGAAAGGGAGTCCCTTGTTGTGGTAGCAGGCCTCTGCCCACCAAAGGAACTCTGTCTTTATACAAGGAATGACAGGAATCATTGATTCCAGGTCCTGAGAATGTTGACACCATAGGTTTTTTAGATACCACTGTAGTTTCCTCATATGCAGTCTTGCATATGGAATTAGTAGAATGCAAGAAGCCCTGAACCCCAGGGCTTACAGAATTTTCCTTGCAGACAGCTGGGTCTTTGTGGCCAATAGTTTGAAGTAGTTTGTCAAATAAACTTGTTTCTCTGGAGTGAGGAAAGCCATCTGGGAAGTTGTGTTCAAGCTTGCTCCCAGGAATATAATCTGTTGGCAGGGTACTTGGTGAGATTTATTTTCATTTATGGTTTACCCCAGTGAGGTTAGAAGTTTCTTTACGAATGCTAGATGTTTTAATAGCAAGTTCTGGCTTTCTGCCTGAAT
Source organism: Protopterus annectens (assembly GCF_019279795.1). NCBI lineage: Eukaryota > Metazoa > Chordata > Ceratodontiformes > Protopteridae > Protopterus > Protopterus annectens. The sequence goes on from NC_056744.1 coordinate 980,764,767, forward strand.
CAGACAATTGTCCAAATATGGGTATATCTGAATATTTCTCTGCCTGCAAAATGCAACGGCTGGAGCTAGACAATTTGTGAATACCCTGGGAGTAGATAAGCCAAAGGGAGCCTGTCCTGAAGCGTAGGTATTTCCTGCAAGATTTCCTTATTGGAATGTGCAGGTAAGCTTCCTGTTAAGTCTAAAGTTGCCAACCAGGCATCTTTGCCTAGCATAGGAAGAAGCTGTTGAAGTGTTAGCATTTTGAATTTTGGGATTGCCAGAAAGGTGTTTAGAATAGAAAGGTCCAGGACAGGATGCCAGGAGCGGTCTTTTCTGGGTACCAGGAAAGGTCTGGAATAAAAACCTTGTCCCCTTTGTTCTGCTGGGACAGGCTGAATAGCCCTGATACTTAGAAGAGAGAGAACCAGTTGCTGGGCCTTCGCCCACTGATTTGGGGGTAGGTCTGGCCAACCGTTTGGGGTTGGTAGGGCGCGGAAGTGGAATCTGTATCCTTGGGAAACTATATTCAAAACCCATTTGTCCTGGGTAATGAGTTCCCAGTTTTTTGCATGCAGGGCAAGCTTTCCTCCTAAGGGAGCAGGCAGTTGAGCAGGGCTTGGAAGGGTTAAGGTTAAGTCACTGTGCCATTTTTCCATTGGGGGGTGGCTTAATACTCTCTGCTTTGGAAGTGGGAGCCCCCCACTGCTTAGGCCTGTGTGTAGTCTGAGACTGTAACCTAGGTGGTCTGCTGCTCCTGGGTTTGGACTGGGAAGGCCTGGAAGAGACTGGAAAGGACCAATTCTTTGAAGGCCAATGCCTACTAAATCTGGGAGGCTGTACTTGTAGGAAATCTTTAACAGTTTGCATAGATTTATCTTTTTCCTCCATCCTTTTGAGGACTTCTGCTTTGTTGCCAAACAGGTGGTCTTGGTTTAAGGGAGCATCCAGTAATTTAGCTGTAACATGATCTGGCAAGTTTTGTTCCTTAAGCCAAGCATGCCTTCTAAGTACAGACACAGTACCAGCAGCCCTGCAAGATGCTTCTAAAGAGTCAAAACCACATTGCAAAGTATGTTTACCAACTTGTTCTGCAGAGTGCACTAAATCCTGTAATTCTTTGTGTTCAGCACAGTCAGGAATCAACATCATTTTCTGTTTAAGCAGTCCCATAATATGCTGCTGGTACTTTAACATATGAAACTGGCAATTTAAAGTCCTAATTGCCAAAGTAGCATAAGTGTATACCTTCTTACCCCATCTGTCCAAGGCTCTAGAATCTCTATCAGAAGGGGTAGGATTTTTGGCAGCAGTAGCCTTAATGCCTTTCGGTCCTTGGGAAATGGTCTTTGGATCTGCAGTAGGATTCTTGAAAAGGAACTTGTGAGAGTCAGGTACTCTGTAATACCGGTCAGGTTTTCTGGGAGCTGGAGCTAAGATGTCTGGGGAAAGGCTAGACTCCAAGAAAGCATCATCTACAATGTCCAGAACAGGAGGGACAGTTAATGACCTGTGTAGAGGAAGGAGTAAGAATTCCCTAAGCCTTTTTGGAGTCAGAGTAATCCTGGCTTTCCCAGTGGAAATGCTCTTTAAGAGTGTGCAAGGTTTCACCAAAAGAAAAATCTTCTGGAGAGGAAGCAGTGGGAATGGAATTCTCTGCATCAGAATCCTCATAAGTAGGTAAGGGCAAATCTTGGTAATCAGAAGGAACAGAAATATCAGATTCCTGATCAGAAGAATCAGAAGGAAAATCAGTTCTAGGTCTCTTAGAGGGGGAAGGTTGGCTTCCCCTAATTAAGGTAATAAGGTCTTCAGCCTTTCTAAGCATTTGATATTTAGGGATATGGGCCTGAGCATGCGGTTTGGATGCCAGTTTTCTAGGTGTGGTGCGAGTATTAGGCCTGGATGATGAAGATGGCGTCAGTTTAAAATGCAAGTCTGTAGGTCTGAATACACCCTCAGAAGCCGGTGCCTGCACAGCGGCTCTGGACCCATCCAAGGCAGAGACATCCTCAGGTTCCATAGTCGAAGAAGCATCTTGCGGCATACCGGACGCTGAATGGGTCTCAGTAGAGGCCTGCGAATCTGAAGTAGCGGTTATCAGGGGCTGCGAAAGCACCTCACTGAGTACCGGCGGACTAGCAACTAGCCTAACGGAAGCATCGTCGGCAGTTTTGGACCTATGCGGTCTGTCTCTGTCTTTATCCTTACGTTTTTTTGGAAGATCGGTAGCCGGATGGCTTAACTAAGCCATTTCGGAGTACGGATACAGAGTACCAAAATAATTTTCTGCAAAGATAGCCTGACGACGAATAGTTCGGGGGTTGAACAAGGCAGAAAACCGACAACGAGGGATGTCGTGGTCTGGGTCTAAGCAAGGAATGCAGTAGGAATGGAAATCTTTATGAGGTATTTGCTTTCCACAGGTAAGACCATAGTTAACTTTTACTGACATTGGTTGGAACAAGAAAAAAGATCCCCAACGGGGTTCTTATCTTTTTATAGACTTCAGTTCTGAAACTCAAAAATGAAAATTTCAGGAGTCGGCTGACCGACACTTGTGAACTGCTTCTGCTTCGGGCACTGCATGGCAAGAAAAACTGATGTAATGGCGTCGGCTGCATGTTTTATACCCCTGAAGACCTAATGTCATGGAAGAAGAGACATCATCGGACGCAGGAATCCAAGACTCTGGTATTCAGGCCAGCTGAGGGCTACCTGCAGGCAGATAACCCAAATGTGATGACTGCAACAGTGAAACACGAAGAACATCTATACAGAAATCACACTATAACACTATTATAAAAAAAAAAATATTAGAGAAACACCACACGTAAGGTGAGAAAAGCCTGTGAATGCTATCAGAAAACAGTAAACCTACATTGCCTAACTTTAGAACTACAACAATGCAGTAACTATGAAAAAACCAATGGTAGAAGAAAAAAGTTATAAAAAGAGATTGACTCAAGGTTGAAGTCTTTTGGAAATGGACGGTCATGGATCCATGTAGGAACTGATAATCCGCAGGTTGAACCCACACAAAAAAGGCATTGGGTAATCTGCTTTTTATTGCTTGGTAAAGGTATGTGAGGATGACTAAGTTGCTAACTTTGGTATATTTCCAGAATTCACCACCTTCCATTAAGCCACGAAGTAACCAAAGCCCTAGTAGAGTGGGCCCTGACCTTTTGTGGAAGTGTTTTCTTACGTTGAGAAAAACAAAAAGCAACAGCATGAGACAACCATTTAGAAACCGTTTTGACAATCACTGTCCCATTTTCTTAACTTTATTGGAAATGTACAGTTGTTTAGACTTTCTGAAGGTCTTTGCCCTGTCAATGTTGTATCAGAGTTACCTGTCGACATCCAGAGTGGGAAGAATTCTTTCCCTCCTATTTTTTGGTTCTGATAGAAAACAAGGAGATGAATGGCTTGCCTCAAAGTAAACTCTAAAACCACTTCATGCATTAAGGGTTTGTAACTCATACTCTTCTTGCAGAAATCAAAACAATTAAACTAACCAACCAACAAAATCCACCTAAAAAACTTGGAAAATAAAAATAAACAGAGTTTTAGACACCAGGAACTAGTGAAATTTTTTAATAAAGAATAAGCGCTTCCGTTCACTGCTTTAATGTGAACTTCATCAAATCAAAACAATGATTAACACTGTTTTCCAAAGACAAGAACTTTAAATCAGCCTCATAAGCATGTTCAATAGAAAAAAGTGCAAGTTTGTCCATAAAAAATTCATATCCCTAAGGAGCCTCCTGTCATCTAGGTGGATGGATAACCAAAACCTCTTTTAAAAACTGTTTGCTTTCAGGCAAGGCAGGAAGAGAGGATCTATGGGATAAGCCAAGGCTTAGGAGAACTGGATCTTGAAAGAAGAGTAAGAAAGGCCAGAGGATAATAACTCATGCAAATGCTGCAGATCAGGGCCTTTTAAAGGATCTTGGTTCTTTCTTTGGCATCAACTAAAAAATCTTCCACTTAGCCAAGTATGATTTTCCAATAGGTTTTTTAGTATCTTTTAATACCTGCTTGCACATCTTCAAAAACAGTGCCTAAAGGTTAAAATTCTACCATCAAGGCAGTGAGCTACCAAAGCTGGCAGTTGGGGTACATCAAACAACCCCATATCATGTGAGTAATTTCATCCCATGAGGAAGACTGTAGTAACTGCCCTTGGGCAATTTAAGGAGGAGAGCTACTGGTGCCTGGACCAAAAGGAGTTACCAGCATCATCTTTGGAGAATCCTTCTGAATATTTAGAGGAGCCTTGGTTATCACAGAAAATGGTGGCTGTCTGGCAGTTGCCTTCCAGGCCTTTGTACAACTAGTCATGGAAAACAGTTTCTTTAACTGCCTGTTGTGAATTTGGCCAAACAGATCTACTTTTGTTCCCCACAGCTGGATCAGTTCCTCGAAGATCCCTGGGTATAACTTCCTTCTGTGGGGGAGGGGGGGTCTGTTCTGGCCCTGTTCAGTTTGTCTGCTATAACATTCTGCTCTAGCAAAATGTAAATAGCCTGGATGGCCAGATTGTGTTGGGTTGCTGATTCCCAGGAGACCATCACTAGTCTGCAAAGGTGGTAGAATCTGGTTCCCCCATTGTACTTGTTCACTATGGTATTGGCTGTGATTACTACCAGAGGATCTGGAATCCAAAGATGGTTCAGAGATTTGACAACATTCATTAGATCCATTGTTTTTGTGCTTTAATGTAACCTCTTTGTTCTACAGACCCTAAACATTCAATCCCTTGTAAACAGCTCCCCAAGCAAAATCTGAGACATCTGTGATTACAGACTGAGGGGGGACTGGAAAGAGAGAGAGGAGGAGACATGGGTTGACAGACAAGAGAAACCTCCTTTTTACAAACCCCAGCATTGGGATGTGATAAAAATAGGGAGTGTTGGTGTTGAGTCCCATTTGATTTGATAAGACATTGAATCTTCCTCATCATGTGAAGTCTGGCCAAATGAATCATGATACTTTGAATTCTGGTCTATTTCTTTAGCATATGCCCGAGTCTGGTTAGAAAAAGTCAGAAACTGTTCTTTGTAACATTCCACTTTGCCCTGAGGGAGATACACTACCATGAGGAATATAGCCAGGAGACATCCCAGAAAGTCTTTCCCGTGAAATGGAATGACAGAAGATTCCTCTATGGTGACCTGAAATCCTGGACTAAGAATTTTTTTTTTTTTTGCTTTTGTTTTTACCCAAGCCAGAAAATCTTGACAACTTGTAGAAGAATATGCAAAAATAAGGCAGACTAAACATGAAAAAAATATGAAAGCCCTGCGGCCTACAACGTGCTATTACAAGAGCCAGGCACTTTGTGAACACTCTTGGAGATGTAGACAACCCACAGTCTATAATGGAGATTTGAAAATGTAAAGGAGACATAGAAAAACACACAATGGTGTCTGAAATCTGAAAACTGTTATGTAATGATAAACAATTTTAAATCAAGAAAAAACAGAGATGGCATAAGAGGTGAAAGTTATGTATAGAAAAAGTATTTTGAACTTTGGGATTTTGATGCATAATAAAGGACTAGGACATGTCGCCAAATTCCTTCTTTTGTTGGTCTAAAACAATTTTTTTAACACCTTTATTAAAATATTGCTTAAGACATAGGTACTAAAACATTAACACAAAGGAAAAAAAAATAGTAGGACATTCTTCCATTTACACACATTATATATCACATTTTCCTTCTTTATAACAACTGTCTTTCAAGTCCAACATTATTAATAAATAACACAATTCCTGCATTCCCTTAAACCTCACTCTATTATTCCTCATGTACAGTTCCCACAAATAATTTATATCCAAGTATTTTGCTCCTTCAATTTTCTAAAGATCTATCTTCCAGTTCCTTTATCTCTTTTCTAATATTCAATATTTCAAATACAATTGGCTTAGATTTTGATTTCCATTTTCTAGTAATTGCTTTTTTGGCAACCAACAAAATTGAACTTACTATGTTTATGCAATTCAGATCGTGTGTCCCAGCTCAGCAGAATCATTTCCTAACTTACAGCTATTTGCTCCCTCAATATTTCTGACAGAGTACTGCAGAGAATTCTTTAAATATGCCGACTCATTACACTCCCAAAAACAAGTTCCCAGTTACCTCTTTCTATCCCCCATCCTCCCCTAACTTTTGCTATCTACCTGAGCAAAAATTCTCTGAAGTCTGGTATAAAAATATCTATGCAAACATTTCCAAACAAAAATTCTTTGAAGTCTGCTTGAGGTATAAAAATATTGATACACTTACAAGCAAAAATCCTAAACCTTCATGACTTTGTTGCATAACTGGGAGCCAGGCACATGTCCTCCTGTTCTCTTAAATAGCTTTTCCAGTCACTTTTTACCAATATTTTCTACATCTCTTCTGAGTCTCACAGTTAGAAAGAATGAAAAGCGGATAGGGAAGCCATGGTATGTCAGTCTTCCCAACTAAAATATATTAGTTTTGAGGTAAACTTTTTAGGGATAACCACCAAAACCACTAGCCCTAGCCCCCAATAATAATTTTTGTCAAATATGTTAACTTTTACTCACAAAATATGGTAAATATGGAAATTATTCCCCAACAGGGTATTCATCTATTCAGCCTTGAAGTAGTACTAGCTGAATTTCAATCACTTGTAACCCACAAAGGAGAATACATTTTGACAGCAAGAAATTTCTGAAGGTTAGACATACTAAACACTGACTTTACAGTGCTATCCCTCAAGTTGCTATTGTTTGGTAGCATGGAAGATGTCAAAGTTTTAAAAGCTGGCCAGCTGTCCCAATCTTGGTAGCCTCTGACACCAGGGTTGCCAGACATTTGGGTGTGACTGTCCAGGGATCAGCAGCCTGATCCTGAGTCCCGCACTACCGGTTAAAATCCCGGCGAAACAGCCTCCGCTTTGCTTTTTTTTTGATTGGCCCGTAAGCTGGGGTTTTTTTTGATTAGCTCATATACCAGCTTACTGGCCAATCAAAAAATTCCAAAACGGGGCTACTTCTGTTTAATGCGGAACTGCCTGATGTTCCATATTAAAGATCTATTTTTTTTTTTTTTTGGTCCCTACCTGTCCAGGAACAAATCTGGCATCCCTGTCTAACACATACATCTGAGGCTACTGCAAGAGTGATCTAATGATGAACATATATAATAAACCCAGCTGTATTGTATGGGTCTGTATTTATCAGATATTGTTTAGATATATAGTATTCTAATGTTGTCGTTCAGTGCAGTTCTACTCTTTGTGGCTTCAAGGACTTTAGCACACCAGAATTGTCCATCAACAATTTATTCTTTAAGTTTGTGCAAATTCATATTCAGTATTTGACTAATGCTGTCTCTATCCATCTTAGTCTCTGCTACTCCCCTTCTTTTTCCCTTCAAGCTCTCCCAGCACCACCGTGTTCTCTAGTAAATCCTGTCTTCATATTATGTGGGCAGACTATCAGAGCTTCCTATGAAAAGTATGTGTGTATTTCCTTAAGTGCTGTTTTGATCTTCTTGCAGTCCATGGAATTCTCAAAAGTTTTTCCAACACTACAGTTAAGTATCATTTTTCTTCAACACAGTCTTATTTATAATAAATTTCTCACGGCCATATATTACAAAAAACACAGTCTTTGACTATACTGACCTGTGCTGACAATGTGCTGTTCTTGCTTTTTAAACTCTTACTCAAATTTGTCATAGATTTCCTTCCAAGGAACAAGTACCTTTTAATTCCATGGCTGCAATCTGCCTCATTCATTCCCATCTATTTTTTAAAGAACTGATGAGGCTAAATTAGACTATTTTTTATTTTTTTATTTTAAACAGCAAGTCAGCTTTTGTGTTTTCTACTTTCATCTTCATCAGCAGGCTCTTCAGTTTTCAGAATTAACTTCCTGCAGCTTTTTTTTTCTTTATTCGAAAAGCTTTCTATGGCCCATACGACTTCACTCTTCAGATGTCTCATTCTAGATCACAGAATGCACCATGGTGGATGGTTTACGAGAGGCCAGAATGATGCCTCGAACAGGTGAGGTGAGATTAGCTTGCCTGGCAACTAACAGAAGTGGAGAAACCAAGCTGTCAGCTTGAGACTGGACAGATTCGGGTGGCTCAACCCTTGGGGATGAGTAATCAGATTTGGATGAGGGTCCACAGTCCATGGTGGGTATATTCGGTGAGGCCGAAGGAAGGGGAACCAAACTTGTCGAGGCCAGAACGGAACTATGAGGATAACCTTGCATCTCAACTGAAGAGCTTTCTTTAGAAATTGTGGAATCGGGAGATGGGAGGCTAAGCAAAGAAGTCCCATGGGACAATCGTGGATTAGAGTGTCCCTCGGGGAGTAACCCTCTGGGGGAAACAGGGCAAAATAGCTGCTGCACTTGTTCGATGGGGAGGTGAAAAGATCTCAGCAAGGCTGGCCCCAGTGGATGAAGATTTCTGTCGCCACCTCGGGATTGAGGGACCACTTGTGAGGCAGGAGGATGCATCTGCTCAGTTTGTCAGCAATTACGTTGGAGCTCCCCGGGATATGCGTTGCTATCAGAAAGCGCCTGGAAGCTATCGCCCACTGCCAAATTCTCATGTCTTCTCGACACAAGGGATAGGACTTGGTTCCTCCTTGCTTGTTGATATACCAGACCATAGACATGTTATCTGACTGAATTGCAATTGTCCCAGAAGGGAGAACCGAATGCAAAGCCTGCAACGCTAACGGCACTGCTCTCAGTTCCAGAACGCTGATATGCAGGTGGGCCTCTGAGGTGGACCATGCACCTTGGACCGTCTTTTCCCTGGAAATGGCCCCCCCACCCGATCAGGGAAGCATCCGTGGTCACAATGGCCTTGGGCTGAGGGGATTGAAATGGGTGACTCTAAAGTTCTGCATCTGGCCTCATCCACCAAAGGAAGTCCAGTTTGCAGGAGTTGGTTATTTGGATCTGGTAACTGAGGGGGTGATAGTTCGGGAACCACTGACAAAGAAGGAGCCACTGTAGGATTTGCATGTGTAGCTTCGCTAGGGGCACTATCAGAATTGAAGCTGCCATGGATCCTAGGGCCTGAAGAACTTCTCTCGCTTAAGCTTTTGTTTGACAGAGTATCACTCAGACCTGGAGCCTCAATCGCTGCAGTCTGTGATTTGGGAGTGACACTAGACAAGACTGGGTATTGAACACTGCTCCAGTGAACACTATTTGTTGAGTGGGAGTAAGGTCTGATTTCTCCTAATGGATTGTTATTCCCAAAGTTTTTGCCAGAGAGAGTGTATAAGGCAGTGCTGTTACCAGAAGATGCTTGGTGAGGGCAGTGAGGAGCCAGTCGTCCAAATATGGAAACACCCGGAATCCTTGCAGTCTCAAGTGAGCTGTGACCACTGCCATGCACTTCGTGAATATTCTGGGGCTGTAGAGAGACCGAACGGCAGGGCACAAAATCGATAATGACTGGTCCCTAGCTGGAAGCGAAGCAGACTTCTGGAGCATTTATCCATTTTGATGTGGTAATACGCATCCCGAAAATCTATCGAGCACATCCAATCACCTTCCCTTAAACATGGGAGAATGGACTAAACCGTGACCATCCGGAATTTAGTTGGGTGACAGACTTGTTTAAGCTGCTAAGATCCAAAATGGGTCTACAGTCTCCTGTCTTTTTTGGCACCAAAAATAATCTTGAGTAGAATCCAGATCACTGTTGGTCTGGTGGAACTGGTTGGATGACTCTCTTTTTGAGACAGCTTTATGATCTTCTGAAGCTGCTTCTTCCCTTTCAATGGGTGGAACATCGGGAAGCTTTTTTAGATTTGGTTGACAATAAAGGGGAATGGTGTAACCTCCGGTGATTATACTCTGCACCCGATTGGTAGTAATAGATTTCCAAGCAGCTTGGTGCAGAGAAGAACTACCCCGACTTCTTCCAGAGGCAAGCAATCGGGCTGCTCCTCAGAAGCACTGATAAGGCTGTCCAGAGAAGCCGTCCCTGGAGCCTTGGTTACGAGGACCCCCTCTGCCTCTGTAGGGGCATCTTCTGGAATTATTACCCCCTCTGCGTCTGGGGGTATCATCACCACTTGTGTCACGGAAAGGATACTGAGATTTTTTGCGCACATTTTCCCACTCCTCTGATTTCTGGAGAAGGTACGCTGAGGACTGGAAAATTGTAGGCCTACGGCAGACAGGTCTTGCCGTCTTGCTTGCACCTGGTTAGCATGTCCTTCACTTTGGAACCAAAAAGGGACAATGCTTCAATGGGAGCATTCAAAAACGAAGACTTGAAGGGGTCCGAGAGGTCACAAATGCACATCCAGGCATGACGCCTCATGACAATGCCTGAACCCGCTGCTTTAGCCACCCCTTTAGTCGCATGTGAAAGCAACCTCATGGATGAGTTGGAGATAGATTTCAGGGTTGCAAGCTGCGAGGCCACACTTTGTCCCTGACCTCGTCAGACAGTTGTCCTGTGAGTGTCCCAGAGAGTTCGGAGATCAAGTCCCTCTGGAGCCTTGTAAAATGTGCCAAATAGTTCAGTGACCATATAGCAAAGGTCCCTGGTGCAAAAACTCACTTTCCAAGTCTGTCCACCACTCAGGACTCCCTGTTGGGTGGACGGACAGCAGGACTTTCCCAGCCAAGTCGTTTTAAGTGGCCGCCAACACCACCATAGCATCGACTGGTAACCCGCTGGACCAATGTGGGTTCTCCTCAGGAGGGGAAAGAATTCTGTCAGGTCTCCGAGGTATCACCTCAATAGAATCAGGGTTCTTTCCAAGCGCACTGCATGATGAGCTGGAACAGCTCATTGGCAGGTGGGGTCACCCAAGAAGTAGGAGGCCGAGCGCGGAAAGCCTGCAGGAACACAGACTCCTCAGACAAAGGGTTGGAGGTCTAGTCACCTCTCTGTTTTAGCATTTCCAGGATGTCTCTGAAGGAGACATCATCAGGAGGTGACCGTGGGGACCCTTCACCATCATCGTAATCCGTGTCTTCCGTTAAAGACTCCTCAGGTGAGTCCATGTGTTTCCTATTGCACGTCCTCTTTTGAGGGGGCTCTTCTGAGGGGGCCTCTGAAGAGCGGGTACCCTGAACAGGGGTGTCCTCCAGCTTCTCTGCCCAGTGCCCCAGGAGGGTGGTCTGTGGCAGCTGTAGCTCAGGGGGCAAAAACTGGGGTTCTGACATCAAAGGATTGCTTCCTGAAGCTAGAGCCCTCTCAATCTCGCTGAAATCAGGTCCACCCAAAGAGGTATGGGATCCTGGAACCGAGAAAGACAACCTCGGGACCGGGGTCACACCCCGCTGTGATGAATCCGCCCCCAAGGATGGAGCCTCAAGCAGGATCGGTGGGGACGTGGCTATCGACACAGAGGACTGAACCAAAGAAAAACCTGGCTCTGTGCCCCGAACTGAGGCACCTGCCCTCCAATCCCCAGATTGAGGAAGGACCAGTTCCGCAGGAACAGAAGACCAAAGGGGCAAACCTGGAGCTTGAGTGAGGTCCACTATAGGCGCCCAGGTGATGGGTTCTGAGAAGGACGTCAGAACAAAAGGCTTCGGAACCAAAATGGTCGAAGGAGGAGTGTAAGAAGTAGTCAGTGGAGAAACCAACTCAAATCTGGCAAGCAGATGGGTCTTAGAATATGTGGGTATCCCCCTGGCTGCCAACAGCTGGCCGACAAGACGCACCACATCGTGTTTTGACAGGCCCCTGGTGGACTTAGTGGATACGCCAGACGGAGAGTCAGGTTGGTCAATGAACACGCTATACATCTGGCCCAGAAACTGATCTATGGAAGGGTAGTATCGGGTCTGTGGTGCAAGGTCTGCCAGCACCAAAGTCTCAAGTTTCGAGATCAGGATTAATGGCGTCAAATCCATCTTTGTCGGAAAAATGCTCGGTGCCAAAGTGGCACTCTGAGCCGAAACAGTCGGTTCCAAAATCGTAACTGACGAAGGTATCGAAGGCGTGCCCTGAGCCATAGTGGCTACATGTGCCAAAGTCGTAGTAGGCGTAGTGAGGTCTACTATCCATGCTGGAGGCAGGATCAGTGCCAAAGCTGGTGCTGGTTTCGTAGGTTTCGAGATGCTCGGAGCCGACAAGGACGGAGCCGTAGAGGCAGATTGATGATCAGAGGACAACTTTGGGATCTTTGATTTCACAGGCTTACCCTGATCACCCGATGGTGAGGAGGGAACAGAGTGGGACCTCTTTTTGTCTTTTGTAGGAGGGGTTGAGACCTCCACCGCAGAAATGGCCTCTGAAAAGGCAGACTTAAGTAACCCTTTCAGTATCAGTTTATTTTTGCGCTCATTAAGAGAGTGTGTTGACTGAAACTCTGACAAATGTCACAAGGAGGTTGCACTGAAAGATGAGGCACCCCCAAACAGTATACACAATCATTGTGAGAGTCACTATTAGGTAACTTGCCATTACATGAAGCACAATGCTTAAACCCTGAAGTACCTTTCTTATCCGACATCTTGACAGAGAGACACCACAGGCAAACAGTATAACCAGTCAGAACTAATAAGTCAAACACAGTTCAAAAAAAGTCACACAGTTGTACCACTATAACAATATGTATAAGTAAAGCAGAAACACCTTACTGAAAAAACGCTAACAGACTAGGGAAGAAAGGAAAAAAGCAGCTATGGTATTGAAGGAATACCACAAGGGTAAGGGGAGAAGGCCATACCAGCAATGGTACTTGAAAGTTTACCAACGGTAATAACGGGTAGAGCAGAGAAGAAAAATCAAGGTCTGACCGAAGAAAACACACTAGAGATACTAATTGCTCACTGAAATAGAAAATATCAAAATTTTTCCACAAAAAATATCAAATAAAGTTCCACTTAGCTGAGAGCTCGGCTGAAACGTGGCTTTATGGCTACGTGGCAAACGAGATCTGAGGTAACAGGGAGAGGGCATTCTGGGTAGAAGCTTAGCTCGAAAGTTTTTGGCTGGCACGAGCTTGGTAAAAAGGCCGAGACTGTTCCGAGGGCTCAGAACCAAACCCATCAGTGATGAAAGGAAAAAAGATTAACATCATCAGATCTTGGGTTAATAGCAGTACCTAGGAAATTTGGTTGATAGGTCTCGGTCTCTTTTGATCATTATGCAACAATGGTTGCGAGGAAATCCTTTCATTTATCCCAACTAATTGCCAAAAATCATCATCAAGGTCTAAAGAGGTACTCAATTTCTTATACTCAGCACTGTTCAGGCCAACTACAGAGTACCATGACACCTTTGGGATGTATCTCACCAAACAAATAATGAGAAAGACCCCAAAGGTTCCTAACTATAAGACTATCATAAGTCTAATGTCCCTGGAGTTCCCCCAAGTGTGGCTGGAAGCTCTTTCCCTTTATTCAGTAATTTGTATACTTTATTAAACACCCTTATTAAATTAGTACTTAAGACAGACACAAACATTAACAGCAAAGAAAACTTTTAGTTATGTACTCACCATAACTTCAGATGTTTGGGATCCATCTCGCCTACATTCTGACTGATGGGTTCGGAGCCGATCCCTCGGCTCCGACTCGGCATGCTTATGCCAAAGAGCGAAGTCTCTTATTAGCTGAGCTTACTATATCCCAGGATGCACCACTACCAGTCCCCCAGATCTAGTTTGTCCGCACACATGCACACATGCACGCCCTGCTTATATAACATCGTCAGATGAAACAAGATAAAACAGTAGAACTCAAACCGTTCAATCTCTTCTGATCTCCAAGGCAGGGGGAAGGAGGGTGGGTATTAGGAATGTAGGCGAGATGGATCCCAAACATCTGAAGTTATGGTGAGTACATAACTAAAAGATGTTATGTGATCCTATCTCGCCTACATTCTGACTGATGGGACAGCGTCCTAGCACCTGAATCCTGGGTGGCTCACTGGAAAACACTCCTGAGTACCGTGGAACCAAATGATGCTCGTCCTTTAGATGCCACATCCAATTTATAGTGGGAAATGAAAGTGTGCGGATTTGACCAAGTAGCCGCAGCACAAATCTCCGATATAGCGAGCTTGGAATGAAAAGCTATAGAAGTCGCCATAGCTCTGGTAGAGTGAGCTTTGATAGATGTTGTAAGTTACTTAGGCGAAGAAGAATAAGCCTGAGTTATACAATCTCTAATCCATTTGGAGATGGTAGCTTTTGTAATGGTTTTACCCAATTTACTGTCTGAGAAGGACACAAACAATTGGTCTGACTTACTTAAATTGCTGAGTCCTGTCTAAATAGAAGCAACTGCCTGTGAACATCCAATTTATGGAGAGTGTATTCTGCTTCATTGGAGAATTTTGGGAAGAAAACTGGTAGCTCTAGAGATTGTTGAAGACAGAGATTAGAACAGACCTTTGGGACAAAGGATGGATTAGGTCTAAGTGATACTCTATCCTTGTGGAAAATCAAGTACGGTGGTTTAATAGATAGGGCTTGAAGCTCTGAAACTCTTCTTGCAGAAGTAATTGCAACTAAGAAGGCAGTTTTCCAAGACAGATATTTTAAGTCACATGTAGCAGCAGGTTCGAAGGGGAGATGTTAATGCACGAAGCACCAAATCAAGATCCCACGGAGGCGCAGGATGAAAAACTGGTGGTCTTAACAGGCCCGCACCTTTAATAAAGGTCTTGCATAATCTGCTGCTCATCAATGGAGGATCCATGGATTCGTGGAATTTAGAGATAGCCGCCAGTTGGACTTTAATAGTAGAGACAGAAGATCCTTGATTAAACAGGGATGTTAAGAATTTCAAAACTTCCGGGATCGGAGCAGTGATAGGGTCTAAGCCCTGAATTGAGCCCAGATAGCAAACCTCTTCCACTTACTGAGGTACAATTTGTTAGTGGTGGGTTTGTGGGCCGAAGATAAAATGTGAATAACTTCCGGGTCTAATGTGTGACTTCTGACCAAGGTCGGAAGTGGAGGAGCCAGGCTGTTAACTTCAAGGAGTGTAGGGACTGATGCTGTCGTCCCGACTGATGGATTAGCAGATCCGGAGTTAGATCTAGCGTCCAAGGATCGTCCACCGCATGTTTCTTCAGGTAGGGAAACCATACCTGACGAGGCCAGTATGGAGCAATCAGTATCATTGTGGACCCCAATTGAGAAGCTTTTTGAATGACTTTGGGGAGAAGTGGTATCGGAGGAAAGGCATAAAGTAGCCCTGTTGGCCAAGGTTGTGCTAGAGCATCCAAAGCTGCTTCCCCTTGATGTGGAGTCAAGGAGAAGAACCTTTTGCACTTCGTGTTTAGTGGCGTTGCAAATAGATCGCAGCACGGCGTTCCCCACCTCCTGAAAACCTGAGCTGCTACTGTTTCATTTAGGGACCACTCGTGGGGAGAGAGAATTGTCCTGCTCAATTTGTCTGCCAATATATTTGATTTCCCCGGAATGTGGGTCGCTACCGCCCATTCCCACACCCTCATGGCCTCTCTGCAAAGGGGGTAAGATCTGGTCCCTCCTTGTTTGTTTAGATACCAAACCACCGACATGTTGTCTGTGTGGATGGCGATGATGCCCTGAGGAAGAAACTTGTGTAAGGCCTGTAGGGACAGAAGTACAGCCCTCATCTCCAACACATTGATGTGGAGAAGAGCTTCGTCTGGAAGCCAGGAGCCCTGAACTAACCTGCCCAGACAATGCCCCCACCCTATCTGGGAGGCATCTGTCGTCAGGGTAACCACTGGAGAGGGAATAACAAAAGGGCTTCCTTGATTTAGATTGGATGTCTGAAGCCACCAGCGAAGGTCCCGTTTGCATGTTTCTGTAATCATGATGGAATGATTGAGGGGAAGGTCCTGAAAGGACCATTGAGTTGACAATAGCCACTGAAGAATCCTCATGTGCAATCTTGCCAGAGGAACTAGAAGAACCGTGGCAGACATTGAACCTAAAACTTGTAGGACCATCCTGGCTGGGGCTTTGGATCTTGAAATCAGAGCTTGAACTTGGCCCTGTAAAGTTTGGATCCTTTCGGTAGGAAGAAAAACGCGCATCAATTTTGAGTCTATCTCTGCTCCTATGAACCTTATGCGCTGAGAGGGCAGCAAGACAGACTTTGACCAATTGAATGTAATCCCAGGAAGCACCCAGGGAGATGGTGGCTTTGAGGTTGTCCCATAGTAGATGCCTGGTGGTGGCAGTCAGGAGCCAGTCGTCCAGATAGGGAAACACTTGGAATCCAAGACTTCTCAGGTGAGCAGTCACTACTGCCAAACACTTGGTGAACACCCTGGGGGCTGTGGTGAGACCAAAGGGCAGTGCACAAAATTGGAAATGACTGACTCCCAGGCTGAAGCGCAGATACCTCCTGGACGCCTGATGTATCGGTATGTGATAATAGGCGTCCTTGAGGTCTATGGAGCACATCCAAACATCCTTCTCCAACAATGGGAGAATGGATTGTAACGTGACCATTCGGAATTTGGATTTCGTGACGGATTGGTTCAGTCTGCTGAGATCCAAAATTGGTCTCAGGTCCCCTGTCTTTTTTGGCACTAAAAGAACCTGGAGTAATTTCGGATCCGATCTGGTCTGTGGGGACCGGTTGGATGACTCCTTTTTCTAGCAGCTTTAAAGCTTCTGCGGCTGCAATTTCCCTTTGACTGGGTGGTGGGTCCGGGATTTTTTTGGACGGTGGGGGTGAACATGTGAATGGGATGGTGTAACCTCCGGCAATGATCCGAAGCACCCATCTGTCCTGAGTGATTGACTCCCAGGCTTTTAGGTGCTTGGCAAAACGGCACCCGACTGGCTCCGGAGCAGCACAGCCGGGCAATCCCTCATGATGTGTGGGAGGCTGAAGAGCCACGAAAGGACTCGCGGTCTCCAGAATTGTGGGGCCCTCTGCCGCCTCTGGGACGGCGTCTCCCAGAAAAATTTCCCCGTCCTCTGCCTCTGGAAGGGGAATCTTCCTGCTGAGGAAAAAACTTACGTGATTTTCGGAACCACATTTTCCCCCCTCCTTTAGCCTTGGGATAAGGCCGAAAGGGAGTGGAATAACGGGCACCTACGGCAGATAAAGTTTTTCCCTCTTGCTCACAGCGGGTAAGGGTGTCTTTAACCTTGGGTCCAAACAAAGAGGACCCATCAAAGGGAGCGTCGGCGAAGGAAGACTTGAAGGCCTCCGCAAACTGACACAAGCGGAGCCAGGCTTGTCTCCGTAGAGCCACGCCGGTGCCTGCCGCTCTACCCGCCCCTTCGGCCGCATAGGAAATGAGCCTCATGGACGAGTTAGAAATTGACATAAGGACAGCCAACTGAGAGCTAACCGACTGGGCTAGCTGCTCAGGTAGGTTACCCGAGAGGGAATCTGACAGCTCCTTGACCAGATCCCTCTGAAGCCTGGTAAAATGTGCCAAATAATTCAGAGACCTTAAAGTAAAGGCCGCTGAAGTCAGGGTGCGCTTCCTGCCTGTCCATGCTCCTAGACTCCTTATTAGGAGGATGGACGGACGTTGAAGCCTCTGCCACGTCCTGTTGTGTAGCAGATGCCACCACCATGGCATCTACAGCCACGCCTTTAGTGAGGAACTCCTTCTCGGGTGGAGCAGATAAAAATTTATTAGGACGAGAAGGTACTGGTTCCACGGTATCTGGATGTTCCCACGCCCGACAAACTAAATCCAGGAGCTCGTCAAGGGCGGAGACACCCAAGAGGCGGAGGGCTGAGCCCCAAAGGCCTTGAGGAGCACTGACTCATCAGCAGAGGGGGGTTTGGATATCCAGCCGCCTCGTTGTTTGAGGATCTCTAAGATGTCTGCAAAAGAGACATCATCCGAGGACGACTTCGGGACCCTCTGCATCATCAAGATCAGTGTCCGATGTAATAGACTCGGGGGAGTCCAAGTGCTTCCTCTTGCACGATCTCTTCCTTGGGGTTCCTCCGAAGACAACTCCGAAGAACCCTCAGGAGGAGGGGAACCCCAATGGGGCTAACCTCAGCCCGCGGGGCTCCGCTGCCTACCCACAGGGGAAGTGCGAAGGCCCCAGTATGCACGCCCAGGCAAGGTGCCGGTAAAGCCGGAGAGATGGCCGAAGACTTGGCCAAGGCACTCCTCATAGCTCTGAAAGCCGGACCCCCAGAATCCTGGGAGTGTCCGGTCTCCGGAGTCATGATAGCAGACGGCAATCCCGCAGCCGAAGCACCGAGAGGGAGGCTCGGAACCGAAAGCATAGGTCCCGAAACATCACCCCGGGGTCCAGCCGAAGAAGTCCATGTACCAAACTCGGACCCGAAGGCCCGGGTTAGAGTAAGGGTCGGAGCCGACCCTAAGATCTCCACCGGCTCCAACAGCATCTGCTCCGACGGAGCCGAAGCGGTCGGAGGAGGAACAGCAATGGGATGGGCATGGGCTATCGGCTCCGAAGCCAACTGGGTCGGAGCCAAAACAAATTTTTGAAAGACTGGGGACTGGAACAGTCTTTGGAGCACCCTGTCTATATCCGAATCCGACATCCTCGAGGACTTAGAGGATACTGAACGGGTTCGAGATGGCCTCTCCAACGGCCCCAAAGGACTAGGGGACCGGCTCCGAGGCGACTCGATGACTATCGGCGCCGAAGGAATACCCACACTAGTTTCCATCGGTGCCGAGGAGGAAGTGTCTGAGCGGGCAACCCTAGTCGGCTCCGAGACCAGTGGAGCCGACGAAGGTGACCCGCCTCTCGATGCCCCAGCCATCGGCTCCGAAGCCAGAGGAGTCGAGACTGGTGGCATCGAGGCAGACCGTTCCGCCCTCGGCTCCGAAGTCCTTGGAGCCGAAGGAGAAGCCTGCCTATGTCTTTTGGCGGTCGGATCCGACGGACTGGTCGGAGCCGACGCCCTTTTCTTTTTGGCTGGAGAAGGAGAGGATGCCAAAGCTTCTTCGGAAAAAGCGTGACACACACTGCATGACTCTTGTAAATGTTTTGCACCCAAACAATACACACAGAGCGAGTGATCGTCTGTGATAGACATCTTGAAATTACATTTGGTGCATTTTTTAAAACCCGAAGGCCTAGGATTCTGAGACATTATAGCAAAAAAATCAGTAATCCCTGACAGAAAATACACTATCCACTGACTTTCTGTTTACTGACACTACCTAATAATAGGTTTACAGTTGCCGAGGTAAAGAAACCGTAACAAATAACTAAAGGGTACTTTGAAACCCTCTAAGGTTTAAGGGGGGTTGACTGACCGGGAAGACCTTATGATGAAGGAGGCCTAAAATCAAAATCAACGCCCAATCACACAACAAAGTCTTCTCACAAACTCCAAACACACACAAAAGTGAAGAATAGCCGTTAAAACAGCTTTTTATGACAAGAACAGCAAAATTCTGACAGAAAAAAGTTAGTAAAAATACTACTCAGCTCAGCCAGCTCGAGACCACGTCTTCGCAGGTTAGCGGCAAACGAGATCTGGGGGACTGGTAGTGGTGCATCCTGGGATATAGTAAGCTCAGCCAATAAGAGACTTCGCTCTTTGGCATAAGCGTGCAGAGTCGGAGCCGAGGGATCGGCTCCGAACCCATCAGTCAGAATGTAGGCGAGATAGGATCACATAACATCAAACCATTTTCAATTTGTCATGCATTACACATTACATATATATATTTTCTTTCTTTATAACTGTCACCCCAGCATCACATAAATTGCTCAATTCCTGCCTTCCTTTAAACCTCACGCCTCCTCTTGAACATAATTCTGCATATGCTGTTCCCACAAATTCCATTTACTTCTATGTAATTTGTTCTTTCCCTTTTCAAAAGATCCAACTTCCGATTCTTTTATCTCTAATAATATTCAATACTTCAATTACAGCTGGTATAGACTGATTTTCATTTGCTAATATTGTTTTTTTGGCAGCCAACAACATCAAACGTAATAAGGCCTTTATGTCTGGGCAATTCTGACCCTGTCTGCCAGCTCAAAAGAATAATGTTCTTAGTTACAGTTATTTGCTCCTCCAATATTTCTAAGTACACTGTATGGAAGTTTTAAAATCTACTAACTCATAAAATCCCCAAAAAAATGTTCCTAGGTACCTCTTTCTTATCACATTTCCACCATTCACTATTTACCTGAGAAGAAAATCTTTGTAAAGTCTGTTTGGGGTATAAATATTCCCAAGCAAACACACAAAGAAAAAATCCTAAACCCTCTGGACTTTGCTGCTCATTTCGAACCCATACATATGCCTTTCATTTGTTCTTTTCTAAACTGTTTTCCAATCATTCTAACACCCTCTAACTGATTCTTATAGTTATCATGCAATATTTTATATGCCACGCTAATTATCCCCATTTTAACAGAAGCTTCTGTTCCAGACTCTACAAAACTCCATCACAGCTGGTCTTTCACTTAGGAATCGTCTTATCCCCTTCTCTTTGCCTTTACTCTGACAGGGCAGGCAGTCTCTAACCTGTAGTCCAACCTTCTTTTTCTTGGCCTTGTCCCACTTTATCTTTCTCTCACTAGTTATTTGCCCCCGATACCTTGGTTCCATTGCCAGCTTTCCCCAGTAAATTCCAGCCCCCTCTTGCCTATTTTCTCCATCCCACCTTGTAGTCATCTCTACTGGCAAAATCTCTTTCCATCCATGAGTTGGTTTAATTCTTAAAATATTTTCTGCAACTTTATGAATATAATATTCTGTATGATTGTTGCTATTCTCCTTACAGGTCTGCATTCAAAATCCCACTCTGTCCTTACTTCTTGAACTTCCCCCTAACATTATCCCTTTCCATTTTGAATTATAACATTCGGCTTGGGTTATGTATACAAGCCTTAAACACGTAGCATTAAAACATCCCTTCAAATCAGGTAGTCCTAAACCACCTTGTTCTACTGGGGGGCTTACAACTTTTCCTCTGGTTGATAAACATAAGCCTGACATGTATATACAACCAAATCAACTATAACATTTTCATTGCTTGTATCTTACTATCCATAAACAAGTGTGTTCAGTTTTTCAGCTTTTTAATTATTTTTTTATTTAGTCTCTTTCTACACAACCTTAGGTGCCACAACCGAAGCCTTTTTAATCCATCTACCTAAATGCTTCATCTTATTGTGTCCCGATAAATTTGGGTGCTACATTTAGGTACAGGCGACTTACTGATATCCACAAGCAAGACCATCTCCCTTAGGCTGTTTAAAAAACAGTGTTTGCTATGAGCAGTGACTCATCATCAGCCCCACTTTTTCCCATTTTTTTGTTCTACATGGGGTTGGGGTATCGTGTTAACTGTCGCGAACTCTCTCAATTCAGTGCCACACACCTGCCTTCAACACTCATAGCTCACTGTTGCAGATCTTCTTTCACACAATCCATCCACCTCTCTCTGCTGGACGTCCTTACTTCTTCTTACTTTCTTCCTGTCTGTCCCAAATCTTCCTCACCAGACTGTCTTATGCTTTTCTGCACGTGTCCAATCCACTGTAATCTGTTCTCTTTGATCTTTTCTGCAACTGGAGCTACACTGACTTCTGCTCTTATGTCTTCATTTCTTCGTCTGTCCCACGGTGTGCATCCTACCACCCTTCTCAGGCACTTAATTTCCATCACCTCTAGTTTCTTCAACTGTTCTGCCTAAGTTTCTGTACCATATTGTAAGTACTGGTCGCACCACTGTTTTGTACACCTTACTTTTCAACTTCTTTGGCATTCTTCTATCATTGACTACAACTGACACTCTATGCCACTTGGCTGCAGCCCCTCTGATTCTAGCTTTGACCTCTTCATTCAGCTTTCCCTTCTCCTCAACCACCCCTCCCAGATACTTGAAGCTGTTTACCTCTTTCACTATCTTCCCTTCTATCTCTATACTCAGCTTCTTCTGATTTCCCCAATTTGCTGCCATTACCACCATCTTATTTATGCTTAGTTTCATCCCATGTGTCTTCAGTTTTGCATTCTATTCTGCTATACTTTGCTGAAGTTCTAGTTCAGAGTCTGCCTGTAATGCCACTTTATCTGCATACAGCAACTTTGTTGATCTGTCCCCTCTGACCTGTTTGCTAATGTAGTCCATCACCAGTATGAACAGCAGTGGGCTCAGATATGAATCATGGTGTACACCCACTCCCACCAGGAACCCCTCTGTGCGGCCGAACACTGTTCGTACTTGAGTCACTGGATCCTTGTACCACTGCCTGCACTGATTCTACCAATGTTTCTGGGATTTCAAACCACCGCAGTACTGCCCAGACCAGCTTTCTTGGGACCTTGTCATACGCTTTCGCCAAGTCTAGGAATGCCCAGTTGGATACTCTCCTCATCTCTAGCTTAAGTTATCTGTCTCACTACAAACATCGGGTTAGTTGTGGTGCATCCTGATCTGAATCCAAACTGCTCCTCTCATCTTACATTCTACTACTCTGCGTATCTGTTTATCAATAACCATCTCCAGAACTTTCATATGATGTGATAGGAGTTTGATGCCTCTGTACTGCCCCCACAGTTGTGGATGTCCCATTTGTTCCTTACACTGGCATGAGTATGCTTATTCTCCAGTCATCTAGGATACGTCTTTCTCTCTTCGTTGCTATTAGTACCCTCAAGAGCCATTTCTCCCCTACCACACCCAGTATCTTTATCATATCTGCTGTGACCTCTTCTGAGCCTGCCGCTTCCCCAGACTTCATTTTCATTAGTGCTGTTTTTACAGTGACTCACCTTGGTAGAATTCTACTAGGCTATTGTCCTGCTTCATTTTTGTATCCAAGACTGAACTTGCTCGTTATTCTACATGTGCTTTGACTGCCAGCATCAACATTCCAAAAAAAAAAAAAAGAGAGAGAGAGAGAAAAGCAGTATTTATTTTGGCATTATTTCCAGAAGGTCCTGCAGATCCACAAAGAACTGAGCAACTTCCTCCCCTTCAGCATTTGCAGTCAAAGTTTAAACCTGTACCACTATAATACTGAATGGTTTGTCTTCAAGTCTGATTGAGGCCATTTTATCATTGAATGGGTTCTACTGAATACACACATTTTGACACCCTATTATAAATTATGAGGGATACGCCACTTCTTTTGTAAGATTCTTGTTCACAGTAAATATCTGATGCCTATCTGGTGCAAAATGAACTTTTCCAGTCCATTTCAGTTCACTGACTCCCAGTATATCAATATCTATTCTTGTTATCTCATCCTTAACAACAAAGCTTACCATGATTCAAAATTCTTACTTTCCAAGTTCTATTGGTGTATAGTTCTTTGCAGCATTGGACTTTCCTTTTGTTTCTAAGCACGTCAGCAGACAGACTTTTTGACATTAAACCATCCACATCATAACTTCTAGCATTACTAGTACTTGTCCCTCTGCTCTTCCCCAGCAGTATGCAGGACAGCTTTAGACATGACATCTCTTCAGGCATCATTCTGACATGTCTCTGACTTGTTTTTGTTCACTGGGATTTCCTGACAATAATGCTAGGAAGGTTGGGGGGAGTGAAACTAGTTACAGATCAGTAAGCAGGTATTTTATATGGATATGGTGATTGCTACACAGCTTAAATTTCTCAAAAGCCTAAAACAGCTATTGAGCAACATATGTTGCTTTCAGAAAAAAAGTGGCTTTCTGAAGAAATCCTAAATTAACAATTCTTTTCAAAGTGAAAACCGTGATTTAAGATCGACTGTATGGCAAACAGTAATTATGTAGGAGGCCTAGCAATGGCAGGGACCAGCCAAAACACTTGATGTAGTGTTCAAAGATGACAAACAAAACTGGTAGCCAAAATATTGGAAGACACAGATAACATCAAGAAAGAGAACCAGGTTGTCCAACACAAACTGTAGAAAATACAGTTGTGCAAGAACTTAGCAAAACAGTAGATGTCCTGCTGATCACTGTGGCAGTATTCCTGACATATGGGGTTGTCACTGCTGACATCCAGCCAGGGTAGCAAAGCTTTACCTTCGCAATGTCGTACATCTGACACATGACTGCTTGTAAATGCAAGGGTATATTAGAGGGATAGACAAGTGTTACTTCATGAAACCTCCAAGCCAGCATCCTGAAGACTATTGAGAGGGAGAGCCCGGTCAACTAGTAGGGTTGTGGCTCAAATAAGTAAGAAAACTCCCCATTTCCATACAGCACAGCAGATATTAAAGCAGAGGGAGAGAAGAAAAAAGCTGAAGTAAGCCAGAAAAAAAGGGGAAGGAGAGTGGGAAGGAATAGCACAACAGCGATCAGTAGGACAGCTATTGTTATGGAGGTTCTTACACAACTGTACTATGTCCTGACTGAAATCACTGTTGCAGTATTCCTGACAAATGGGTGATTCCCAGAGCTGAGGGAGGCAAAGAAAGGTGGTTGACTACTAAGTAAATGAGCTAACAAGTCCAGACAGGACAGCCCTAGCAAAGGCAGCCCTGGACCTGAAAAAAGCATGAAATTTGTAGTATTTGATGAAGGTGTCTACAGAGGACCAGGTAGCAGCTTCCAAGATAGAACTGGCATCTACTTCCTCTTAAAAAGCTTTTGGGCAGGAAGGCAAGAACTTATCATAGTGCAAATAGCAGAAGGCGATAGCCTTAGAAATCCAAGCTTCAATAGTTTGTTTGGAGACCAGCCAGCCCATGTAGAGCTCATAAAATATGCACACAGTGAGTCAGTACCCTTGAAGGATATAGTTTTGTCTAGCTAAAATCTTGTCTGTGAATGATCTGGGAATGTAAGACCCCCCCCCCCCGCTCTTATTTTCGGGATTGGGATACAAAGTGGAAAGGTGAATAGCTGAGGGACAGATCGTTTACTACCTTAGGCAGGAAGGATGGTCTTTGTGGAAAATAAGAAAAGGCAGAATGGCCATGAGAGTTTGTAACTCAGAAACTCTCCTAGCAGAGGTAAGAGCCAAGAGCAGAATATTGTTAAACAAGCAGAAGATGCAGGTTCAGAGAGAGAGAGACAAAGACAGCTTTTTCAGTACAAAATTGAGATCCTGAGAGGGAGAGAGAGGTTTCTTTGGTGAGTTTAAGTTGTTGGACTGCCCTGAGGAAAAGCTTCACTTCCACTCTAGCCATAAGCTGGAGGATAAGAGGCAAGCAGACATTGATGGCCAACAAGTGACTATAGAAGAGTAAGCCAAAACTGCATGAAATTATTTGTGACGGTATTGCAGGAGACCAGAGACCTGTGATAAGAGTGGGTCCTTATTGTGATTGTGGCACCAAAAAGAAAACCTTTTCCATTTAGCTGTGTAAAAACTTCTAGTAGTGAGTCTCCTGGCTTCCTATAGTACTTTAACAACCTTCACAAGGAAGAGGTGTATTATGGTATTAAACTCCTATAATCCACAGAGTCAAGCTGAGAGAATAAAGATTTGGGTGGAGAAACAATCTTTTTTTGCTGAGTGATTAGTCCAGTTGCAGAGGTATTTTCCTGCAATTTCCATTTGTCAGGTGAAATAGCAGGGGAAACCAATGTTGACTCAGCCAAAATAGGGCCAGAAAAAGGAGTGTGGATGTTTCCTTCTGTGCTTTTGGAAGAACTTTTGGAAGAGGAGGTAGTGGAAGGAAGGCTTAGAGAAGCTTAACTGTTCAATGGAAGGAAAAGGCACCTGTCCTCCAGGATGAAGTAGGAGCTTCCCTGATGCAGAACTGGGGGAGATGATGCTTGGTTGGTGATGCAAAGATGTCTTACTGAGGTGTGCTCTACAGAAGAATGATTGCCTGGAAAATCTGAATATAGAGTGTCCATTCATGGGGGGGGGGGGGGGTCTTCCATGGAGCAGCTTATGTAGTATGCCAGTGCTTTGTCCTGTGAGGTAATGTTTGGGGCTGTGAGGGTGATGTCTATCTGGGTGGTTAAGTTCCATGCCTCCTTTGCTAACAAGCAAAACTGGCAAGACCTGGGGCCTTCATGTTTATGTACCACATGGTTGTGGAGGTGTCCATGTACATCAGGAGTGGTCCAGGGTATCCATAGGTTTGAGAAGCTCTGTGGTAATTGCAGAAGAGCCTTGAATTCCTTCAGATTGATATGTTCCACCTTGAACTGTGGTTGCCAATTGCCCTGTACCTGGTGTGATCCTGTCCATGCCCCCTACCTCATCAGAGGCATATGTGTAAACTTCTTGAAGAGAAGGACGTGGTGTGGAAGAAGTCCTGGGTTGAGATCACATGTTCATTCTACCAAAATAGCTGCTTTTGAGAAAAGGGAGGGGGATCATGGTGTCTAAGGGATGGAAGTGCTGGGACCACACAAATTTCAGATATCATTGGATTTTCCTCATGTGAAGTTGGGCTAAAGGAAGCCTAGGAAAGTTGGCTGCCATGAAGCCCAAAGTTCTTAGCATCTTCCTAGCCGTGCAGTATGTTGCAGAGTAGAGACCTTGGAAGAAACTGGACAGACTGAACTTACTCCTGAGGGAGGAAGGCATGCATTTTCTGAGTGCAGTCTACAAACCAGGAAAGTCAGGACCTGAGTGGGAAACATGACAGATTTTTTTTTTTTTTTTAGTGGAGTGTGAAATCCAGGAATGACAAGAGCTGAAGAGTAACATCTAGATGTTGAAGAAGGACATGTTCAGAAAGAGCTTGAAGCAACTGGCCATCCAGGTAGAGAAAAATCTGAATTTCCTGGGTGCAGAAGAATGCCACCACTGGAGCAAGAGACTATGTGAACACTCTTGGTGTTCTGGAAAAACCAAAAGACACGGCAGTAAATAGAATGTGCAAGAAGCCAGAGAAAAATTTGAGGAATTTCCTGCAAGTAGGAAAGACAGTATCTGCAAATAGGCATCATTCAAATATAGAGACACAGAGAAGGTCTGGGAAGAATTAAAGGCAAGAGAGGGAGAAGTGAGAGTATTTTGAAAGTTGGCACTTTCAAGAAAGTGTTTAGAACAGAAAGGTCTAGGATGCGTCTCCATTATCATCGTTTTTTTGGCACTAAGAAGATTCTGGAGTAGAATCCTTTTCTTATAAAGTCTTTTGGAACTTGTTCTAAGTTGCCCCGATTCTAGAGGTTATGTATAACGGGGGCAAGTAGAGGCAGCTGGTTGTGATAACAATGTGGCATGCTTTTCATGGGCTGAATCTTTTCCCAGAACATGGTATAGCCATTCTTGAAGATGGACAGAACCCTCATGTCTGTGATAACAGCTTCTCACCAGACCAAGGAGAGTGATAGTCATTTAGAAAGATAAGTTACAGGGCTTAAGGCAAGCGAGGTGGTATTACAAAGGTAGTCAAAGTCTATTTCCAAAGGTAGGCCTCCCAAATGGGGTTTTCTTATGAGGTTTGTCAGAGTACCCTTCACAGAATTTTTTCCTAATTTTTTTGAGTTGTCTAAGGGTCCCTTATAAAGAAGAATATAGACTTAGATGGGTAGTTCCTATGGTATCTAGGAACACAGTACAGTACAGTCTGCCTGCAGTCTTTCATAGTCGTACCCTGGTTGGAGAGTTTTGAACAGACTGGCAGCCTGAGGACCAAACAACAGGTGTTTGTCCAAGGAGGTAGTCTAAGAGTTTGGACTTGACATTCTCAGGAATACACTAGTTATGAAGTCATGCATGTCTGCAAACAAAAACCCAGTGGTTGCTTCCTTAAAAAAGCATCCACAGGAT
This sequence comes from Protopterus annectens, assembly GCF_019279795.1. Taxonomy (NCBI): domain Eukaryota; kingdom Metazoa; phylum Chordata; order Ceratodontiformes; family Protopteridae; genus Protopterus; species Protopterus annectens. Next base: position 980,792,344 of record NC_056744.1, read on the forward strand.
TGAAACTACACTTAATGTTGCGTCTGTTTCTGTAGCCTGGGAAAGTAGATTGTGCATTTGTTGCTTTGATTCTGCAGTTGAAGGGCTCAGCATAACTTGTTCAAGGACTTAAGTACAGAAATCAAATATTTAGTCATTTGAGTCTGGTAGTTAATTGCCCTAAAAGCAATTGCAGAAGTGTATACCTTCTTTCCTCAGCTTTCTATAGCCCTACTATCCTTGTCTGTGGGTAGGACATTAGCACTAGGTAGGAGCTTACAGGGCTTATCTGAATCAAAATATACTGCAGAGGGGTCTGCCACAGTATTCTTGAACAAGTATTTTAAGTCATCAGGCATCTTGTAACACACCTGTCTGGCCTTTTCGAATCTGGTAGTTGAGAGTCAGGTGCAGAAAAAGTGGACTGGAAAGTGTCCTGGAAACCCTCAAAAACAAAAGGAACCGGGGAAGGAATAGGAACATCCATTTCCAAGAGGCTGCAGTACCTATTCAAAATGTTTCATCATGTTCTGCATAGTCTCCCCAAACGGAATACAGAGACAGGGAGCCCTCTTCATCCAAACAGATTTGTCCTGGAGAGTGCAACTGAGAAGAAAAGTCTAAAGAGTGGTTTGAATCATAATCTTCAGTGGAGATCCAGATGCCCAAAAAGACCAGTACCAACAGCCGAGAAATATCACCAAACAATTTATTAAAATCAACAAGCAGCAAAAATAGCAAGTGATAGCAGTTTTTTTTAGGAAAGTATGTGTTTCAACAATTTACTGGAGATGAAAATGGACAATATGGGTTTCAAACAGACCAAAGGGTGTGTTTGAGTGCAACCATTGCAACTATTGCCAACATATCCAGTGCTGATTCACTCTATTAGGCATAAGAAAATAGAAGTGAAAAGGCATTTCAATTGCCTATCTAGGCGAGTTGTGTACGGGGCCCTTTGCCAAAAATGTAAGGCTTTTTACATTGGGAAGACCTGTCGGATGTTAAAGGAGAGAATTTCTGAGCATTTAAATGACATTAGGACAGAAAGGTCTAGTAATGCTCTTTACAGACATCTCTTCTTGTGAGGGGCACTTTTTCAAGTTTGTGGTGCCTGACCACATGGACAGTGATCCAAGGGGTTTCTACACTGAGGATCATTTACATAAAAAGGAACTCAAATGGATTCTTACATGTGATGCTTTATCTCCCCCAGGCCTTAATGAAAGTAGTTTTATCACCCCCCATTCTCAAGTTAAGAGAGTCTTCTGGGGTGATTATCACAGATACAATGTGGTTTAAATGTTCTGGAGTTTACACATAATTTGTTTTAATTTACATTCCTGAGTTTAACATACATTTGTATTTGTATAATGCTGTTATTCATTAGTGAATTCTACGGGTATTGTATGCATGTATTATAATGCTTGCATCTTGGATTTTAACAGTTTGTCACACAATTTTTTGAAAGTCGATACTGGTTTTCCATTGGTCGGTTTGATCAAGTGTGGATTTTGTGAGTATTTAAGTGAAATAGTTGATGTACTAGCAGTTCTGAATAAGTATTTACCTAGACGAAAGCGCTAAACTGCTATCACTTGCTATTTTTGCTGCTTGTTGATTTTAATAAATCATTTGATGATATTTCTCGGCTGTTGGTACTGGTCCTTTTTGGGCACTTGGATCTCTACTCAAGGTTTTCATTTGTTTGGTTTGATTCTTGGTTTGTGAATCATAATCTTGTTCTTCAGAAGATTTTTTGAGGTACAGCTTGGGGTTGCGGAGATTCAAAGCCATGACATCTTTGAACAAGCCCTGAGGGAAATCTATCCACTTCTTTTCTCTAGCTGCTGAGAGAGAGGCCAAATGCCTAGTCTGCTGTTTTTCCGTTTTCAGTTTGACATCCACCTGGATGATGCGTGGAAGTCTGGAACCCTAACCTTCCTGGGATCTCTTCCTCAACTGATATTTGAGAGACACTGTGAAGGTTCTCAGAATTAACAAGTTTACAGGATGTATCTGCAGTGTGCAAAGCCTCAGGAGCCATACTGGCTTCCATCTGGGGTCTTAGAAGCAAGGAAACTGGTAACCTGACATATCGCGAGTTCTACAACCTCAGCAGATTAAGTCATAGTCTAAAATGTTAGACTGAGTATCTGTACTGGGTCTCTTAGCTTCTTCTTCGGCAGAAGAGGCAAGTCTAGGAATTCAGATTTCACCACATTGGACTGGGCCAATTTTTAAGACACTGATTTTCCAGAAAGGTGTTGAGAGAGGAAAGCCTCAGTTTTGAGAAAGAACAACTGGTAAATGCAGAAAAACATGTGATCATGTTCCAGGCCTAGACAGAAAAGGCATTTAATATGCAAGTCCTTGTATGGAATTTATCTACTGCACTAATTCTTACACTATTTTTGTTCTAATTTGTTAGATGTCAGCTAGGAGGTGTAAGCAAAAAAGGCAAAGAAAGGTTCCCTAATGGGGCACTTATCTGAGGAAACAATTGAGTGAAGCAACTGTAAGAATGTCCAAATGATAAGTCCGATGGATGTACAATCTAAGTTTGGTCTGGTGGGTATGAGCAGGAGCCCTCCTGTCCTCAGAAAGAAAGCAAGCCTGGGAACAGAAAGGTCTCGACCCTGACGCCACTCTCGCTGCAGAATTAGTGAGTGCTGAAGCACCAAGGGGGGAGAGACGGCTCCAACAACTTTGGTGTCATCCAATCCCCTCAAGCTATGGTCTTGAAGCTTCAGCTCCAAATCTCTTCTAGATTTGAACATATTGGAGCCTAAGGAGGAATGGAACCTGTCAGACTTGAAGTAACTTGAACTGTCAGCTCTGGCAAAAGAGCTCCAGGATAGACTGGATCCAAGATAGCCATATCTGAAGAGAAGACAGAGAACAGATTAAAAAGGGGGGGGGATAGTTGGGCCAACACTTGGCATGTTCCATGAAGCCAGTACTGACAGAACCCTGAGATGGAGCTGCATTCGAAGGAACTTTCTCATCAGCCTGTCGGCATCATGCTCAGTTAGGCTTCTGGGTGACCAAGTCAAAGATGCCACAGAAGGGGTCTTGAGTACCTTCACTTTTGAAGGATAGACGAGTACAGTCTGGGACTCACTGGGTCTGGGGAGAATCAGGGCCAAGAAGATGACGGATGGATCTGAGGAACTGCTGGTGCCACAATTCAAGGTACCTTGAGATCTGAACTGGATAACTTCTGACACTTTTCCAGAGTCCAGTTTCTCCTTTTACTTCCCTCTGACTTTTTGTTGCAATTTTTCTTTCTCAGTCTCCTTATCATTATGCTTATCGCTAAGCCTCCTACCCTTGTTTGCTGGAGAGGAAGCAGTGGAAGGTATGGCAGATCCCTGTCTGAGGGTGAAGACGACCCTTCACAATTTATCACTCCTTGTTTGTAAAGCCCAGGAGTTGAATGAATCCCAGACCTGACACTGCATGACAAGACGGGCAGCTCCCAAACAGCAAAGACACAGGAAGTGTGGATCTTGGGGGGGGCTTGTGTCCACACACTGTGCATTTTTTCAGTCGCTGGATGTTAGCCATTATAACTTCTAACTCTAAGAAAACACACACACACTCCAAGCAGTTAGAATAAACCACTAAACTAATCCACTATTCTAAAAATCTATATATCTAGCTCTAAAAGCAAATCCTACGGGCTATACAAATCTACAATAAAATGACAGACACATTGTCCAACTACCTATCTAATGCTAAGAATACGAAATCCTAAACGTATTCAAAAACTAACTAGAGAGAAAAAAAACTTTGCTTGGTATAGGGAGGAGTGAATACTACGAGTGAAAATTGCTAATGGAACACCACAAAGGATACAGCAAATGTGAGCCCTTGTCAACGCAAACAAATTCTTCAGGGAGCAAATGAGATCTAAGGTACTGAAGTGGAGTTCAGGGAATTATGGGTATGGAAGGAGTCAGAGCCCTGGAACCAAAGAGCTTCAAAATCGGTGCAAAGGTTGGATCCAGTCCGACCTGACGACCCATAGTTGAACTGGATGAAAACAGAGCACTGGATCATACTCAATACTTACCTTGTCAAGCACAGAGACTTCGAAAGATGGCTGCACACTGAGTAACAGGTTAATTTTGTCTCTTCCAGTATAAAAACTGAATTTCGGATAAGACGGCCAGTAAATTTGTCGTTTGGGTAAATTTCAGTTAATGGCTAGTAAGTGCACTGTCTGAATGTCAGCAAAGAAGAACTTTAGAGAACCTGAAACAAAATCAACCACAAAAGGTGAGAAGACGACACCGGCAGGGAAGAATCCTGCAGCTGTTCAGCAAAAAGCAGTTTTTAGGCTCCAGCTTTGGTGCAAGACATGACTTCCAGAAATCTAGTGGGGAAAAAAAGTAACTCAAATGTTCTCAGAGCTGATTAAAAAATGAAACACTGAAGGAGTGCATCAACTGAAATAAAATGTTGGAAAAATGAAAGAAGCTTTAAAAAGATAGAGGTGAGCTAATAAAACTGCAAAAATCAGAGGTTGAAATGAAGAAAAGGTTGGCTGAGAGCAAGATTGCTCAAGAACATATGTTTCAAAAAATGAAAGGATTAGAAAACAAAGCATACAAGGAAAATCTGAGATTGTCTGCATACCAGACTGTACTAACTTTATGAAAACACAAATAACTGCACTGGTATTCCACATTAGGAGCTGTTAACTGAAAGAGCACATCATCATGCACAGGTGCAACTACTGTCAATTTGTTGTTGATAAGGGAGATGTCACTTTGAACAATTGTTTTCATACGAAAATTACTTTTAGAAAAGGTGATTGCAATACTGTTGGTCTCATACACTTGGCCATTTGTAATGTTTGCCACTCATTTTACGTAAAACAGAAAGAAAACTGTCAAAGAATTTATGAACACTTGTATGACATAAAAAGAAGTAATCATAAGAAAGTGTTACTTAGACAGTCATGTATGTGAAGGGTTCAAAAGATGTATTTTTGGCATTCTAGAAATAATTCCAGTGAATGCCAGGGGAGGAGCCTGGGAAAATAGGACTGAATACAAGGAACTCCTCTGGCAGCTTAGGTTAGGTTAGATGGTATGCAAAAGCCAGGTCTTAATGATCATATTTCCATCAACCCTGTGTTAAAAATGAGGGCAGCTAAGTTGTGAATGGTTTTGTGTTGTAAGACCTTGGACTGACGGACTATGTATATATAGTTTGATCTCCATGTCTATACTTACATGTAAATTTGTATGTATTATATGTTTTTTGAACAAATAATTATGTTTTTATTACAAAAGTTTTATCATAAAATTTACTAACATGTTGATGAAAGGGTTAAAAATGTGACTTTTAAACGTTTTATTACTTAACTGGACAATTAATTTATTAAGAAGTATAAGAAGGTGGTGATTTTACTGTTTTGTCAGTTCTGGGGAAGTCCTGGGATTGGGCGAAAGCATTCAACTTGTATTTTAATAAACAGATTGTACACCATCCTTTGGCTGAATACCATGGAGTTATTTGGTTAGTTATCATGTGCATCTTCCAAACTGGCCATAAGAAAGTAACTAATAGTAAATATGCAATCTTACCAGTGGAAAAAAAATGATTTTGATAAAACTGTGTCAGAAGACAAAGTACTAAAAGTTGGAGACACTAGAGTGCTTGTGAAAAATGATTACTCACTGTACAACAGGCAGAAGAGGAGTAAATGTATTCCAGCAATCAGGAAGTGTCAAAAGACAGGTGTGAGATTCAAGCTGCTGTATCCAGCTATCTTCAGAATATCTTTTCCTGGAGGATCAAAGTCAGTTTTTATTTATTATTTATTTACTGGCATTTGTTTACTGGGAAAATCCACTGGCCCAAAACAGCCCATTTTCAGTGGAGGCCTGGGGAGAAAAGCTCCACAAGGCAGTTAGTATAAAAGTATGTAGAACTTAAAACAGTAAATACAGGCAATATTTTACAGAAACAGACAGTATTAAGAAAGCATGCAATCATACAATATTTATAGATTATTAAAGTTTAAAGTTAAATACTAAATAATCATACAGAATAATGCATCTTACATTTAAAGATAAAACAGACATGAAAGCGGTCGTATGGAAATATTTACAAGGTAGTGTAACAGTATATCAGCCAGCACAATAGTGCAGGGATGTACGAATTTGTTTTATTACTTGATAAAAAGTCATAATTATATAGTAAGGCACAGAAAGACAGTTGGCCACAGGTAGATAACATACTGGTCTTTAAATGAAGACAAAGGAAGATCTGAGAAGTGAGTGAGAACACAAGTTAAGGTGAATATCACTGTAGATGTGGGGAATCAGGTCTTGAATGGATGAGCATTGAGACATCTGCACTGCCAAAGAGTGGAGAGGTGTTGCAGCAGAGATTTCTTGAAGGAGGAGATGTTGCTGGAGGTTCTAATATCTGTAGGGAGAGAGTTCCACAGTTTGGCAACTGTGAAGGAAAAAAGCATTTCTCTAGCTGGGACTTTAGGTTTGTGTACTTGCAGAAGCATTTGTTTTTCAGATTTGAGTGGCCTATTAGGGTGGTAGAGGATTAAGAGAGAAGAAAGAGTTGGGCAGTTAAAGTTTGTAAATGATTTTGTGCGCTGTGCTTAATTATAGGCAGGTAAGATAATGTGGATGTTTGAGCCAGTTAAGTGGTTGTAGAGAGATGCAGTGATGGGAAGAGTATTGTGCACTGATTTCAAACTTGGCGACCTTGTTTTAACAAGACTCAAGCTTGTTTTTTAGGGAGGACTGGATACTGGAGAGAAGAGGAGCACCAGAAAGGAGAGAAGGTAAGAGAACGGATAAGGCAAGAGTACGCTTTGTAGAGCAGTTAAAGTGTTTATGTCTGTAAAGGGTACTTAGCTGTTTTTTTTTTTTTGGATATTATTGTGGATATGGTGTGGATATATTTTGATGCAGAACATGCTAAAGAGGAAATACAAAAGTTTGTCCAACAAAAATGAGCTATCAAACAGAAGGGGACTCTGCCTCTTATTCTTCTGACAATAAAGCTCAGAGAGGCTTTGCCAGTGAAACATTTTCCAATGTTCCAAAGGTAAATGCTTGGGAGACAGAGAAAAACACAGAAGTTTACTGGAAGAATCAGGAGTACGTTGGACATGAACCACAGACTGGAGTTGGGAGATGGAAATCAACAGGAAGAAAATCAACTCTGAAATTAATTAATAAATGTGGGATTGGCACAGTATCAATCACATTTGTGAAATATGTCTGAAAAAGAAAACCTGGAAATATTGGACTTTTTATATTTTGTTAAACCTTGTAGGGGACTCCAGTGCATATACTCTACTTTACGTCATTAATGTTTGGAAAAACATTAAGGAGAGGGGAAGAGAAAGGAAAGACACAATTGTAAGTAAAATAATTTTGTTCTTGACAGTATTTTTATAAGACATGACATATACTGCTGGTTATATAGTAAAACATGTCCCATTATTTTTGTGTGTTACAAGGAGACTAAAGTAAACAGGTGTTCTTTTTTCTTTATCTTTTTGTTTAGTTTTAAAAAATACAGGCACTGCAATATAAAGAGAACAAAGCCTGGATAAAAGCATGTTTAAGATGTTAAGATGTAATCTTGGGTTGCTGAGTTAAGGGATGGGTTATAAAAGTATAGATATTATGATATATGCAAACTTGATATGCTTTTCTTACTTTTGCACAGGGAAATGGCTGGATTAGGGCCTATGATTTAACAAGTTTTAATTGGAAGTACATAAAAGAACACTATGTAATGAAAAGTTTCCCTTTAGCAAATAAATGCTCATAGTGCAACAAGAGAAACTTGTAGCTGAAGGCACCTGTGTATCTGGTTCTCACGTTTCTATGGAGACAACCTGATAATGGGACAATAAAAACAGAACTTATAATTTTTTTTTCAATGACTAAAAGATAATGTTTTCTGAAGCCATTCAAGTGGTTTTCTATATATGAGAGAGACAAAGATGAGACAAAAAGAGACACCACTTAGTGCAAGTAGAAGTGCAGGCTGTACCATGTTTCTTGGATAATCTTATTAAACCTATGAGTATAGATGTCAATCTGGGTCAATTGCTCCTATTAGAAGGGTTCAACTTCATTATTTAAAGATGTAATAGTTTTGAGAGTTTGTGTTACTAGGTTATGGGGGTATTCTAGGGTGATTTCTTTTAGGGTTTTCATTAAAACAAGAACTCTTTAAAGATGTGATACAGGTTGAGATATAATAAAAAAATAACTGTGTAAAAGATCAGCTTGCCAAACATTATTGTATGCATGTAAGACAAATTCTGAAACTATACATTTAACAAAAAAAGCTGTTATATATAATGGGAATAACAACTTCTTAACACAATGGCAAAACTTTCCATATTTGAACATGAACTATTCCACAGATATACACAAAAGTGAACTATATTAAAAAAAAAGGCAGAGTGCAAATATCCAATGGCAGACATTTGGAAATAATGGAGCATGTGAATTTGATAAAGAAAGGATTTCAAGATAGTTACTTAGCAGAATATCTGGGACAAAGGAAAAGGGGAATACTTTAGTATATTAACTGGAAGAGGAGCTCCAATAGTGAGGAAGATGAAAAACAAGACAATAATAGTAGATTTGTAGTACTAAGGGGCTAGTGGCAAGGGAAGAGGATTACACTGTCATGTATTTATATTCCACCTAAAGATGCTATGATGGAGCTTAAGAAAATTCTGGGAGAAAAACAGCTTTCAACATGGACCATTACTTAAGTGGGGAATGTAATTTGATATGCAACAGTGAGAATATAGCTGGGGTCTAGAAGGAAAAATATAACAAAAGAATTTAAGGAATGGGTAGTGGAAATTATTAGGGAAGATAGAAATGTCTTCAGAAAATATTGCTAGGGAGTAGGATAAAACAAAACTGGAGTTTAAAAACAGGACAGAAAAAAGAAAACAAGATATGTTTAATAAGTAACGAGAATTAGAGGAACTGACAAAGGTTAAATTATTGCAGAATAGGGGGACTCTCAAAGTACAAAAACAGATGCAACTGCAGAGTGCTTATGAGAAAATAAGGTCTACGTAAACAACATGCATGAGTGTAGAAAGACTGCTGTTGCAACTCTTTCTTGATAACTCTAGAAAACAAAAGCTTTCAGCACAGTGGCTCAGGCAACAGAAAGTAGAAAGAGTTGCTGCCAAGCTTAGGGAGGCAATAACAAGGGAAATAGCCATAGATCCTGTAGAGATATTAGAAATATTTCAGAATTTTTATGAAACATCTGTATAAAGTAAAGAAATGTGGAAATCAAGAAAAAAGTACAAATGAAATATTTATGGAAGAATTAAATATAGCAAGTTCAGAGGCAGATGAGGCTCTATTAATAACAATTAGGATAGGAGAAGATGAGAGAAAAATGGTGATGTATAACCAATCTACAGGAATGTCTCCAGGAATAGGTGATATTCCTGTGGAAGTTTGTAAGACAGGAGGGAAGAAAGTTATAAAGATCTGGAAAGTTTTAACAGTATTTTAACATGAGAAGCACCAACATCTTAAGAGAAAAGCTGTAGTAGAACTAACACCTAAGGATGATAAAGATCCATCAGCTCCAACTTCATACGTGCTCATTTTGATTCTAAACCATGATTACAAAGTGTTTATGTCTAAAGCTGAAAGAATAACAAAGGTGTTGCCAAAATTGACAGACATGGATCAATGTGGTTTTGTCGAGAGGAGGAAAACATTTGACATTAATAGAACAATGAGGGAAGCAAAATGTAAGAAAACACCACTGTTGTTGACGTGTTAAAGCATTCAACAGAGTGAGCTGGGATTTTATGAATAGATCAATGGAAGCATTTGCATTCCCTGACAAAATAATAAGGTTAATTAGGAGAATATATGAGGGACTGAAGATGAAAATTAAAGTGAGGGAAGGGTTCCTCTCCAACAGGTTCAGTTTGAATAGAACAACGAGGCAGGGTGCCCCTTTCCCCCTTTGTTATATGCATTATATTTAGAACCACTGGCAATGAAAACAAGGGACTCAAATTCAAGAATATTACTAGTATGGTAATCCAGAAAAGTTGGCTTTATTCACAGATGATATTATTTTGCATCTGATAAAACCAAAAAAGGACACTTCAGTGTTGTAGAACATTCTGAGACAGTTTCAAGTCAAGACTTTTTGGGATACAAAATTAATTAAGATAAAACAAATGCAACAGACATCAAAGTACTGGCAAAAAAGAAAGAAATAGAGGAATCCTAAGTGAAAGACCAGCACTGGTAGAGTTTTTATTAGCATCTAGAACAAAAGCTGCTGTTAAAAAATGGATATCAGCAGGGCATGTAAAATATTGCACAATAACTATAGGAATCAATCAGAGAATGTCAGAAAGGAATGGGAAGAGACTGGATAAGCAATTCACAAAGACAGAATGGGAGGGTATATTGGAGGATATACACATGGTTCCCAGACAGCAACAAAATCTAGAAGATTTAAGATTTTTGCTTGGACGTATTTGCATAGGTATTTTTATACCACAAGCAGACTCCCAATAATTTTTCCTCGGGTAGATTGCCAATAGTGGAGGTGTGATGGGGAAGAAAGAGGTAATTGGGAACATATTTTTTGATGGTGAAATGAGTTGGCAGACTTCAAAAATTCCCAGCTAACTATTCTATCAGAAATACTGACTGAGCAAACTGTTGCAACTAAGAAAATGATTTTTGAGCTGTAATACAGAACTGGAATTGCCTAGACACTGTAAGACCTTGCTGAGTTTAATTCTGGTGGCTGCCAAAAAAGCAATTACTAGAACATGGAAATCAGTCTAAACCAACTGCATTAGAAGTAGTGAATATTTTAACAGAAATAAAAGACCTGTAAGTGGGACATTTAGAAAAGAATAGGAGCAAATTACACAAAAATGGAAAATGTGGGGACAATACATACAGAATAATGTTTTGAAGGAGGAATGAGGTTTAAGGGAAGGCAAGAATTGAACAAGCTATGTAATTTTCAGTCAATGACTGTATAGAAAATTATGTAGGACTTATGTTTACAACTGAAAATATGTCAATATGGTTTGTTGTCATTTATATAAATATGATTATTAAATTATCACTTATGACAGAAAAAGATGTTTAATGTTTAAAAAAAAAAGTCAGGTGTAGAGAACCATAGCTGAAAGAGTGTAAAGAATTCTAAAGCTTCATGAACCAAAGGACACCCTCTCCAATACAGACTGTTTTCAGAGTTTTAAACTTTACAGACCAGGACAGTATCAATTCTGCTGTCAGAGGGAAAAAGTACAGTTTTGTACCTACCATAAATGTAGATGTTCAAGTGTACACCCTGCTGCAGTCATCACACTTGGGTTATCCTGTCGTCAGGCGGTCCCGCAGTCAGCTGGAATTCCAAAGTCTTGGTCCGGCATCGGTTGCTGTCGCTTCTTCCCTGACGTCAGTGTGCCAGGGGTATATATAATGCAACTGACGCCATTTTCTTCAGTTTTTCTTGCCCCAGATGTCAGGTGCCCCCAAAAAGGTGGTCAGTAATTAGTACCCAATTGAGTAAACTTGTACAAACATAAAATCCCTTCAGCTATAAGCAAATACATCAGGAAGGTATTGAAGAGATTTATCCAGTAGGTCAGAGGGGATGGAGGATGGGTAACCTGGACTGCAGCAGGGTGTACACTCGAACATCTACATTTATGGTAGGTACAAAACTGTACTATGTTCATCGTGTTACCCTGCTGCAGTCATCACACTCGGGTTGAATCCCAAAGCTAAGGATGGGTGGAGGTATCATAGAAGGTTAGAGGAGGCTAGGAGGCCCCGCAGAACTGCAGTGGCGAAGCCCGCCTTGGTCTTAGAATAAAGTGGTAAGTGATAGTGTTTGGTAAAGGTGTGTACTGAACTCCAAGTTGCAGCTTCCAAAATCTCCTTGGTTGGAACCCCCCTGAGAAAGGCTGTAGAAGTAGCTGTTGCCCTGGTAGAGTAGGGCCTAATGGTAGCAGGAACTTGTTTTCCATGAGTATAGCAAAAACGTATGCAATGACCTATCCATTTGGAAATGGTTTGCTTTGATATAGCCTTCCCTTGAGAAGCTGTAGCATAGGATACAAAGAGCTGGTCAGATTTTCTGAAAGCCTTAGTTTTGTCCAAGTAGTAAAGAAGTTGCCTGTGAATGTCCAAAGAATGCAGGAGTCTCTCACCTTTGTTCTGTGGATTTGGGAAGAAGGTGGGCAAGTGGATAGTTTGATTTAAAGCCACACTGGAAACCACCTTAGGCATAAATGAAGGATTAGTTCGTGGAGAAACTCTGTCTTGATGAAAAATGAGGAAAGGTTCCACTGCCATCAGTGCCTGTAGCTCTGAGACTCTTCTAGCTGAAGTTATTGCTAGCAGCAGTGCAGTCTTCCATGATAGGAACTGAAGAACTGCAGAGAAAGCTGGTTCAAAGGGAGGTAATGTTAGTTTTTCCAAAACAAAATTGAGGTCCCATGTTGGTGTAGGTGCTCTTCTGGGTGGTCTAATGTTTTTTGCCCCTCTGAGGAGCTGCCTTAGAAGTGGATGCGAAAATAAGGGTGGATCCGTGTTGTAGTGGGCCGAAATAGCTGAAGCATGGATTTTAATGGAGGAGAAAGAAAGTCTTTTGTGCAACATCTCAGTTAAATACTGTAGAATGTGAGGCATGTGAGGCTGAATTGTGTCTTGTCCCTTAGATTGGTTCCATGCACAAAATCTTTTCCATTTGTCCGAATAAGCCTTTCTGGTGCTTGGCCTCCTAGCTTCCAGAATAACATCCATAACTGCTTGGGAAAGAGGGGCTGGCTGGATGCTTAGTTGATTTGCCATGCAGCCAGATTTAAGGTTTTGAGCTGGCTGTGAAGAATCCGATTGTTCTGTTGTGTGAGTAAATGGGGAATTTGTGGCAATATCCGTGGTGGCCCGTGGGCCATATTCCTCAATAGCGGGTACCAGTGCTGGCGTGGCCAGTCTGGGGCTATGAGAATCAGTCGTGGTTTCTCCTTTTTGACTTTCAGAAGTACCTTTGTGAGGAGAGGCAATGGAGAGAAGGCATATACTGTCAGATTTTTCCAACTGAAAGAGAGTGCGTCCACTTTCCACACTTGAAGTGTCCTTGTACAAAAATGTGTTAGTTGATAGTTTTGAGGGCTGGCAAACAGGTCTATGTCTGGAAGGCCCCATTTTTGAGTTATCATTGTAAATACTTGTGGATCTAGTTTCCACTTGTGGGGATCCATGATGTTTCTGCTGAGGTCGTCTGCCAATGTATTTTTCTGTGCTAGCAGGAACTGAGCTTGTAATTGAACTTGGTAAGCCAAAGCGGAGTTCCATACATAAGGTCATTGCTTGCCTGCACAGAGGGTAGGAGTGAGTACCCCCTTGTTTATGTACCACATTACTGTGGCGTTGTCTGTCTTTATTGTCAGTTGCCCTGGATGTAATATATCCTTGAAGGCTGTCAGAGCTTTATGTACAGCTAGCATCTCTTTTAGATTGATGTGCAGATTCCTTTGATCTGCAGTCCAAACGCCTTGAACGCACTGCCCTGCCATGTGAGCCCCCCAGGCGTAATCTGATGCATCTGTTATGATAGTTTGCCTGGCTGGGGGCAAGGTGAAAGGCTGACCCTTGTTGAGGTGACATGCCTGTGACCACCATAGAAACTCCTGTTGTAGGCAGGGAATGAGAGATATCATTGTGTCCAAGCTGTGGCTGTGTTGAGAACATACGCTTTTTAGGTACCACTGTAATTTCCTCATATGCAGCTTTGCAAATGGTATTAGTAGTATGCAAGATGCCATGAAGCCCAAGGCCTGCAGAATTTTTCTTGCAGTTAATTGGGCCTTTGTTGCCATTGCTTTGAAATATTGAGTCAGTTGTAGTTGTTTGTCTGGCATCAGATAAGCCTTCTGGGCAGTTGTATTCAAGCTGGCACCCAGGAATATCATTTTGTGAGGGTACTAGTTTTGACTTCTTTTCGTTTACTGTGTACCCCAGGCAATTCAGTAGATGTTTCACAAAAGCCAGATGATGTCATAGAATGTCCTTGCTTTCTGCTTGGATGAGGCAGTTGTCTAGGTATGGGTACATTTGAATCCCTATTTGTCTGCAGTATGCAATTACTGGTGCCAGGCATTTTGTGAAAACTCTGGGTGCAGTAGATAAGCCAAAGGGCAGTGCAGAGAATTGGTAATGGGCTGAACCTGCAATGGGCTGAACCTGCAATGAAACGGAGGTATCTTCTGCAACTTTGTCTGATAGGGACATGCAGGTATGCCTCCTTGAGGTCCAACATTACTAGCCATGCTTCCTTGCCCAACATAGGAAGAAGCTGCTGTGGTGTCAGCATCTTGAATTTGGGTACTTGTGTTTAGAATTGAAAGGTCTAGAATTGGTCTCCAGGCATTGGCCTTTCTGGGCACTAGAAAGAGTTTTGAATAAAATCCTTGACCTTGCTCTCGAGTAGGTACCAGCTGAATGGCTCTCATGTCCATGAGAGCTGTAATTTGTTTTTGTGCCTCTGCCCATTGATTTTGTGGCAGGTTTGGCATTCCTCTTTTCATTGGCAAGGTGTGAAAATGGAATCTGTATCCTCGTAAAATTATGTCTAGGACCCATTTGTCCTTTGTGACAATGTGCCAGTTTTCCTCCCAAGGGGGCTGCCAAGAGAGTGTTGCTTGGCCAGATGAGGTGCAAGCCATTGTGTTTGCCTTCTGGTAGATTGGGACCTGTCTTCTCCTCCCTTCTGTGTTGAAGTGCCCCATTGGCGATTTTTGTACTGGGCTTGTGGTTGTCCTCTGCCCCTTGGGCGTCTGTACTTACCCCTCTGTGGTCTGTCTGTAGCTGGAAAGGACCAATTTTTTGTTGGCCAGTTTCTGCTGAAGCGAGGGGGCTGTACCTGTAAGAAATCTTTGACTGCCTGCATAGATTTTGCCTTATCCTCCATTTTCTGTAAGACTTCTTCTGCTTTAACTCCAAAAAGAACATCCTGCTGTAAGGGAGCATCTAGAAGTTTTGCTTTAACATGATCAAGCAGAGTTTGTTCCTTTAACCAAGCATGCCTACGTATAACAGACCCAGTGACAGCTGCTCTGCAGGAGGTCTCCAAAGAATCAAACCCACATTGTAAGGTATGTTTGCCCACCTGTTCAGTGGCATGCAACAGATCCTGCATTTCTTTCAATTCAGATTGTTGAGGGAGAGTGGTCATTTTTTTGCTTTAACTGAGAGATTAGAAATTGCTGATACTTAAGCATGTGAAATTGGCAATTTAGTGCCCTCATAGCTAGAGTGGCTGAGGTGTAAACCTTTTTCCCCCCACCTGCCTAGTGCTCTGGAATCCCTCTCAGAAGGTACAGGATTTTTAGCCATAGAAGCCTTAGCCCCCTTGGGACCCTGGGAGATTGTCTCTGGGTCAGCAACAGGGCTTTTGTAAAGAAATTTGTGGGAATCAGGCACTCTATAATATCTGTCAGGCTTAGCCGGAGCAGAAGGTAGAGAATCAGGGTTAAAACTGGATTCTAAGTAAACATCATCCACAATGTCTAAAACTGGTGGAATGGCAAGTGGTCTGTGTTGGGGGAGTAAAAGAAACTCTCTGAGCCTTTTCTTTGAATCGAGTAGTCCTGACCCTCCCAGTGAAAATGTTACCTCATAGTGTGTAAAGTTTCCCCACAGGAGTATTCTTTCAGGAGGAGAAGCTGAGGGAATGGAATCCTCAGCATCAGAATCTTCATAAGGGGAGAAGGAGTAATCTTGGTCCTCAGAGGAGTCTGAAGAAATGGACACCTGTTCAGAGGATGCATAATCTTCCTCTTGACTAGGCCTTTTGTCAGGAGGGGGCTGGGATCCCCTGATTAAAGTGATCAAATCTTCAGCCATTTTGAGCATCTGTTTCTTAGGCATAGGGCCTTGAACAGGGGGCTGAAGTGCAGCCTTTTTAGATTTAATAGGAGTCTTCGTCTTAGAAAACGATTTAATGGTGAGCATCGTTGGTCTGAAAACACCTGGGGTTTCTGCAGCACCGACATCCTTTTCAGCAATTTCGTCGGTAGGGCCTGAACTAAAAGGCTGCGTAGGCCTGGTGCATTCCGTCAAAAATTCTGAAGCAGTCTCGGGTTCCAGATCTGCGGTAGTCAGGGGCTGCATTGGAGCCTCACTGAGGACCGGAGACCGGACCAGCCGAGGCCTCGGAATCTGGCTTAGGCCTGGGCTGTCTTGTCCTTATCCTTGCGTTTTTTGTGCACGCCGGTAGTCGGTTGCTCCAACGGCATGGTGTAGTTAAATTTCCTACCGAAGTAGTGTCGTGCAAAATCAAAGCGTCTTTTAATAGTACGCTTATTAAACCTAGCACAAAAATGACAACTAGTGTCGTTGTGGTCTGGGCCTAGGCAAGGTATGCAATAAGAATGAAAATCCTTATGAGGTATTTGGTTCCCACAAGAAATACAATTGTTAACTTTTTCTGACATTGGTCTGAGGCAAGAAAAGTTTCCCCAATGGGGTACTTAGCTTTATAGAAGACTTTGGTCTGAAATTCGAATTCGAAAACCTCAGTTGTCGGCCGACCGGCACTTGCGAACTGCTTCTGCTTCGGGCACCGCGCGGCAAGAAAGACTGAAGAAAATGACGTTGGTTGCATTATATATACCCCTGGTGCACTGACGTCAGGGAAGAAGCAACAGCAACCGACGCCGGACCAAGACTTTGGAATTACAGCCGACTGCGGGACCGCCTGATGACAGGATAACCCAAGTGTGATGACTGCAGCAAGGTAACACGATGAACATCTGCTTATGATGGCTAGTTGCAAAACGCATTCATGCCACGACTTTTGTTTAAACTCTGACATGTAGACAGCCTTGTTCTCATGCTCACTTGCCCTTTATTACAAAAATGGGTATCAATTCATTTTTAAGTTTCCCACAAACCTGACAGTTAAATGACTGGTTAACTCAACAAAGTTATCCACTTCCAAGGCAACATGTGCAGGGCCCTTTGCTGCTCTACACTTTGCAGAGTTCATCAGCCTTCTCAGAAACAAATGAAAAGGCAGTTGCCTGCAGCAAAGTCCTGGTGCAGCACAGATATGACTTGCAGGAGAAAAGAAGTAGAGACAGATGTGACATAAAATACAGGAACTCTACCCTTGAAAGACCAGGCTGTAATGGATTTTAAAGGGAAACTGCAAGCACCAATTAATTTCGAGAGGACTGAAGAACACATGGGCATGTTAAAGATGAAATACATAACAAATGGTCCTAAAGCCTCAGGAAGTAAACCAAGGAACACTCAGGGCAATGGAATCAAGAGCATATTACTAGAGCTTTATTAAGAGGATTTTCAGCGAATGGTAATATGTACTGTGAGGAGGCAAGCACTACCTTAACTCTTACATTAAGTAAATACAACTTTTTCTGTATTTTTCTTTATTTTCACTGTTTTTAATGAATGTATGTATGTATGGACACACTTACTTACACTTTAACTGGCTTAGTCCCACTACGCCAGAAGCCTTTTTTCAGGGAAGACCCATGGTGATGTTCATATAAACTAGGGAAAAAGGGCACTGGGGAAATTTCCCTACTTGTTATGAGTGTTTGTTCCAATCCTAGCTCAGTTGCAACTGAGAGAACAGCAATCAAGTTGATCCAAGATGCCAGATAACACAGAGGCAAACAGTGGTGCAGTGTTTGAGGCTCTACATGACTATGATGTGCTGTTTCAGCAACATTTGGGAAGCAAATGTTCAAAACAATGACAGAAGTGTTGTTACAACCCCCCCCCCCCCCAGTCAGGAGGGTTGCAGGATATTTTGGGTGAAATGTTGTACAGCGAGTTGGAGAGTGGAAAAAGATGTTTGATGGGGTGAAATTATAGACAAAATTCAATTAGGGGAATCAGAGGCCATTTTAAAAGAAGATTGTCAGAAAAATAAATCATATGCAGAGACTGTTAAGGAAACTGCAGACAAAGCGAAAAGTGATGAACAGAGGAAATGTCAACAAACAAAAGAAATTTATGGTAAGAATTCGGAACAAAGACTAAAAAGAAATGGACAGGTACGACATTTGGGATAATTTAATGGTCCCACTGGGAGGAGACTGGTTTTGTTCTGGAAAGTTTGTTGTGGGAGTATAGAAAAAAAAAGGACTGCAATCCATGAAATTATTATGTGGTTAAAGCAATTCAATGAGAAACAAAAAAAAAAAAAGAAAATACAAATACAATCCAATGTGTTCAAGTTGTGGACATTAGCAAAGTGTATGACAACAGAGGATTATAGACTGTTGGATGGGACTGTCATATTGTACTAAAAATGGATAAAGAAAAAAGTGTTCACACCCCTAGTATTATAAATGTAGAAGGTAAAAGGGGTGATGTAAAATATAGGGGTCAATCTAAAACATGTTTTTTCCCCTGTGGAAAATATGATTACTTGATAAGTAACTATTATAAGAGGAAATGTTATATTTGAGGAGAAACAAGTCATGATGCAAAAAAGTGTAAATTAAAATATTAGATGCAACAAAACTGGACATTTATGGATGGACTGTAAGCTACAGAAAAAGGATGAGCAAGAAGAAAACTAAAGTAAGGGCAGTATACAGACAGAAGAAATAGTCCCAATAAGTTATAAAGAGGAAGCAGGGAAGCAGCACTGAGGGAAAAATAAAGATAAGAATAAAGAGAAAATGTTAGGGGAAGATAATACAGACGAAGGTTCAGAAATAAGTGATGAGGAAGATATAAATTAGAAAACAGTGAAAGGTAAAAATAATAATATTGGCAAAAGAGTAAGAGACAAGTGACAGAAAAAAAGTGTAAAGCAATAAGTGTAAAAGAGAAAAAAAAGGAGATGGATAATGCAAATGAGATCAATACCTGAAACCTACATAATTTCTGGCAAGCTACAACATAATGATAATTTTAGAGTTCTTTCAGTAAATATAAATAGTATCAAAGTAGAACAGGCATACTAAATTGGTGCAGTAAGTGTGATGTTGATATAACAGCACTAAGATTTTTGACACTAGAAGAGAAACTACAAAGAAACTTTGGGGAGGATATGCAATATGGAATCCCATATTATTCCCCTTCATAAGGGAGGTTAACTCCAGTGAAGTCTCCAACTACCATCCCATTGCCCTTCTGTCTCCCCTAGCTAAAATCCTGGAGAAATGTATCCATAAACAATTGCTAGACCACCTAATCCAATATAACTTACTTTCCAACTCACAACATGGTTTCAGATCCTCACACAGCACTACTACTGCCCTTCTTTCCTTCACTCACTGTATCAACAAAAACCGCAACCTTAATAGGCTTTCATCTGCACTTTTTATAGATCTGTCTAAGGCATTCGATATGGTAAACCACCAAATACTTATAAATATCCTCAAATCCCTGTCACTAGATGCATCTGCAATAAAATGGTTCCAATCCTATCTAGAAAACAGACAACAGGCAGTGCTTTGGCATAATATTTTATCTACCCATCTACCCATTAACATAAGGGTTCCCCCAAGGGTCCATATTAGGACCTTTACTATTTTCTATATTTATCAACGGACCTTCACCTAGCAATCCCCCAAGCTACATGCATACAATATGCAGATGATTCAACACTTATATGCTCAGCCACATCCATACCTGAGCTTTGCTCCTTACCCAAAAGGTCTTTAACACAGTTGAACTATGGTTTACTCAACGCTGTCTCCTACTAAACCCTAAAAAAACTAAACTCCTCCTTTTCACTCCTATTAGTAAGTCCCGCCCAATAAACCTCACAGTCACATCCAATAACAACACTCTTATATCCCCAGACTCAACTACCAACCTACATGGTATCACCATAGATAACAACCTTAACTTTGACACCCACATTAATAATACCTTAAAATCTGTTAACAGAAAACTGGGCTCTCTCTACAGAATCAAACCCTTTCTTTCTCCTGCAGCAAGAATCACTATTGCTCACACTCACCTAATTTCTACTCTCCTTTATGCCTCACCCATTATACACTAACCTCTCTAAAACCAACCTTAATAAAATGGAAAATGCCTACAATAGCATAGCCAGATTTGCCACAGGAAACCCTTTCAGAACCCACCACTGTATCAACCTAAAGCAACTAGGATGGCTTGAATTACAAAATCAGCTTAAATTCCGCCAACTTACCATTGTCCACAAAACCCTCTACCATCCTATGGATCTATGGATACCCCTATACTATCCACCCTCATTGTCCCATACAACAATCATAAGACCTTACGTTCATCACAAAGACTTCTGGTAAATATTTGTAAATCTAACAACAGGGCTGGAGACTCTCTCTTCTGTAATACTGTTGGAAAATCCTGGAACCTTCTTCCTACTGAACTTTCCTCTGTTCCTTCATTATCACTCTTCAAAAACAAACTGAAACTTTTTCTTAGAACACAGTGGTTATGCCCTTGTACTAAACCTGACTGATCTATTACCTTTCCTCCTTGGATCTACCTACTCTCCTCTTTTCTATATTCCAGTTCCTTTTCTTAGTAGCAACTAACTTATTCCTTTCTGGATCTTTTCTTATTATCTCCTCATAACTTCTTTAATCAAACCTGTTTTTAACACATATTCTGAATATTGCAGCTCATACTTTTGTTATCCTTCTTTACACCAACCCACCTTCTAATAACTTTTCTACTCAGCTGCTATCTTTTACATGTTATAATGCAACTATATCTGTATTATGTTAAGTGTTTTTTTTACTTAGCACTACACTAAGAACAAGCAACCAATGAGATTAATCCTTATCTTTTTTTCTAGCAATGTTTAACATTAAATTAATCTTGTATAAGTTATTATATTTGTGCTTCCTGGGAACTTATCTCCCTGGAACTCCAAGATTTCTCCTGGTCTTTCTTTCTAAGAATGTTTAACATGAATTTAATCTTTGTATATGTGATTATATTTTTTGTGCTTCCTCGGAGCTGAACTCCCAGGGCCTCTACTGAAAATGGACATAAATCCAGTTAGACTAGCCCGGTCAACAAATGTAAAATAAAATAAAATAAAATAAAATAAAATAAATAAAATCTAAGAAAAAAACTTTGTTCAGACATAGTTGCACTTTGTAGAAAGTGAAAGTACTGACTATAACATTGGTAATGACGGGAAGATTAACTGTTACAGATTTCAGATGGCATAATCAGATATATAGAACTATAGTACTGAATGTCAATGTTACAAGTAAAGAAGGGGAAGTTTATATCATTAAAATCTGGATTACGTAGCAATTAATATGAATACAGGAGATTTTAATTGTGATTTGAGAAGAAAAGAAGAAGAGCAGAAAAACTGTTAAGAAAACATGAAGTTTCAAAATGTGGCAATTTAAAGATCTGGAATAATTTGTGGACATATAGTCAAGGAGTATACAAGATGGAAATAGATTTTTTATTATATCACAAGGTTTAAATAAAACTAAGGAAGAGTACCTATAACAGGCTTTTCAGATCACTCAGCCATATGGATAGAAATACAAGAAAATAAAGAGTACATCAGAGTGGGAAAAGGAATGAAAGGAACAAAAATAAATAAATAAATGAGAAATTATGGGATAAAAATGGAAAGAAAATAAGTATGCGATTATGGAAGGACCACATTTCCACCACAGTGTGTTATATTTTGTTTCTTTTTAGAATGGCAGACATAAGAAAAGTGGGTAAAAAATTAATTTATAAAACAATATGCATAGATGCTTTAAAGGATTTGGAAATGAATGAGAGAATATTATGTGATACAATGGACATTTTATGAAAAGAATACACAGAAAATTAAATTATTATTTAAGCAAGGATACTACTTACAAGGTAAAATAGAAGAATCATCAACTTATCTGAGTACAATAGTTAAACAGAATACTAGTATAATGAGAGAAATGAAAGATGATAGAGGAAAGGCAAGATCATCGCAGGAAAAAATTATGAATATTGCAATAACTTATTTAAAGAAAATGTTTCAACATAGAAAAAAGTACAGAAAAGAATGGCATGTTAAAAAATTAACAAAACTAGAAAATAAAAAGACTTAGAAAATGAAATTTCCTGACATGAATTTGATAATGTCCTTGTTCAAGTTAATTCACAATCAAGTTTCAGGACAAGATGGAATAGGATACCAATTTTATAAGAATTTTACAGATTGGCAAAAGAAACACTTCTTAAATGTTATGAATGAGTGGTTAAATGTAGGTTGTATGTATAAAGATTTATGCAGTGGTATACTTAAATGTGTATGGAAACAGGAAGATTAAATAAAATTGAAAACTGAAGACCTACAATATTGAACAATGCAGATAAGATTTTTATGAAAATAATTTAGAAGAGAATGGGAACTAAAATGAAAAAGTATTATGAAACACAGAACATACAGTTTAAAGGGAAAAATGATGCCAGGAATTATTAATCATAGTAAGGGAAATTGTGGATATTATAAACAGGACTGATGATACTCAATACAACAATAGGAGATTTAAATAAAGCTTTTGATACACTACAACATGAACTTTTGTGGACAATTATGGAAGAAGACAACATTAGTAAGAAAATTAAGAATGTAAGTTGTAATGCACATAATAAAAATAAATTAACAATTTTATTGAATGGAGTTGTGAGGAAATCATTCTACATTGTGCAACTAAGGTATGACATTTAAGTCAAAGAAAATTATCGTTCCACTGTATTCAACATTCATAAAACCCGTCATTTGAGTACAATTCTCCCATTGGTACGCACCTAAACAGAATCGAACAATGGGAACAGCCACACAGGTTCCTCACTAAAAGAATACAGGGCTAAGAAACATGTCTTCTGTGGACCGCGTCAAGGTCTTATCCCTGTATTCTGTCTTCTACAGGCTGTTGAGGGGAGATCTATGCCCAGCATATAAGGCATTGTCATACCCACCCTGACAGACCTCCTGCATATCTGCAAATCAAACCGTACCAGAATTACTCCTAAAGACTTGCCTGTGATATGAATAGAACCTGCTGGAGAGACGGATGCATCCCAGAAAAGTACAGCTGCATACAATTACCATAAATGTAGATGTTCGAGTGTATTCACTGTCGCAGTCATCACCTGTGGGTTATCCCTGCTGTGGTAGCCCTTGGCCGGCCCGAATCCCAGCGCTGTTGTCTGTAGTCTGACGTCAGGTCATCAGTATTACAAAAGCAAGGCAGCTGACATCATTACATCAGTTTTTCTTGCCCTAACCCATCAGAAGCACAAGGGAAAAGAGAGAAGTGGTCCTGGTGGCTAGAGCCACATGTTGAAGCATGTGTCCCCTAGGGGAAGATGTTAAATGGGGGATGGAGGGAGGGAAACCAAGACTGCAATAGTGAATACACTCAAACATCTACATTTATGGTAAGTGTACACAACTGTACTATGTTCTTCATATTTCACTGTTGCAGTCATCACCTGTGGGAGGATTCCCAAAGCTGAGTTAAAGGGTGGAAGGATATGTAGAGTCCTAGGTATTGGTCAGGAGGCCCTGCAGAATTGCAGAGGCAAACCCTGCCCTAGACTTAGAAAACAGAGGTAGGTGGTAATGCTTTGTAAAGGTATGGACAGAGGTCTAGGTGGCCGCTTCCAAGATGTCCCTGGTAGGTACTCCTCTGAGAAAGGCAGTGGAAGTGGAGGTTGCCCTAGTGGAGTGGGTAAGGATCGACTTAGGGATGGGTTTCCCATGTAGTCTGTAGCAAATATGGATACAGTGTGAAATCCATTTGGAAATGGTTTGTTTGGAGATGGGCTTCCCCTCTACCCCTGGGGCGAAGCTGATCAGTTTTTCTGAATGGCTTAGTACGTTCCAGATAGAGTTGTCTGTGGAGGTCTAGTGAGTGTAGAATTCTTTCCCCCTTGTTTTGAGGGTTGAGAAAGAAGGTGGAAAGGTGATTGGCCTGGTTAAGGGTCACATCAGATACCACCTTGGGCATAAAGGAGGGATTAGTCCTCAGGAAACTCTGTCGGCATGGAAAATTATGAAGGGCTCAACAGCCATGAGAGCTTGAAGTTCTGAGATCCTTCTGGCTGAGGTGATAGCTAGCAGGAAGGCAGTATTCCAGGAGAGGTATTTCAATTATGTTGAAGCTGCAGGTTCGAAAGGAGGTAAGGTTAGTTTCTCAAACACATAGTTCAGGTCCCAGGGTGGAGTAGGAGGTCTTCTGGGAGGCCTGATATTAGAAGCCCCTCTGTGGAAATGCTTATTCAAATGGTGAGAGAAGAGGGGTGGGTCTGAATCATAATGGGCAGAGATGGCTGAAGCATGGATTTTCATAGAGGAGGAGGACAGGCCACTATTGAGCAACTCTACTAAGTAATCCAGGATGAGAAGGATGGAAGGTTGGGAGGTACTGCCCCCTTTTGATTGTTTCCAGGAGCAGAATCTTTTCCATTTTCCTGCATAATATTTTCTTTTGCTGGGCCTTCTGGCCTCTGTGATGATGTCCAGGATCCGTTTGCTTAACAGGGACTTCTTGTTAGTTTTTAGTGTATAAGCCATGCTGAAAGTTTGAGAGTCTGTAGGTCTGGATGCAGTACCTTCCCCCTCCCCAAGAGGTCTGACCATAGGGGAAGCAGCTTCGGGAGCTGTAAGGTCAGACTGCATAGTAGGGGGTACCAAACCTGTCTGGGCCAATCTGGAGCAATGAGGATGGCCTTTGGTCTCTCTTCTCTTATTTTCATCAGAACCTTGGGAATAAGGGGCAGAGAAGGGTATGCGTACACAAAGAGAGAGCTCCAGGGGAAGGTCAAGGCATTCACCCTCCATGCTAGGAGGTGAGACTCCCTGGTACAAAACGTGTGCAGCTGGTGGTTGAGGTATGAGGCAAAAAGGTCCACCTCCTGGGTGATTTGCAGAAAGATTTCTTTGTGGAGCTGTCATTTGTGGGGGTCCAGTAAGTTTCTGCTTAGGTGGTCTGCCAGTGTGTTGATGATCCCTGGTAAGTATTGAGAATTAGGTGTAGCCCCATGGAGGTGGCTGTAAGCTAGAGACTCATGGCTAACCTGCACAGGGTGCAAGATTGTGTGTTTCCCTGCTTGCTGATGCACCACATTATTGTGGTGTTGTCTGTTTTTATAAGGAGGACCCTTGGCCTGAGATGGGGTTGGAAGGAAGTCAGAGCATTTCGCACTGCGATCATTTCTTTTGGGTTGATGTGCAAATGAAGTTGCTGGGCATTCCCAATGCCTTGGGTACACATGCCTGCTAGGTGAGCTCCCCAAGCTATGTCTGAGGCATTGGTGGTGATGGTCTGGCCTGAAGGGCAGAGAATGAAGTCCCCTTGTTCATGGCACAGGCCTCTGCCCACCAGAGAAATTCATCCCTTATGCAAGGGATCAGTGGGAGAGTGGTCTCTAGGGACAGAGTGCTGACACCAAAGGTTCTTTAAATACCACTGTAGCTTTCTCATGTGAAGCCTGGCGAGAAGGATGAGAATGATGCAAGATGCCATGTATCCCAGGGCTCGCAGGGAAGTACAGTTGTGTACACTTACCATAAATGTAGATGTTCGAGTGTATTCACTGGTGCAGTCATCACACTTGGGTTATCTGCCTGCAGGTAGCCCTCAGTCAGCCCGAATATCAGAGTCTTGGGATTTCTGCATCAGATGCTTTCGCCTCATCCATGACGTCAGGTCGTCAGGGGTATAAAACATGCAGCCGACACCATTACATCAGTTTTTCTTGCCCCAGATGTCAGGAGCCCCCAAAATAGGAAGCAATCAAATGGTGTGTAACACCTCCAGTAAAAAGTAAATACCATTTCCATAAGATATGGACAAAAAAGAAGATAGGTAGAAAGTATAGAAAGACAGGGGGCTGGAGGGAAGGTAACCAGGACTGCAACAGTGAAAACACTCGAACATCTACATTTACGGTAAGTGTACACAACTGTACTATGTTCTTTCTGTTTAACTATTGCAGTCAACACACTTGGGTTGATTCCAAAAGCTGAGGAAGGGTGGAGGCAGTCAAGAAGTAGTACGGGCTGGCTAGCAGGCCTTGTAAGACTGCTGTGGCAAATCCAGCTCTGGATTTAGAAAAGACAGGTAAGTGGTAATGATTGGTGAAAGTGTGTACAGAACTCCAGGTTGCAGTTTCCAGGATGTCCCTGGTAGGGACTCCCCTGAGAAAAGCTGTAGAGGTTGAGGTAGCCCTAGTGGAATGAGGCCTGATCCCCTGTGGGGTAGGTTTTCCATGGTGTTTGTAGCAGAAATTAATGTAGTGTGCTATCCATTTAGAAATGGTTTGTTTCAAAATGGCCTTGCCCTCTGCCCCTGTAGCAAAGCTGACTAGCAGCTGGTCAGATTTCCTGAAAGGTTTAGTTCTGTCAAGGTAGAACCTGAGCTGTCTCTGCACGTCCAATGAGTGCAGGATCCTTTCCCCTTAATTCTGAGGATTAAGAAAAAAGGTTGGCAAATGGATGCATTGGATTAAAGCCACTGGATACCACCTTGGGCATAAAAGATGGTCTAGTCCTGAGGGAAACCCTGTCCCCATGGAAGACAATGAAGCATACAGCCATAAGGGCCTGTAATGCAGACACTCTTCTTGCTGAAGTGATGGCTAGCAGTAAGGCTGTTTTCCAAGAGATGAAGTTTAACTCTGCTGTAGCAGCAAGCTCAAAAGGGGGAAGCGTGAGCTTCTCTAGTACAAAGTTAAGGTCCCAGGCAGGAGTGGGAGCTCTCCTTGGGGGTCTTAAATTGTTAGCTCCTCTCAGGAACTGTTTGATCAGAGGGTGAGAGAAGAGGGGTGGCTCAGTATTGTAATGAGCTGAGAGAGCAGAGGAAGGAATCTTAACTGATGAGAAGGATAGGCCTTTGTGGAGCAGCTCTGCTAAGTAATCTAGGATTTGAGGCAATGAGGGCATGGCTGTGTCCTTCCCTTGAGACTGGCTCCAAGAACAGTATGTTTTCCACTTCTCTGAATAGAATTTCCTAGTACTGGGCCTCCTGGCCTCAAGGATAACATCCAGCACCTGGTTGCTGAGGGTTGCTGGTGATGTATTCAGGGAATAAGCCAGGCTGCCAGATTCAGGGTTTGCAGCTGAGGATGCAAAATCTGTCCCTCCTGCTGGGACAGCAGAGAGGGGGTCCGATGTATGTGCCAGGGTGGTACTGCTGTCAGACTGCGTACGAGTGGGTACCAGTGCTGGCGTGGCCAGTCTGGTGCAATAAGGATTGTTCTTGGCCTGTCTTGTTTGATCTTGAGGAGTACTCTTGGAAGGAGGGGCAGAGGGGGAAAGGCATAGACTGAAAGGTTTTCCCATGTGAAGGACAGGGCATCCACTTTCCAAGCTTGGCTGTGGGGAATTCTGGTGCAAAATTTGTTTAGTTGATGGTTTTGGACAGACACAAGAGGTCCACCTCTCGTGTCCCCCACCTGTGTATTAGAAGTCTGAATGAGTTTGGCTCCAGTTTCCATTTGTGTGGGTCCACTAGATTTCTGCTTAAAATGTCTGCCAGTGAATTTTGTTTGCCTGGCAAGAATTGAGCTTGCAGGTGCACTTGGTTGCTTAAGGCTGTGTTCCACAGAGCCATGGCTAACCTGCAGAGTGGGTAGGAGTGAGATCCTCCCTGCTTGTTTATGTACCACATAACTGTGGTGTCTGTCTGTCTTTATCAGGAGTTGTCCTGACAGGATAAGGTATTTGAAGGCTGTCAGGGCATTCTGTACAGCTAACATTTATTTTTTGATTGATATGCAGGTGAATTTGTCCTGGGCTCCATTTGCCTTGAATGCATTTGCCTGCCATGTGAGCCCCCCATGCATAGTCTGATGCGTCTGTTGTCAGACTGGATGCCAGGGGGTTGTGAGAAAGGGAGTCCCTTGTTGTGGTTGCAAGCTTCTGCCACCAAAGGAATTCTGTCCTTAGGCAAGGAATGATACGAATCACTGTTCCCAGGTCCTGGGAATGTTGACACCACAGACTTTTTAAGCACCACTGAAGTTTCCTCATATGCAGTCTTGCATATGGAATCAGTAGAATACATGAGGCCATGAACCCTAGGGCTTGCAGTATTTTTCTTGCAGACAGCTGGGTTTGGGTGGCCAGTAGTTTGAAATAAGTTGTCAAATAAACCTGCTTTTCTGGAGTAAAAAATGCCATCTGGGAAGTTGTGTTCAAGCTTGCTCCCAGGAATACACTCTTTTGGCTGGGTGCCAGATGTGATTTCTTTTCGTTGATGGTATATCCCAGAGAAGTTAGGAGTCTCTTTACAAATGTCAGATGCTGAAGTAGCAATTCCGGACTGCCTGAATCAGGCAATCATCCACGTATGGGCAAATTTAAATATTTCTCTGCCGGCAGTAAGCAATGGCTGGAGCCAGGCACTTTGTGAATGCCCTGGGCGCAGCAGATAAGCCAAAGGGAAGTGTAGAGTACTGATGGTGCATACAGCCTGCCCTGAAACGTAGATATTTCCTGCGAGATTCCCTTATGGGGATGTGCAGATGAGCTTCTTTTAAGTCTAATGTGACTAGCCAGGAGTCCTTGGTTAGCATAGGAAGGAGCTGCTGGAGTGTAAAGCATTTTGAATTTTGGTACCAACAGGAAGTTGTTTAGGGATGACAAATCTAGAACAGGGTGCCTGGAACAGCCTGGAGTAGAAACCCTGTCCCCTTTGCTCTGTTGGCACAGGTTGAACAGCCCCGACACTGAGAAGAGAAAGTACTTGCTTTTGGACCTCTGTCTACTGGTTTGGAGGAAGGTCTGGCAATCCACTTGGGGTTGGCAGTGAGTGGAAACAGAATCTGTATCCCTGGGATACAATGTTTAAGACCCATCGGTCCTGGGTAATAGACTTCCAGTTTTCTGCATGCAGGGCGAGTTTTCCTCCTAGGGGTGCAAGTATTTGGGCATGGCTGGGAAGAATTAAGGACAAGTCATTGTGAACTTTTTCCACAGGGAGGTGGCTTACCACTCCCAGTTTTTGAGGAGGGAGCACGCCATTGTTTCAATCTGTGCATACCCTGAGACTGTAGTCTTTGTGGTCTGTTGCCCCTGGGTTTGGGCGGAGAAGGTCTGGAAGGGACTGGAAAGGACCATTTTTTTGAAGGCCAATACCTACTGAATCTAGGTGGCTGTACCTGTAAGAAATATTTAACAGTTGGCATGGATTTAGCTTTTTCCTCCATCTTTTTAAGAACTTCTTCTGCTTTAGAGCCAAACAAACATTCTTGGTTTAATGGAACATTAAGTAATTTTGCCTTGACATGGTCTGTCAAGATTTGTTCCTTCAGCCAAGCATGCCTTCTCAGAACAGACCCAGTGACAGCAGCCCTGCAAGATGCTTCTAAGGCATCAAAACCACACTGCAAAGTATGTTTACCAACTTGGTTTGCAGAATGCATTAAGTCTTCTAAGTCCTTATTTCTGCACAATCAGGAATCAACATCATTTTTTGTTTAATTACATCAATAATATGTTGCTGGTACTTCAACATGTGAAACTGGCAATTTAAAGCCCTGATGGAAAGAGTTGCAGAGGTATAAACCTTCTTACCCCATTTGTCTAGAACCCTAAAATCCCTGTCCTAAGGCGTAGGGTTTTGGGCTGTAGAAGCCTTAATACCTTTAGGTCCCTGGGAATGGTCTCTGGATCCACAGTGGGATTTTTATAAAGAAATTTGTAAGAGTCAGGTACTCTGTAGTATCTGACAGGCTAAGAGCAGGAGGTGAAGTATCAGGGGTAAGGCTGGATTCCATGAAGACGTCATCTACATCATCCAGGACAGGGGGAATAGCTAGAGGCCTATGCTGAGGTAAGTCGAAAAATTCCGAGTCACTTTTTGGACCGAGGGTAGTCCTGGCATTCCCAGCAGAAATGCTCTCTTAGGGTATGCAAGGTTTCACCGAAAGAAAAGTCCTCTGGGGGGGAGGCTGAGGGAACTGAATCCTCTGCATCTGAGTCCTCATAAGTAGATACGGGTATGTCCTGGTAATCACAGGGGTCGGAGTCATCAGACTCATGCTCTGAAGAATCAGAAGGAAAATCAATTCTTTGTCTTTTAGAGGGGGAAGGCTGGTTTCCCCTAATTAAAGTAATAAGGTCTTCAGCCATTCTAAGCATTTGTTTCTGTGGCATGGGAACTTGAGAATGTGCTATGGTCATCGGTTTCCTAGGTGTACTGTGAACTCTGGGCCTGAGAAATTCAGTAGATTTAGTCATTACCAAAGCAGTTGGTTTGATATGAACATCAGAAGGTCTGAATACACCCTCATAAGCCGATGCCCGCAAAGCGGCTCCGGACCCATCCAAGGTAGAGACATCTGCAGGTTCCACAGTCGAAGAAGCATCTTGTGGCATACCAGACTTCGAATGGGTCTCAGAGGCCTTCATATCTGTAGAAGTGTGTAACGGACTGCGAAAGCGCCTCACTGAGTACCAGTGGACTGGCGACTAGCTTAACAGAAGCGTTGACTGCAGTTTTGGACCTATGCAGTCTGTCTCTCTGTCTTTATCTTTGCGTTTTTTCGGAAGATCGGTAGTCGGATGGCTTACCGAAGCCATTTCGGAATATGGAGAAGGACAGCAAAAGAATTTAAAGACAAAAATAGCCTGACGACGAATAGTTCATACATTGAACAAGGCACAAAACCGACAGCGAGGGGAAGTCGTGGTCTGGGCCTAAACAGGTGACGCAGTAAGAATGAAAAACTCTGTGAGGTATTTGCTTTTCACATGCAAGACAATTGTTAACTTTTTCTGACATTGGTTAGAGCAAGGAAAAAGGACCCTAAAGGGGTACTTAGCTTTAGAAGATTTCAGGTTTGAAACTCGAAAAACGAAAATTTCAGGTAGCTGCCGACCAGCACTTGTGAACTGCTTCTGGTTCGGGCTCCCACGTGGCAAGAAAAGCTGATGTAATGCCATCGGCTGCATGTTTTATACCCCTGATGTCATGGATGAGGCGACAGCATCCAATGCAGAAATCCCAAGACTCTGGTATTTTGGCCGACTGAGGGTTACCTGCAAGCAGATAACCCAAGTGCGATGACTGCAACAGTGAAACACGAAGAACATCTTCCTCGCAGTGAGGTGACTTCTGGAAGTCAGCTGGGTGAAGTAGAGAGGCAGAAAGTTCTGCTTTTCTGGGGATAGGAAGGCTATTAGGGTTGCTGTGTCTAGCACAGCTCCCAGGAAAACAATCTTCTGGTGGGGTTTTGCTTTGATTTTTTTCTCATTGATGGTGAACCCTAGGGAAGCTAGGAGTTTGACAAAGAGATGATCCTGGAGCAACTTTTCTTTGCTGTTCACCTGAACGAGGCAGTCATCCAGGTAAGGGTAAATCTGTATATTTCTGTCTGCAGAATGCTATAGCCGGAACCAAGCATTTGGGAGCAGTAGAAAAGCCAAAGGGTAGTGCAGAGAAAGTACAGTTGTGTACCTACCATAAATGTAGATGTTCGAATGTATTCACTGTTGCAGTCATTACTCTTGGGTTATCCTGCTGGGAGGCTACCCGCAGTCGGCCTGAATTCCAAAGTCTTGGTCCGGCATCGGCTGCTGTCGCCTCTTTCCTGATGTCAGTGTGCCAGGGGTATAATGATGCAGCCAATGCCATTTTCTTCAGTTTTTCTTGCTCCAGATGCCAGGTGCCCCCAAGAGGGTAGGCTAAAATAATGCCAATAAGTATGCATGCAATAAAGTAAACCTTTCCTTCATCTACAAGCAAATACACCACATAGGTTGTACAGAATAGAGAAGTACAGATAGGTCCCACAGCAAAGAAAAGGGGGATGGTGGGTGGGTAACCTGGACTGCAACAGTGAATACACACAAACATCTACATTTATGGTAGGTACACAACTGTACTATGTTCATCGTGTTTCACTGTTGCAGTCATTACTCTTGGGTTGAATCCCAAAGCTGAGATTGAGTGGCTGTGTCAAAATAGGGTTAGGAGAGGCTATAAGGCCCTGCAGAACTGCAGTGGCAAAGCTTGCTTTGGATTTAGAGCAGAGAGGTAAGTGGTAGTGCCTTGTAAAAGTGTGCACTGAACTCAAGTTGCAGCCTCTAAAATGTCTTTGGTTGGTACTCCTCTGAGGAAGGCTGCTGCTCTGGTTGAATGTGGCCTAATGCCCTTAGGCACTGATTTGCCATGTTCTGAATAGCAGAAACGAATGCAGTGGCCTATCCATTTTGAAATAGTCTTCTTTGAGATAGCTTTTCCTTGTGATCCTGCAGCATATGCCACTAGAAGTTGCTCAGTCTTTCTGAAAGCTTTAGTTCTGTCCAAGTAGAAGCGTAGCTGCCTGTGTATGTCCAAAAAATGCAGGAGTATCTCACCCTTATTCTGTGGGTTTGGATAAAAAGTAGGCAAATGAATGGTTTGGTTAAGGGCCATGCTGGACACTACCTTAGGCATAAATGTCGGGTTTGTCCTTAGAGAAATCCTGTCTGTATGAAAAATGATAAAAGGTTCCACAGCCATGAGTGCCTGTAACTCTGAGACTCGTCTTGCAGAGGTTATTGCTAGGAGCAGAGCTGTTTTCCATGATAAGAACTTTATCTTAGCTGCATTGGCTGGCTCAAAAGGAGGCAGTTTAAGTTTTTCCAAGACATAATTGAGGTCCCATGCAGGTATTGGTGCTCTCCTTGGAGGTCTTGTGTTTTTGGCCCCTCTGAGGTACTGCCTTAGCAATGGATGAGAAAAAATAGGTGGTTCCATATTGTAATGAGCTGAAATGGCAGAGGCATGGATTTTGATTGATGAAAAGGATAGGCCTTTGTCCAGCATCTCAGTTAGGCATTGTAAAATCTGAGGAATATTTGGTACAAATGTGTCAAATCCTTGTGCCTGGTTCCAAGCACAGAATCTCTTCCATTTTTCTGCATAAGATTTTCTGGTACTGGGCCTCCTGGTCTCCAAAATAACATCCATCACTGCTTTAGAGAGAGGTGTGTTATGAATGGCTACATTATCCGCCATGCTGCCAGATTTAGGGTCCTGAGTTGGCTGTGCAGGATCTGATTATTTTGTTGGGTCAGTAAATGAAGAATTAGAGGTAATGTCCAGGCTGGGCCTTGAGACATGCTCTTTAGGATTGGGTACTAGTGCTGGCGGGGCCAGTCTGGGGTAATCAGAATCATTTTTGGCTTCTCTTGTCTGACCTTTAGGAGTACCTTGGGGAGGAGAGGCAGAGGAGGAAAGGCATATGCTGTTAGGGTTTTCCAGCTGAATGATAGAGCATCCACTTTCCATGCTTGCTTGTGATAAGTCCTTGTGCAGAATCTCTGTAGTTGGCAGTTGTGAGGGGAGGCAAATAGATCTATGTCTGGGCATCCCCATTTCTTTGTTATCATACTAAGACTTGTGGATCCAGTTTCCACTCGTGGGGATCGATGAGGTTTCTGCTTAGTTTGTCTGCCAGAGTATTTCTGGCAGGAATTGTGCTTGCAGGTGTACTTGGTAAGTCAATGCTGTGTCCCACAAAGTCATGGCTAGTCTGCAGAGGGGATAGGAATGTGTGCCTCCCTGCTTGTTCATGTACCACAAGACTGTAGTATTGTCCGTCTATCAGCAGTTGTCCTGGATGAAGCAGATCCTTGAAGGCTGTCAGGGCATTTTGAACAGCTAGCATCTCTTTTTGACTGATATGAAGATGCATTTGGCTTGTGGACCATGTGCCCTGAATACATTTTCCTGCCATGTGTGCCCCCCAGGCATAGTCTGATGCATCTGTTGTTAATGTCTGCCTGGCTGTGGGTAAAGTGAATGGCTGTCCCTTGTTGTGGTGACAGGCATGTGCCCACCATCGAAACTCCTGTTGCAGGCAGGGAATGAGGGTAATTAATGTTTCCAGGCTGTGGCAATGTTGAGTCCAAACACTTTTTAGATACCATTGTAGTTTCCACATATGCAGTCCTGCATATGGAATTAGCAGAATGCAGGATGCCATGAAACCCAAAGCCTGCAGAATTTTTCTTGGATATAACTGGGTCTTTGTTGCCAACATTTTGAAGTAAGAAGTCAGTTGCCTTTGTTTGTCTGGCATGAGATAAGCCATCTGGGCAGTTGTATTTAAGCTTGCACCCAGGAATATTATCTCTTGAGAGGATACTAGTTTTGATTTCTTTCCGTTTACTGTGTACCCTAGACAAATTAGTAATCTTTTTACAAACGCCAGATGCTTTAGTAGAATGTCCTTTGTTCTCTGATTGAATAAGGCAGTCGTCCAAGTAAGGATATATTTGAATTCCTGTTTGTCTGCAAAATGCAATTACTGGTGCCAAGCATTTTGTGAAGACCCTGGGCACAGTAGATAAGCCAAAGGGCAGTGCAGAGAATTGGTAGTGCATTGAGCCAGCTATGAATCTGAGTTATCTTCTGCAAAATTGTCTGTCTGGGACATGCAGGTATGCCTCTTTTAGGTCCAATGTTACCAGCCAAGCCTTCTTGCCCAGAAGTTGTTGTAGAGTCAACATTTTGAATTTTGGAATGTCCAGAAATGTGTTTAGAGTAGACAGGTCGAGTATTGGTCTCCAGGCTTTGTCCTTTCTGGGTACCAAGAAAAGTCTTGAGTAAAATCCCTCTCCCTGCTCTTGCTGCGGCACTCGCTGAATGGCCCTCATGTCCATGAGAGATGAAACTTGTTTTTGTGCCTCTACCCATTAATTGTGTGGCAGGTCTGGCATACCTTTTGACCTTGGCAGGGTGTGAAAATGGAACCTGTAGCCCTGTGACACTATATTCAAGACCCATTTGTCCTGGGTGATCATGTGCCAATTTTGTGAAAAAAAGTGCTAGTTTTCCCCATAAGGGAGCTGCCAAAACGTAAGTGCTTGGTGCTGGCAGAGGAAAGTCATTGGGATCGTTTCCTGTATGGCTGAGATTTGTCTTCTCTGCTTTTGGAGGTAGAAGCACCCCATTGTTTAGATCTGTATGAGCCTTGGGGCTGGGATTTGTCCCTGGGGCAATTGTATCTGCCTCTTTGTGGCCTGTCTAATACTGGAAAGGACCAATTCTTTGAAGGCCAGTTCCTGCTAAATCTGGGTGGCTGTACCTGTACGAAATCCTTAACTGTCTGCATAGATTTCGCTTTGTCCTCCATTTTCTTCAACACCTCTTCTGCTTTAACACCAAACAAAGTATCATGCTGTAGTGGAGCATCTAATAATTTTGCTTTAACATGATCAGGCAGATTCTGTTCCTTTAACCAAGCATGTCTCCTAATGACAGTACCCGTAACAGCGGCCCTGCAGGAGGCCTCCAGAGAGTCAAAACCACACTGCAGTATGCTTTCCCACTTGTTCAGCTGCATGCAATAAATCCTGCATTTCTTTGTTTTCTGCACATTCCGAATTTGTCAACATTTTCTGTTTAAGCAGTGACATTAAATATTGCTGATATTTAAGCATATGAAACTGACAATTTAAAGCTCTTACAGCCAAGGTAGCAGAAGTATAAATCTTTTTCCCCCATCTGTCCAGTGCCCTTGAATCCCTGTCCGAGGCGATACGGTTTTTGCAGTGGAAGCCTTGACCCCCCTTTGGGACCCTGAGATATCGTTTCTGGGTCTGCAGCAGGGTTTTTATAAAGAAATTTATGGGAATCTGGAACCCTGCAGTATCTGTCTGGCTTCACAGGTGCTGGAGGTAAAGAGTCTGGAGACAGTCCGGACTCTGAAAATACATCATCTACAATGTCTAAAACAGGAGGAATAGCAAGAGGCCTGTGCTGAGGAAGTAAAAGGAAGTCTCTAAGCCTTTTCTTAGATTCTGAGTAGTCTTGGCTCTCCCAGTGGAAGTGCTCCCTCATGGTATGCAGAGTTTCCCCAAAAGAAAAATCCTCATGAAGAGAGGCTGAAGGGATAGATTCTTCAGCATCAGAATCCTCATAGGGAGGAAGAGAGTATTCATGTTCAGAAGAGGAATCAGAGGAAATGGAAACCTGATCTGAAGATTCATATTCTGTCTCTTGCCTAGGCCTCTTATCAGGAGGGGGATGGGAACCCCTGATCAAAGTAATTAGGTCTTCGGCCATTTTGAGCATATGTTTTTTAGGCATGGAGGTCTGTCCATGGGATTGCTGTACTTGTTTCTTTGTCTTTAGTGGAGATTTAGTCTTTGCCTTTGAAGCAGAAGTCGGTTTTACATATAACTGTGTAGGCCTGAAAAACCCTCAGAAGCCAATGCCTGCTCAGGGTCTCCGGACCCATCTGAAGGGATATTTTCCATGTCCAATACCTTGAGTTTCCTGCGGCCTAGTCGGCTCCACGTGAGAGTCGGAAGCGGCCTGCGGCTCTGAGGTAGCGGACGTCAGGGGCTGCGAAAGTGCCTCACTGAGAACCGGTGAACCGGCGACTGGCTTAAAAGAAGCCTCGTCGTCAGTTTTGGACCTCGAATGCCTGTCCTTTTCCTTGCGTTTTTTGTGAATTGCGGTAGTCGGATGGCTATTCCACATCGTGTAATTAAATCTTTGGCCAAAGCAGTGAAATGTAAAATCGTGCCGATGCTTAATAGTGCGTTAGTTAAATCTTGCACAAAACCTACAATCAGCGGCATTGTGATCAGGGCCCAGGCAAGGAATACAATAAGAATGGGAGTCCTTATGAGGTATTTGCTTCCCACAAGAAATACAATTATTAACTTTTTCTGACATCGGTCTGGAGCAAGAAAAAAGTTTACCAATGGGGTACTTAGCTTTAAATGAAGACTTCAGATC
Source organism: Protopterus annectens (assembly GCF_019279795.1). Classification (NCBI taxonomy): domain Eukaryota; kingdom Metazoa; phylum Chordata; order Ceratodontiformes; family Protopteridae; genus Protopterus; species Protopterus annectens. The sequence goes on from NC_056744.1 coordinate 980,829,110, forward strand.
TGAAATTCAAACACGAAAATCTCAGGAGTCGACCGACTGGCACTTGCGAACTGCTTTTGCTTTGGGCGCCGCGCGGCAAGAAAGACTGAAGAAAATGGCGTCGGCTGCATCGTTTATACCCCTGGTGCACTGACGTCACGGAAGAGGCGACAGCAACCGACGCCGAACCAGGACTTTGGAATTCAGGCAGACTGTGGGTAGCCTGCCAGCAGGATAAGAGTAATGACTGCAACAGTGAAACATGATGAACATCTGAAAGTGCTGACTGCCTGCTCTGAAGTGCAGGAATTTTCTGCATGATTCCCTGATGAGGATGTGGAGGGAGGCATTTTTTAGGTCTAATGTTACTAGTCTGGAGCAAAAACCTTTTCCTGTTTGATCCGGAGGGACAGGTTTTACTGCCCCCTGGGATATCAGTGTTTTTACCTGTTTTAATACTGCTGCCCACTGGTTTGGGGGAGGTCTGGATACCCTCTTGAAATAGGGAGTTCGCTGAAGGAAAATCTGTATCCCTGAGAAATGATTTTTAATACCCATTGGTCCTTGGTTATAGAGACCTAACTGTCCTTGAAGAGGGTGAGCCTTCCTCCTAGTTTTAGATGAGTGAAAGGGGGGAGAGGGGGGAGGGAGAGTCATTGTGAGTGCTTACCATAGAAGCTTGGCTTAGACCTCCCTGCCTTAGAGGCTGAAGTGGTCCATTGTTTGCTTCTTTGCTGGACCTGGGATAGGGGCCTGGATGCCCTGTCCTTGCGGGGCTTACTTTGGCCCTGTCTGCTGGGTGCAAGGAAGGCCCAGTGCTTAGAGGGAAAGTTCCTGCTGAATCTGGGCGGTTGAAAATGAAAGAAATCTTTTACTGTTTGCACAAATTTTGCTTTGTCTTCCATCTTTTTAAGCACCTCTTCTGCTTTTTCCCCCAAACAAGTATTCCTTATCTAGGGGTGCATCAATAAGTTTAGACTTGACATGGTCAGGGACAGGTTGTTCCTAAAGCCATGTATGTCTTCTAATAACAGATCCTGTCACTGCTGCCCTGCTAGAGGCTTCCAGGGCGTCATATCCACATTGTAATGAGTGCTTGGCCACTTGACAAGTAGAGTGTAGTAATTCTGCCAGCTCCTCTGAGTTGGCACCGTCAAGATAGCAATCTTCTGATTTAATTTTTCCAAAATGTGTTGTTGATATTTTAACATATAAAACTAACAACTGAGTGCTCTGATAGCTAAGGTTGCAGAGGTGTATACCTTTTTACCCCATCTGTCCAGACCTCTGGAGTCTTTGTCAGAAGGAAGAGGATTCTTGGCAGAACTAATCTTAGCTCCTTTGGGTCCCTGTGTAATGACCTCAGGGTCTGCAGCAGGGTTCATGTACAGGAATTTGCGAGAATCCGGTACTCTGTAGTATACTGTCAGGTTTAGCTGGAGCAGGAGGCAGGGCATCAGGGGCTAAACTGGATTCAAGGAAAACATCCTGCACCACTTCTAGAACAGGTTGGATGGCCAGGGGTCTGTACTGGGGCAGGTCTAGAAACTCTCAAAGTCATTTGACTGTGGGTAGTCCTGTGATTCCCACTGAAAATGTTCCCTGAGGGAGTGAAGGGTTTCCCCAAAGGAGAGGTCCTCTGGAGGGGAGGCAGAGGGGATGGATTCCTCTGCATATGAATCCTCAAACAGTTAAGGTCTGTTGTTCCTCTTCAAAGATAGAATAATCAGATTCCTCAGACTCTTGGTCTAACAATTTCTGGAGAAGGAAGCCTTTTCCTTCTTGGAGTGGGGGCCTGAGTACCTCAGATAAGGGAGATGAGATCCTCTGCCATTTTAAGCATCTGCGCTTGGGGTGAGGGAGCAGTAGCAAGATGGTGGCTACAAGCAGATTTTCTAGGAATAGTCTGGATTTAAGACTTGAGAGAATCTGTTGGTCTCTGAGAAATGGTACTTGGAAGAGAGGATGTCATTTTTTGTCTAGAATCTGTAGTGTGCACGGCCTCCTCGAAAGCCGGTGCTTGCGTCATGGCTCTGGACCTAACCAAGGCAGAGGCAGCCAAAGGCTCGGAAGACGAAGTGGATTTCTGTGGCATACCGGACTCCAAAAAGGTCACGGCAGAGGCCTGCATAGAAAGTGAGTCGGGCATCAGGGGCTGTGAAAGAGCCTCACTGAATTCCGGAGAACTGATGACTTGCTTAGCGTTAGCATCGTCAGAAGGCTTGCCTTGTGTGGCCTGTCTCTATCTTTAGGTTTTTTATTTCTGAATGTTGGCGAACTGTTGGCTGACAGACGCCATATCGGAATTCGAAGACTGAACACAAAAATAATTGTCTACAAAAAGAGCTCTATGCTGAATGGTTCTCACATTAAAGAGGGCACAGAACTGGCAATGAGGGACATCGTGTTCTGGGCCTAAACAAGTGATGCAGTAAGAATGAGTCTCTGAGTGGGATCTGCTTTCTACAGGCGAGACAATTGTTAACTTTTTCGTACATCAGTTAGAGCAAGAAAAAAGTGTCCCCAACGGAGTACTTAGCTTTAGACATTTTCTGCTGAAATTTGACCTCTGGTAGCGACAACCGGCACTTGTGCGAACTGCTTCTGCAACAGGCTCCAGTCTCCACGGCAAGAAAGACTGATGTAATGACATTGGCTGCCTTGCTTTATAGTACTGATGACCTGGCGTCAGACTACAGGCGACAGCAGCTGGTGCACAAAAACACTGATTCTGGTATTCGGGCCGGCTGAGGGCTACCACAGCAGGGATAACCCACAGGTGATGACTGAAGCAGTGAAACATGAAGAACATCTACATCTTCTCTGGAACAAACTCCCTATCCATGTGAGGCAGAATTCCTCCCTAACCCAATTCAAGTGTAATTTGGACAATGGATAGAAAGCAGGAAATTTATCCCTGGTCTGGCACTTATGTCTCTAATGAACACAGGCAGCCTATAAATGGTTTATCTCCCAGGCCCCTGCTTGTAAATGTTTCATCTTCCAAGCCCCTGCTTACACTTATCAAGGGCACCAGAACTTGTCAGACATTTGCAATGCATGGCTAATCTTAAACACGCCCTTGTGGTCATTAGCCTAGTAAACATCTATGAACCTATGGATGGCTAAGAAAAGAAATAGATATAAGAAATGGCATATGTCAGGGATGTCCTATGAGCAGCACAGCTTTTCCATTAGTTACACATGTATTACTAAGAGATGTAAATTTGTATATCAAAGGTGCTACTTATATTACTAATGAAGGGATAAAAATAAGATAGCAGGAGTGTCTTTCGATGAAAGAAATCTCTGTGTTAGAAAAGAAAGACTTGGGGGTAAAAATGGAATAGGATAACAGATTAAATAAAGCAGCTTTGTTGTTTTTATGCTGCTTCTTCAAATTTGAACAAAGTTTTGTTTTACTGATAAAAATGAAGTTCATTATAAATTTAATACAGTAAAAATATGAGCGGCATTGGGTTGTTAAATTTTCAAAACAGGAAAAGTATGTTTAAATGAAGATATAAGATGTTATCGAGAAAAAAATCTTTTATGGAAAATAAAAATTGAAATAGAAAATGAGAAAAGTGGTATAAAAATATGATACAATATTATTGTGTTAATCCTTGGGCTGAGATAGCGAATTAAAAAGTTAAAGCTCTAAATGTACAAAAAGGCATGGTGTAATAAGCAAGTAGAATGTCAAAAGTTTTTTATGGAGAGTAGTGATTAATAAATTACTAGTACAAGGAAATATGCTGTATAAAAAATAAGTGAAAGAGCTTGCATATAGTGCAGTAAACAGGAAACTACAGAACATGTTTTCTTACAATGTATAAGGGTTGCAAAACTGTGGGGAAAACAAAAAAAAATATAAAGGAGGTAAATGAAATAAATATGGATATGATTATGTATGGATTTTATAGCCATAAAAATACAGAAAATGTTAGTACAACAGATAAAAGATTATTCCCACTGTGTGGACCCCATTTGGAATTAAAGGATAAATTAAATCATGTTTAATGGTAAATGGAGAGTAGCAGTAATTTCAAGAAAAATTAGATGACAGTTATAGAAAAAAGGAGTGGGGGTCAAATAAGGATAATGAAAATAGACATTTAAAATAATAATGAAACGTAAGATATTTATGACAGTATGACAACGGAACGGAAAACTGCACACTGTATAAATTGTAAATATGTAAATATACAAGTCTGTAAATAGTATTGTAAACAATGTTTTTAAATAAAGAACCCCTACTCTCTTCCTGTTTGTAGGGTCAGCGGGATGTCACAGGAAGATAATGAGTACAGAGGTGTTTCTTTGGATGGACCTGCTAAAATCTGAAAAGAAGCTACAGTGGATATTATAGCAATAACCCACGCCTGGGTGTGGGTAATGCTGGATTTACCCACGGTTGGCGTGGTTTGGTCCCGAGGGCGAAGCCCGAGGGACCAAACAAAGCCAACCGTGGGTAAATACAGCATTACCCACACCCAGAAGTGGGTTATTGCTATTATACCATGACATTATTTAAGAAAAGAAACTATTACTTTTCTTAAATAATGGCATAGTATAAATGCCTGTTTACTGCCCTTCCGCAGATGTCTGGCATCCGCGGCAGTTCTGATGTACTGCGCGCCTGCGCAGTACATCAGAGCTGTGGGCAAAAGCAACGGAGAAAGCAAGATCTCCGTTGCTTTTTTTTTTACTGTTTTCGCTATGTTAAATGGGTTTAACATAGCGAGACAGTATTAAAATTAGCAATGGAGATGTCCGTTGCTTATTTTAAAACTGTCTCGCTATGTTAAACCCATTTAACATAGCGAAACAGTAAAAAAAGCAACGGAGATTTTGCTTTCTCTGTTGCTTTTTTTTTAAAACCTGTCTCGCTATGTTAAATGGGTTTAGCATAGCGAGACAGCTTTACAATAAGCAACGGAGATCTCCGTTGCTTATTTTAAAGCTGTCTCGCTATGTTAAACCCATTTAACATAGCGATAGAATATACTAATGGAAAAAAGTCCGGGCGACCGGACCTTTTTCCATTAGTATAACTCTATTTACAATGTGCACGCTGGCCAATCAGCGTGCACGTTTTGGGGGGGTCATGGTATAATAATGCTGTTGCTAGGATTTACCACAAGCAAAAACTGCTCTCCCAGGAGGAGACCTGGAAATTAAGTTTTGCAGCATTTAATTTAAGGGAAAGAACCTGCGGATGAACTGGTTTTGTCTTGGTCTCCAGCAGGGGAAAAGTGCTTTCCAGTTAATGGAATTAGTAGGACAGTTATAAATGATGAGTAGAAGGAAGCAGACAGCAGGTTCAGAGTATGGTTATTGTGTGGGAGTACAGTGTGTTTGCAACAGCAAAAAGCTGTTCATGTAATGAGGATGTACGTGTCAGAAAATTATAATGACACTTGAAACATATAATGCAGTAGTAGCTGATGTCTGTATGGACAAAAAGACAGTATGACTGACAGGAAAGAAGGATGAGACAAGTGGCATGTATATAGGACAAAACATGAACAACTGACAGGTACATTATTTGGGATGAAACTGTTGTCCCTTTGTGTTTCTTAATTACAAATATCAGGGCTTTAATCCACTTGGGGTTGCAGCCTTTTGTGAAGCAAGTTTTGAATTATTTGCTTTGGCACAACAGTCCCTGGCTACGTTTAAAAAAATGTTCTCATTGGAAGGACCATGTTCTCAAAGGCCACTGTTAAGCTATGAAAGAAAATAACAGTGCAATTCAGGACTGCACAAGTGACTGAACAAGAATTAAGGAATATTGTTTGAAAAGAACTGTTTAAGTGTTTGATATTAACAATATATTAGAGGAAAGAAGCTTTGAAGCGGAGCATGGGAAGTTTAGGCTTCATCTGATGTGGGTGAAGGTAAAATAAAACATATTTCTACTAATCCAATTATTATAAGGCTATGGTTAAACACTGGGATCAACCCAAAACATGTTTTGTGGTGCAGATTCACATTTAATTCAAGCATGTACTAACAGGCAGTGTTGTTCAGTGTAGACTGCTGGGACACGTAATAAAAGACAAAAATTACATGCATGTCTATGATCAATGTGAATAAATGAACATTACACAGGACTTTCTTTCAAATACTATTTCTTAGGGCAAACGTATCTCATGAAATTGGAGAGAGAATGTTGATAACTGTGAAAAGAGTAAGTGAGAATGCTGAAAATTAATCCGATGTTAATGTTTTGAATGCGTATGTTATATGTCAAAATGAAAGTGAGGCTGGTGAGAAAGTGAAAAAAGATAATGGAACAAGTATTGTGACACAAGGGTAGGTAACAAAAGAACAAGCTAAAACAAAATAATTTGCTAAAACAGGAGGATAACTTAGTAGTTATTTCTTTAACTATAAACAGCATTAAAAACAAGGTAAAGCAATTATTAGTGAAACTGTTGCAAACAGCTGACATTGTGTGTTTGGTACACATTAGGTTCATACCTCTCAACTGTACAGATTTTTACAGAATGTCCAGATTTTCACCTCATATTTTTGGTCTGTTTCTTATAAAATTGTGGTTTCTGGGAAATCACTGTCAAATCATTGAGGGTTGAAGTGAGAAAATAATGAGTTTCAGACTTCGTATCCTTCAGAAAATTCAAGCTAATGCAAAACCTGTTATTCTATCAACTTTTATGTTTGTAAGAGCATTATTTAAAAAGTGTCCCTATTTTTAGGCCTTTGTCCCCCCCCCCATTATTTATGATTTTGTCCAGATTTCTTGTTCTAAGAGGATGAGAGGTATGATTAGGTTATTAAATCAGAAACAAACAAAAAATAACTAATAGGTTTTGTGTGAGGACATGACAGTGTGATATTTGGGAAAGTGATTTGTTCAAGTACAGTTACTTTGTTTAAAAATGAAGAAATGAAATTGTTAGAAGTTATTATGTTATGCCAGGCAGGTGTGTTAGTTGCGATACTAAATTCATAAAGCACTCTTGATAGTATTGTTTACAGTGCATTCCAGTGGTGGGGATTCCAAGTGCAATTTACATAAGCAAGTAGGTAAAACTAATACTGATGTAAAAACTTGTAGGCAGATGATGGAATATGAGCAACTGGTGTTAGGAAGCAATGGAAATTCTACTTACAGCAGACTTAAGTTATGGTTAGAAAGTGACAATGTTTTACTGTCTTTTAAGTTCTACTGAAAGATGGGGTGTGCTAAATGTTAGCTTTTTGGATAATAATGCTTTATTAATTGAAATATAAGAAAATGAAAGGTTTATTTAGGAAGGAAGGGGATTAAAGCAACTCACAGGTCAGATACACAGTACGGTAGATTTTCATAAGGAAATGACATTCCTGTAGACAGACCATACTTCTGTGTGTCTGTTTATGACTCATGGGAACTCTGGTGGGTAGTATACAAAGAGATGTACAGAAAATATTTAGTCCCTGAAATGAATATGTAGAAGAATAAATTGCTATCTAAAAGTTTTTAAACACCTTTGATGAAGCATTATCAGGTGGAGAAAGATTTATTCAAAGTAGAAAGACCACTACAAAAGAGGAACCTAAAAAAAAGATATAGACTTGTACATGAAGACAGATTTGTTGCACAGCAAGTACGAAGAGGTTAATGTTTAGGGAGGAAAGTTAAAAGCTGATGAAAGAAAAATGAATTATATGATAGATTAAAAGGGTGAGACCTTTTTTTTTTTTTTTTTTTTTTAATGAGAGAGAGACTATCAAGAAAATAGTGGTTAATTATGTTCAGGAAATGTATAGTACTGGACCAAAAGAAAGGAGTGGTGAGAAGGGAGTAAAAAAGTTTCCAAGGGATGTAGCTTTATTGACTTCTGAGGATGCAAGCATGAAAGAACCATTTAATGTTTTACAAGGCATAATTGCTAACAGTACTTCAGGACCAGTGAGGCATGGTTATGATTTTAAGTTGAAATGATGGAAAATAAGAAGACAGTATTTTTGAAAGTTATAAATGAATGGTTGCAATGAAGCTAAGACATCAAAAAGTATCTATTTATTCATTGATCAGCCTCTGTTTACCAGTAAAGAACAACTGGGATAAGACCATTTTTAATGGTGGCCCAGGGAGGAAAGCTTCAAACACGGTTACATAAAAAAAAAAAAAAAATCAAGTCAAAAAGCAATTTTTACAAACATTTTACAAAGGTTCATTTTACAGAATGTTTGAAAAGCCAACTATTTCACAGACATTTTTCTTTTTGCATAGGATATTGGACTTACATGTATGGTTACTTAGTACGAGTAAAAACAGTCACACATTCACATACATATACGATGCTGAAGGTAAGGCACTAAGGTATGGAGGTGCTGTTAGACATGTACTTCATAGTATAGGTTGTAAAGGAAAAATGGGTGGGATGGCATGGTGTAAAAACTGATGACGGTGAATAAACTGTGTAGTAAGAATGTACGAGAATGAAGTGGGATAAGGGTGTTGCTTAAAGTGCAACTGTACCTACTGGATTATCCAGGAGAAGTGCAATAACAGAGCCAGTTACTGTTTAGGTGCGTTTTTAGTGCTACTTTGAAAACGTTTTTATTTTCTGCGAGTTTTAGGTTAAGTGGCAAGGAGTTTGACAGTTTGGTAACATGTTGGATGCCCTTCTATCTGACATCAGGATATGAATGACAGTCAGCCAGTGCCACTTCCCAAGTTTTTCTTAACCCCCTGAACTGGAGTTCCACTCTCCTTACTGATGGGCCAGGAGCACAACCTGTCCAGCATTCCCCTCAATGTAAGAAGGGAAAGAAACAAAAGAGGGATACTGGAGGTCGGAGGAAGAACATAAAAAGAGGCTAACAGGTAACTACCCCAACCCTGAAAGGGCAGATAAGGAAAGAGGGTTTGGTGGGATGGAATAGGCACTGCAAAAAATGCAGATACTCCTAACATCTACATTTACGGTAAGTAAATACACAACTACACTACATTTCTCATGTTTCACTACTGCAGTAATAACCTTTGTGAAGGCTGGTAGACCTAGAAAGAAAAGGATGGTTGGGCAGATGAGCACCTGTAAAACTGCAGAAACAGATCTTGTCCTTGCCATAAAGGCTGCAGCCAGAATGTAGTGTCTATAAATAAAGTATGGGGTGAGGAGGTTTACTATCAAAATTCTGAACGTTAGTTCAGCAAACACAGAAAGTCGAATGTTAGTCGACTTTCCGTGTTAACTAACATTAGGAGATCAAGATTACTTATCAGCGAATGCAAGTGTGCATTCGCTGATATGAACTTGATGTTATGAGTAGAGTCGTGGTAGAATGCGGACTGGGAAATATATCCCTTTTCTCATCGTACTGCGATCTCGGAGTTAGAATATTTAATTTGCAGGGGGCGTGGGGGGGCACAGGGTGGCTTGCCCCCCCTCCTCTGCAACAACATGAATGACAGTGTAGGTGTTTAACATACGTTTTGCACGTACACTGCCATCATGTTCCAATTTCGAAATGAATGCCAAATCTGTTGATGTCGATCAACTGAGTCAACATTTTCGGTCATTAGTATTCATGCAGGATGATGTCATTTTTGGAATATCGACCGTTCATATACATGAATGTCGATATTTTGATAGTACACCAGCTGAGGACCATGTGGCTGCTTAAATGATACAGTGGGTTGGCACTCCCCTAGGAAATGCAGTACTGGATGTACTAGTCAGAGGGGAGTGTTTTCTAATGTTGTCAAGCACCTACTTCCCACGGTGTTTGTATTATTAAAAAAAAAAAAAAAAAAAAAAAAAATATTATCCATACACTTTGAAACAGTGTTTGCTGCCAAATTTTCCCACTACATTTTTTGCAAATGCCATGTATAGCTGGTCAGATTTTCTGTTTTTCTTTATTTTATGCAAACAGAATCTAAACTGCATGTACAAACCCAGGAACACAGGGCTCTTTCACCTTTGTTTTAAAGGCTAGGAAAGAAGGCAGGCAAGTTAATGGTTTGATTTAGATACCTGTCAGACACTATCTTAGGAATAAAAGAAAGGGTTCTCTAAACATAAGGGCTTGTTCTGAAACCTTCCTAGTGATTGCTACTATTGGGGCAATTTTCTGAGAGGTAAACTATAAGTTAGCCAAGGCAGCAACCACAAAAGATGGTAGAGCAAGTTACTCTGATACAAAAATATAGATCCCAAGTGGAAAATGTGTCCTGAAGAGTATGATGACCCTTAAGAAATTTTTCATAATAGGGTCAGAGAACAACAGAGGTACTGTTGACAGGGAGGCTGAGATAACACAGGCATGTATCTTTACGGAAGAAGAAGAGAGGCTAGAGTTTTATAGTTCTGTTAGATAAATGAAGACTATTGGTAGCATGCCTTGTAGTGGTTGCTGTACCTTGGCCATGCACCAATGAAACAATCTTACCCATTTATAGGTGTACAATTTCCAGCACTTGGTCTCCTAGCCTCTAAGGATTCTTAAGACGTCCTTGGAAAAAAGCTCTCCAGGGAGTGAAAGGATCATATCAGCCACTCTACCAGCTTCAGAATGATCAAGTAGTGTGTATAATGGATTCTGTTTTAAATCAGACGGTCCACTTCCAGTGGCAGCACTGGTGGTTCTCCCTGGCCATGCTATGCAGCATGCAGAACTAGAACTGGCTGGGCCAAAAAGGGGCTATCAGAATGTCCCTCCGTCTATCCTTCATAATCTTTTGAAGTAACCTAGGAATAAGACGTAGAAAAAGACAGAGAAACAGATATGCCCAAGGGACAGAGAAAGCATCTGTTCTCCAGGCCCCCTTTGGTTGGAGCCCTTTTGTAAAACTTTGATTTGCCTGTTTTCTTCTGAGGCAAATAGGACTGCTTCAGGCAAATCCCAGCTGTCTGCGAGTTGGGGGAAGATTTCCCTCTTGAACATCCACTTCTGAGAATTCACCAAAGACCTGCTGAGGACTCACCAAAGACCTGCTGAGTGTATCAGCCAGGTTGTTTTTTATTCCCAGCAGGTACTAGGTCAGTAGGCATAGTCCCATCTCCTGTGCTATTTTCCAGAGCTGCATGGCTATCTGGTACAGATGATGAGTGAATACCTGCATGTTTGTTGATGTACCACATTAACAGGGTGTTACCTGCTTTCACCAGTGGAGTGGCTGGTATCCACTTTGCTTCAAAGGCCACTAGAGCATCTGTACTGCCATCACTTCCTATACATCGATGTGTTTTGTCCTCAAAGAGCTGTCCCAGCTGCCCTGCACTTTTATGTCTCCTGAGTGAGCACCCCAGGCAAAATCTGAGGCACTGTTTGTGAGCACCTGGGACCACACCTGAGCTCTGAAGGGTGCTCCGAGGTTCAGCTGGCATGCTGCAATCTGCCAGATGAGTTCCTTCTTGACTTGACTTGTAAGGACAGTTGGTGTTGGCACAAAATGTTCTTCACGTACCACTGGATTTTCTCTAATATGCAGCCAGCACAAAATGGTCTTTGGGTGCCACTGGAGTCTTTATCATATGCAGCCTGCCTACACGTATCATGAAGCTGCAAGAGGCCATGAACTCCAAAATCAAGAGTAACTCCCTTGCGGGTAAAGGAGTTCTACTGTCTGATGGGATTGAAAGCACTTTGTAAGGCAATGGATCTTGTCCAGAGGATGTAAAGCTTTCTAGTCCATGGAATCCAATTCTGCTCCCAGAAAGGTCAACCTGGTGGAGGGTTGGAGACTGGATTTGTACAAGACTAAACCCCAGAACACAGTGGCAAACCATGGTGAGTCTGCAGGATATTCGAAGAACCTCCAGGGTGCTTACATGAATGAGGCAAACATCCAGATAAGGGCAAATGTGGACCACCTTTGTCCTGCAATAAGCTATTACTGGAGCCAGACAAGTGAAGCAGAGAAACAAAAGGGATAGGCACAGAACTGGAAGCAAGACTCCCTCCCGTGAAGTGAAGGTACCATCTGTGCTCCTTAGCTATAGGGATGTGAGGTAGGTGTCCTTCAGATCCAAGGTAAACATGATCACATGGGAGTTTCTGCAGAATAAGCATTATGAATTTGAGAGGCAAGAACAACTTGTTTGGCTTTAAGAAGTCTAAGATGAGCCTCCACAGTCCTTTCTTTCTTGGGATCAGAAATTATCAGGAACAAAATCCTGTTTCTATGTCTTTTGGATGAATCAGTTCTATGGAACCTTGCTGCAACAGTTCTTGAATGTGCAACTCCTTTAACTGCTCTCTAGGAACTGGAGAATGTCTGCAAACTCTACTCTTGGAGAGGTTAATTACATTTTGTAACTTGAACTTAAGAGTTTCAAGAACCTTTTGTTACAAATTCCTCTAGCTAGCTGCAAACAAACATTGAAAGCCTTCCTCTAACCTCTGGGTTATGGTGGAATTTTTTTGGGGGAGTAATAGGGAGGTGCTCTTTTGAGAAAGAGGTGCTCCTCAGTAGCTCCCTGGTGCTGGGACTGACCAGGCATGGCCTCACTTTCTAGTATATTTTCCCTTTTAGGTCTTTCTGTGCCTGGGCTAATACTGAGAGGCAGGAACAGAACAAGTCTTTTTGGGGTAGCTCCTGCTGAGCCTAGATGGGGGAATATGATGTGGGAACATGCAGAAAAGTCTTTCACTCTCTTCATTTTCTTTGCCTTCACCAGTTTCTTCAAAATACTATCGGTTTAGGGTCCAAAGAGGTAATTCTTGTCCAAAAGAGGCATCAAGAATTCCTACTTTAATATGCTCTGGCAGGAGCTGTTCCTTTAGCCAAGCATGACTTATAACGAATGACCTTAAAGCAGCTGCCCCACCTGATGCTTCCAAGCAGCAAAGCCACATCTGACTATGTGCTTGGCAACCAGGGAACTGGTATTGCAACATTCCAACAACTCCTTCTGGAGATCTTTATCCTACATTCCCCTCTTCCTTTTATTTCATTTGATCCAGGAGTGACATCTGGTAATTAATCACATGAAACTGTCAGTTTAAAGCTCTCATGGCCAGGGTAACTAGACTGCAGAAGATTTTGCCAAATCTATTGATGAGTCTGCTTTCTTTATGATTTGACAAGGGATTCTTAGAAATGCAGCCCTTAGCTCCTTTTGATTCTGAGATCATCACCTTAGGGTCCACCAGTAGATTTCTGTACAGGTACCTGTGGGACTTAAGAACCCTGTAGAACCGGCCACATATCATCATCTATAACTTTCAAGACTGGAAGAATGGAAAGAGGTTTGTGCTCAGACAGAACAACACATTGCCTTATTCATTCCTTGGACTGTGTATATTCCTGAGCCTCCCAACTGAAATACATTTTCATTTTATGAAGAGCTAACCCAGAGACAGAGGTCTTCAAGTGGTAAGACTGAGACAAATGTATCCTCTGACAGACTTGGCATCTGACCCTGTGGAAGCTGTTCAGAATATGACAGCTGCTTTTCATCTGAGTCATACAAATCAGAAGACTCCTGAGGGAAAGGGTCTCTTTTTCTTCTGGCAGGAAAAATTACAAGACCAGGATACTTTTCATGGCCCAGCTACCTAGAACTCATGAACCTGATAAGGTCCTTAGCAAATCCAAATAAGTCTTGCAAGTAGGCCTGGGTGTGGTGAGTCTGAGGCCCAAATGGCTGAGGCTGGGGCAAGCCAACTACAGAATTTGTCTAGGGCCCAAACTCTGGTGCGTTATCAGTCAGCTGGCTCAGTCTGCAGGCCTGTCATCTAAGATCACCTTGTAAATACAAATGAGAGGGTTACCACTATCACCTTCCTCCCCAGTCACCAGAATCTGGGCTTCAGAAGCTGGTGTCAGCCTAGTGCGTCCAGAAACATCTGAAGCCTGAGTGTACTCACCGAATGCAATGAAAACATGATAGCATCTGAAGGGGTCCTGGCAGTGTGTTGGGTCACCAGGGGTGCTATGAAGCTACCTCATTCTCCCTACCCTCAAGAATCTCAAGCTGAAAAGGGCCATTGTAAACACACACAAAAAGTTATGAGAGAGCTGGATGATATTGTTTCAGACACTTCTTATACGGGAACCAGTTGAAGCATTGTGATGTGGAAAAACTTTCTACATCTGTGTGTTTTTTAATAACTATTATTTATTGACATTTGATTACCAGGTAAGTCCGAATGGTTAGGTGCCCAGCCCATTATCAATGGAGGCCCAGGGAGAACTCCAAAGTATTACAAAAATATTTTAAAACAATAATTTTACAAACTTCAAAAATAATGCAAAATGTCTATAGTTTAAATAATTATACCACAATAAACAATGTGAAAACATTTGTTAAGAATGTATACAACTTGTATGACAATGACTTAATATTTAAAGAAAATTTAGACAGGAACTGCAATATGAAGTGGGAGAAAAAAACAGGGTTATGGAACATTGCAAAAGTCACTGAAGAGAAACTGACTGAAGTAAGAATGAGGCATAAGGTGTGAATAGGTACTTGTTCATATTTAGGGATATAGTTTACCTGGGGTTGAGAAAGAATAGTGCCAAACTTTGGCTATGAAGTCTTTCGGAATGGTTATAAAGGAATGGAAGGAGGGTACTGACCTGATGAATACGGGTAAGGTGTTCCAGACCTTAGCAATGGAGTACGAGTACAGACCACGCCCAGCAGATTGATATGTTTGTGGAGAGAGAAGGATTTTTGTTCACTGGATCATGATGATCGAGTGGAAACATAGCTGTGCAGAATGGTATTTAGTGCTGGACAAGCAGATGCACACTGGATAATTTTATAGGTGGTAAAACATTGCATATATGTTAGTTGATGGGGTAATTCAAACCAATTTAGGCTTTTTAGTGGTATACAAAGGTGGGTTTTGATTAGGGCATTTGCTGCAAATTTTGCCGCTTTATTATAGCATTTTGCAAGTTTTGCTTTTTTGTGATGCCTGGAGGTTCGCAAGGGTGGGAGTGCCATAAAAGTAGCGAGAGAAGAACAGATCTATTGGCAAGTGTAGTTTTAGTTGCATTACTGAAAAAGTTTTTGGCTCTATGAAGTATCCAGTTTTTGATTTTTTTTTTTTTTATACGCAATGTTGTACATGCAGGTCAAATTTAAGATCATCATCCACTATCATCACTAAGAATTTGCTACGAGAAGTTACTTCAAATAAATAAAAAATAAAAATTGGAGTTGCCCTGGGCTGGAATTTGATTTTGGACATCAGAACTCAAATGAAGGCCAGTGGACAAAACAGCAGGCAGAAGTCACCAAAACTCTGTACTCTGCTCTAAGTACTTTTAAACTCCTCAGCCCTAAGCCTAAAGGTCCTAAAATTACAAGTGCAGTGTGGGACAACTGGGCATGTCATGCTCTTGATGGAGACAGAACTAACAAAGAGAATGCAAGTCCAAATGGGGGATTTGCTTTCCACATTGGCAAGCATCTAATTGAAACTGAAACAAGAAAATAATCACAGGAAAAAGAGATTCCCCAATGGAGTCTTAGCTTTGCTGTTCAAGCTCTGGTTTCAGATCAACTGATGCACTTAACTTATTCTGGTGCTTGGTGACTCCCTTAATAGCCTGTCATCATGACGTCAGATGACAGTGTGTCCACTAGGTCTAGGGGGAATGAGCAAGTCTCTGATATTTTGGCCAGTTTCAGGCTTCCAAAGGTTATTGCTGCAACAGTGAAATACTATGAACATCCTAACTCACACATGCTTTCATTCATCTGCTTATGTCAAATTAAATATCCAATTGAACATGCATTGCTAGAACACGATACAATTCAAGAGATTTGGGGAAAAAAGTTAGTGCAGAATTTAAATAAGACTGTTTTCAAAACTTAATTAAAATGACAGCTCATGGTTTATATTCTGAGAGTATGTTACAACAATAAAAGATGGACATCATATTAAAAATACTGTTTGGGTTATACAGACAAAGAAGATCTGTAAAACGACAAGATGGTTGTGGATAGCAAATTAATAAAGAGCTGAAGGACTTATCTGGGAGGGAAAGACATCAAGAATCAAGTGAAATAAGATGATTCTTCCAGTGGAACATGGTAGATTGGGATTACCCAATTTAAAGGGGTATTTCAAAGCTACAAAGTTAAGGCACCTATACATAGCACAAGCAAAAAAATATAATTCAAAATAGAAAGGGATGATGTTGAAATGGGGGAAGCTCAAGAAACAAGAGGAGACTGGGATTTTGGATGCAGGCCTTTAAAGAAAATTAACAATAATACAGAATATTACATCCATAAAGTAGCAGAAAGAATTCCAAGAATTAAGCCAACACGAGAATGAAGAAAGGAGAATCGGCCAATAGGGATGACTGCAATTAGATACAGACAACAGGCAAGAGGGGGCTGGAATTTATTGGAGAAAACTGGTAAAGGAACCAATGTATTGGGAGCAAATAACTAGAGAGGGAAAGGTAATACAATGGGAAGAGGCCAAGAATTTATTTGGACTGCAGGTTAGAGACTGCCTTTCCTATCAAAGGTTGATATCACATTAGAGGCAAAGAGAAATAAATAAGGGGGGGGGGTCCCTAAATGATAGACCACCACTGCTACAGTTTTCAGTAGAATCTAGAACATAAACTGCCATTAAAAAAAGAATAATTAGTGCAGCATACAAAATATTACATGACAACTATAAGAATCAGTCAGAGGAGTTTAGAAATGACTGGGAAGAGAAACTGGATAAGCAATTCAAAAAGAAACAGTGGAAGGATATATGTAATGCCTCCCAAATATGGAACAAAATCTAGATTTAGGATTTTTGCTTGGACATGTTTGCACAGATAATTTTTATACTCCAAGTAGACTCAAGAGAAATTTTCCTGAGGTAAACAGCAAATGTTGGATGTGTGAAGGGGAAGAAAGAGGTACTTGGGAACATATTTTCTGGGAAGGCAGTGGGTTGGCAGACAAAGGATAAGCAAGTACCAACACAATTCAATAGGTCCAAAAAGAAGCACGCAAGGCTGGAAACCAGGAAAATAACACCCAAAGATAATTTATTACACACAAGTAAGCCCTTTCATCTGGTGAGCGTCACCAGACTTCTTCAGACAAAATTAACCACTCTGACAACAGCTTATATACTCATTTTAAATAAAACAATTAATCATAGGTACGTACTATAACTGTCGGAAGGCATTTATAAGCCTAGCCAGAATGTGTTGTCTTTCGCCACCCACTTAGATTAGCTCCCTGTGCTTCTGTCCAGCAGAGCCACTGAAGTGATCTCCGGGGTAAACTTTCTGTTTCTCATCCACTCGTCAAGGTTTCTCTTGAAGAGTGCTAGCGAAGAGCTCTGCCTAATGTAGATTGGAATCTTGTTCCAAAGCATGGGAAGCCTCTGGGACAGGAATCTATCCCTCCAGCAAGTCCTATTTATTGTTGTGGTGAGGTTTAGATCCCTAGAGCGTGTGGCTCGAGGGGATAAGGTTTTCTTTAGGTGGAGCATGTCAATCAATTCTGGGCTGGACATGGCCTTGTATGTCAGGCAGAGGATACCTCTTGAGCAGGCAGTATGCAACCGAGTACAGCTGGAGTTTCTTCAGTCAAGCTGCATAAGGCATCTGTTTGAGGCCAATGATCCTCTTGGTGAGGTACTTCTGTGGCCTTTCCACCTGTTGCAGGTGTCTTGTAAGGTACATCCCAAATGGGACGTTGTACTCTATGATGGGTCTGATGAGTATAGGGGCACAATGACCTCTTTTGATCTGGATGCAAACCCTTTTGTGATTAGGTGGGCCACATATGATTTTCTAACCACTTTGGCAATGTGATTATCAAAGGAGAGATTACTATCTACTTGGGTCCCCAGATCCCTTATTACATTTTCCATATTTAGGGGACTACCACTTATGTGGTAGTTTGTGGGTACTTTGTTATTTCCAAAGGGAATAACTATGCACTTTTTGGCATTTAGCTTGAGGCCATGATTTTGACACCAGGTATCAGTCTCAGTGAGACCCTTTTGGAGGATGTCTGTGTCAGCCGGTGAGTCAGTTATAGCCCCTAGTTTGCTGTCATCTGTGAACTTGGTCAGCTATAGTACTCCTGTGCTTGTCTATACCTATGAGAAGTATATGCCGAACAGGAGGGGGTCCTAGGACTGAGCCCTGGGGAACGCCACTTGTAACCGATTTAGGGTCAGACCTAGCTCCCGCAACTCTCACCATGTGGGTTCTGTTTGTGAGTCAACTGGCAACCCATCTTGTGACATAGGGGTTTATGTTCAGGCTGGTGAGCTTGTCTATAATACCAGAATGGGGAATGGTGTCGAAGGCCTTTGCGAGGTCTAGGTAGGCTGCGTGTACCATCTTTCCCTCGTCTATAGCCTTGGTAACTGTCTCAAAGAAGTCCACCAGGTTTAGGAGGCATGATCTGCCCTTAACAAAGCCGAACTCTAGTGTTTGGAGGTTCCCAATGTCTCTGTTAATGAGTTCCATAATGATACACTCCATAGCCTTACAGACCAAGCTAGTCAGGCTTATAGGGTGATAGTTCCCGGGGTCTGTTGTGGCTTCACCTTTGTGGAGCGGAATAACCATTGCTGTGCACCACTCTATGGGTATGTAGCCTGTGGAGAGGATGAGTTTGAACAGTGTGTTTAGGTGAGGTGTTAGTACATCTTTGAGTTCGTGTAGGACGCAGCCTGGGACACCGTCCGGTCCCATTGATACTGTGTTTTTGGCTTTCGAGAGGGATATTTTAACCTGAGTGTCTGTGATTTCAGGGGCTTTACATTCTTCTGGTATGATTATGGGCCCTTTTGGGGGTGAAGTTTGCACTGAACCTATCTGCCAGGATGTTGGCACTATCAGTTGGTTCAGTGTATTTTGTGCCATTCTGCACTAACTCCGAGCAGATCTGAGCATTGCCACTTAGATTCTTGACATAGCTAAAGAATGCCTTGTGGTTATCTTTGGAGTCCTTGGCAAGTTTCCTTTCAAAGCTCGCCTTGGACGATTTTATGAGGGATCTTAGTTTCTTGCCGATACTGATCAGGGATGTCTTCCCTTCTTGGGATTTTACTCTTTTCTGTACTACTTTCAATTAAAAATAATTTGCAATTAATTAAAATATTTGAATATAAAAACAGCCCTAGAAAAAAAGTTTTCTAATGAATTCAGAAGCAGCAAAAGCAATTTACCTTGTTCAACTATTTATTAATAACAATAGCTATAAAGAGACATGTTTAAAAATATACACACAAAAATTTTATATAAAAATATATATGTACTTAACATATACATACTAAAAACTACTGTTTATGACCATTTAAATAAACACTATTCATATATCAAAAACTTTTAATTTGAGCTTACTAGAAATAGATATTGCATCATTGAGCCCTGGTGGAGAATAAGCATTTAAAAAGGCTTGCCACCAGGCTTCTCTCTCTTCAAGATGCAATTTCCAGGTCCCCCCCCAGCTTCACACTTGACTTGTTGGATCACTAAGAATTTAAATGTATGATCAGAAAAAATCTTTACATGTCTCTATAAAGCCTTTTTTAATTCTTGCTGGCGTATTTCATAAAAATATTCATAGATACGTTGTGCAAGTTTACGCTGTGTCTTCCCAATATAAAACGCTGGACACTGGGAATAGACAGCAGCGTAAACCACTGCATGGGTATGACACTTGTATTTCCCCTTCACCATGATCTTCTTTACCACAAAGGTTAATAATTGATGTCCTCAAAATATGCTTACGTTGGTGGCACATACCACAGGGTGCCATACTCCCTTTAACTTCAACATCAAGGGGCTTTTCAAGTAAACTCTTAAAATGTTTATCTTTTCGAAATACAAAATTAGGATGGTCTCCAAAAGTGTCCAGCATAGCCTGTTCACGCATAAGAATTACCCAATTTCTTCTAACAATGTCCTGCACTACATGGCTATCATTAGAATAGGTACAAACAAAAGGAGTTGCATTCACCTGGGTATTACCAATGCCTTTTTGTATTTCACCATTGTTGGCAACTCCACTATTAATATAACAAATCATTAATACTACGGGGTAACATAGATTGACCATTTACAGTAATTTCTGAACTTGTCAATATAGGGGCATAAAAACCACTACTTCTCTTATTAAAAACCTCCTGCTTAATATTATATATCAAGCTAATAGGATACCCCCCTTATCAAGGAACATATCACTCAAAGTCACATTCCAATAAAAAAATCATTAAATATAGAGCCCATCCGGGCAGCTCTAACAAACTGGCTCTTGATAATACCTCGCTTTACATGCACAGGATGGCTACTAGAAAAATGAAGTATGCCATTTGAGTATGTGTGCTTTCTAAATATTGTTGACAATGTACCCATCACCTATTTTTGTGATCTGTACATCCAAATAGGAAATCTTTACCTCTTCCACTGTACAAATACATTTTAAAAAGTTGGTACTTTGATTAAGGTAGTCAACAAACACAGAAATATCATCTAAAGGGCCAGTACAAGCCACAAACAGGTAATCTAGGTAACGAAGATACAAAGAAATAAATCTGAAAAAAGAAGAACAAAATAGGAAGTGTTTCTCTCACCAGGCCATCCTTATATTAGCAAAAAGGGGTCCAGATGAAAGTGTTTACTTGTGTGTAATAAATTATCTTTGGGTGTTATTTTCCTGGTTTCCAGACTCAAAGGATTCCCTGCTGGATGCACTGTCGGAGATGCTGGATGGCCAGATTGGTGCGACAAGGGAAATGATTTTTCTGAGTGATACAGAATCAGAATTACCTAGACATGGTAAGGCCTTGCTGTGTCTAATTATGGTGGCTGCCAAAAAAGCAATTACTAGAAAATGGAAATCAAAATCTAAACCAACAACATTAGAAGTAATGAATATAGTAACAGAGAGAAAACAACTGGAATTGAGGTCTTTAGAAAAGGGTACAAGCAAACTACATATGAAAAACTGGGAATTGCGGGAACAATACATACAGAGGAGGAATGAGGATTAAAAGAAGGCAGGATTTAAATGAGCTATGTAATGTTTGACTGAAAATGACTGGGTGGATTATAAGTGATGTATAATGTTTGCAAATGGGAATGTATCAGTATGGTTTGTGACTTAAAATGCTTGCAACTAGGATTGTGATGGCGTGGTTTGTTTTCATTTACATAAATGTGTGATTGCTTATGTCATAAGTGATGGTTTAATAAAAATTCTTTTAAAAAAGGGGGCAGGAATTGAATAATTTATGCAATGTTGCTTAGGTTATATGATATACAGCAATATATGTGAAGTATAATGTTTGTTATTGTTAATATGTTAATACAGTTTGATTGCTTTTGTATAAATGTAAATTTGCCTATGTCACAAGTGATAATTCAATAAAGGTGTGTTTAAAAAAAAAAAAAGATAGTAATGGACAAAATGGTGGTGAAGGTAATGGAAAAATTTGTTTTGTGTATGTGAGCTTTAAGCATGTAATATAATGATTTTACGGTATTAGTGTAATACGAGCTAGGAAAGATGTGCAGCAAGTAAAGGTGATAAAGGACAATGAGGGAAACATACTCAAAGCAAGGAGAGTGTGTTGAGGAGATGGAAAGAGTACTTTGAGGGGTTGATGAATGAAGAGAATGAGAGGGAGATAAGGTTGGATGATGTAGGGATAGTGAATCATGAAGTACAATGGATTAGCAAGGAGGAAGTAAGGATAACTATGAAGAGAATGAAGAATGGAAAGGCTGTTGGCCCAGATGACATACCCGTGGAAGCATGGAGGTGTTTAGGTGAAATGGCAGTGGAGTTTTTAACCAGATTGTTTAATGAAATCTTAGAAAGAGAGAGGATGCCTGAGGACTGGAGAAAAAGTGTTTTGGTACCGATTTTTAAGAATAAGGGTGATGTGCAGAGCTGTAGTAACTACAGAGGGATTAAACTGATCAGTCACAGCATGAAGTTATGGGAAAGAGTAGTGGAAGCTAGGTTAAGAAGGGACGTGATGATTAGTGATCAGCAGTATGGTTTCATGCCGGGAAAGAGCACTACAGATGCGATGTTTGCTCTGAGAGTGTTGATGGAGAAGTACGGAGAATGTCAGAAGGAGTTGCATTGTGTTTCTGTAGACTTAGAGAAAGCATATGACAGGGTGCCTAGAGAGGAGTTGTGGTATTGTATGAGGAAGTCAGGAGTGTCAGAGAAGTATGTAAGAGTGGTACAGGATATGTACAAGGGTAGTGTGACAGCGGTGAGGTCTGCAGTGGGAGTGACGGATGCGTTTAAGGTGGAGGTGGGGTTACATCAAGGATCAACTTTGAGCCCTTTCTTATTTGCAATGGTGATGGACAGGTTGACAGACGAGATCAGACAGGAGTCCCCATGGACTATGATGTTTGCAGATGACATTGTGATCTGTAGTGAGAGTAGGGAACAGGTGGAGGAGACCCTGGAGAGATGGAGATATGCTCTAGAGAGAAGAGGAATGAAGGTCAGCAGGACTAAGACAGAATATATGTGTGTGAATGAGAGGGTGAATAGAGGAATGGTGAGGATGCAAGGAGTAGAGTTGGCGAAGGTGGATGAGTTTAAATACTTGGGGTCAATAGTTCAGAGTAATGGTGAGTGTGGAAGAGAGGTGAAGAAGAGAGTACAGGCAGGATGGAGTGGGTGGAGAAAAGTGTCAGGAGTCATTTGTGACAGACGAGTATCTGTAAGAGTGAAAGGGAAGGTCTACAAGAGGGTAGTGATACCAGCTATGTTATATGGGTTGGAGACAGTGGCATTGACAAAAAGGCAGGAGTTTGAGCTGGATGTGGCAGAGTTAAAGATGTTAAGATTTGCAATGGGTGTGACGAGGGTGGACAGGATTAGGAATAAGTATATTAGAGTGTCAGCCCAGGTTGGAAGGTTTGGAGACAAAGCCAGAGAGGCAAGATTACGTTGGTTTGGACATGTGCTGAGGAGGGATGCTGAGTATATTGGGAAAAATATGCTAAGGATGAAGCTAACAGGCAACAGGAAAAGAGGAAGGCCTAAGATAAGGTTTATGGATGTGGTGAGAGTGGACATGCAGGTGGTTGGTGTGACAGAGCAAGATGCAGAGGACAGGAAGAAATGGAAACAGGTGATCCGCTGTGGCGACCTCTAACGGGAACAGTCGAAAGAAGATGATGAGTGCAATACTGTGTGTACAAGAAAAATGTGTTTTGTTAGTAAAGCCTCTACTCTTTTCAATAAGTGCTGGGGGATCTTTTACATCAACCTGATCTACCACAAACTAGTCACTCACCCAGAAATCTATCTCCACCACAGAAGCAACAGCTCACAACTCCTGAACTAAAAAAAAATAAAAACTACTACTGTTCATCCCAACTCTCTATGCACCCAAAAAACTACCTTTAATATACTGTCATCTAACAAGAGAAATACAAAATGGGTATCTCACACGAAACTACTAGGTGTGATTACAAACTACCACCTGAAATTTGATCTCTACCTTCAACGAGCCAAAGCTAGGCTACCGCTAGACAAGGAAACACTACCTTACTGACTGCTACACAAAACATGGCCACTTCTTTTCTACTCCTCACCCTATTATATCCCTCTCTTATTCTAACTAATCTCAACTCCTCTCTATCATCCAAGCTACAACAATGCAAAAAAGTAGGAAAATTCACAACCAATAGAGATTACATCACTGCCTCTCTCAAACAAGTAACGGTCTTAAATTAAATAATTCTTTATTCCACTCAAAATCAATCACAGCCTTGAAACTACTGCACAACCATGAAAAAGCCTCATTTCTTCATGCTATGATTCAGCCTTACATTACTAAGAGACCTCTATGTTCCAATGACAAATCATTTCTTTCCATAACTAAAAATAACAATGCAGGATACTCCATGTATTCACACTGCATTTCAAATAGCTGGAATACATCTCACTCTGCTTAACAGCTGCAGCCTGAAAGACATTAAATGCCAACTGAAGCAATGCACGATAGATAAATGGCTTTGCATCTACACCACCCCTGGTTAAACTGGTACTAATACAGCTTTATGAATTTGTGCCATAACTCTCTGCTGCACAAAACTGATTGTACTATTATCACAACTATACCCTCCTATATAATCTCATCATCTGGATACTCATCCCCTTCCTTTCTTTCTTTGGGCTGCTCTACCTCTACCTTATTTTTCTATGACCTAGATTTTGAACAAGTCTTTAAAGTAACAAATATTCTTACAGAAAATCTGACAATCTGTGCATACTGATAATACTACACTGGATATTCCTCACTGTACTTAAAAAATATATTCATATACAACCTATGTAATTTATTTTGAAACAAAACTTGTTTGCAAATGATGTAACTGATGTCAAGGATGTCTGAATAATGAAACTACTGCTCATGAATGAAGCTAACTGCAAATGATGAAATGATCATCTGTATAATGGAGCTCTTCTTCCAGACCCCTGATGAAAAAGGGTGCTGCTCAGTTGGACCTTCCCAGTAAACAAACGCCAATAAATAAGCTGGCTTTAACAGATAGCCACCACTTCACCACAATTCTCACAAACAGTAAGGGATTACAAGAGGTAGACTGCAAACTAACCAATCAAAGTCCATTAATAAACAGTAATCTCTTAGTAACTGGTGACTCTTCGTAGGCACAGAAATATACACTCTCAAAACTTGACACAGACAGGGTTTACAATTAGCTATCTTTCTTGTGCCAGAATCCATGAAACCACAGAT
Source organism: Protopterus annectens (assembly GCF_019279795.1). Taxonomy (NCBI): domain Eukaryota; kingdom Metazoa; phylum Chordata; order Ceratodontiformes; family Protopteridae; genus Protopterus; species Protopterus annectens. The sequence goes on from NC_056744.1 coordinate 980,853,797, forward strand.
GCTCCAAAGTCTCTCTCACTTAGCAAACATAATTACAACCTAAGGATAAGTCCATGTGAGTGTGAATGACTTGCTGGCTCTCACCATTAAAGTCCAATGCTGGTAAGAGACCGCTCCTGAGTGGAATCCTTCCCTTGGCCAAAATGATACCTATATAAAAAAGAAAGGACTTCTCGTTTCAAATGGCTTAGTAGCCGATGTCATGGGGAAGGGGAGTATCTGTCAGTATGGGACATGATGACTGACAGTCCAATTTGCTTCAACAAGAACTGCTTGTCCCTCTCGTTCTTGGCTTCCACATACTGACCAAAGTCCTTGCTGCTGCAACAGTGCCTTTTTCAGGAAGATTCCTAGTTACTGAAATCCCAATATAGCAGTATGCATCTATTTCCAACCCTAAACTGGACAAAAATTAAACTCAATGAACTACAGCTTACACTAAACAAGACAAACTATCAACTTGCAGCCTGGTACAGCACACCCTCCATTTTCATTGACACCAATGTAAAACTCCCACGTGTAATTGATGAACTACCCAATACCAAGAATTCCTTTATAATTGAATATTTCAACTGCTTCTCTGCAAAATGCAGCATCTATACATAAAAAGTTGGGTATACAAAGAAATTCTTAAAATAAATAAATAATTCTTTGGAACGGACAGCTAACAAAACAACTAGAGGGCATAACACTCTTGACCTAGTCCTAACTAATATAGCCACTACATGTACCACTGTCTAGCTTCTCCATTCAAGGTCAAGTCTATACAAGAACTGGTAACCTTCGCTTTCAAAATCCCTAAAAGCCTTGCAGTCAATAATTCTGAATTTGGGAATTTCAAATGTACAAACGTCCTCATACTCTACGATGGGCTACCCAAAGTCGCTTGTATCATCATCAGACCTGAAAATGACAGAGCTTCTATTCATACAAAGGAGTTCTACTCATCTTAAGACTGAGAACCTCTCCAAAGACAAAATCATAAGGAGATGTAGAAAGTCTATGTGTTTGTCGAAGGCCAACTCATGTCCTGGTGCACTCTCAAAGACAGTGGCTCCGGATATTCAACTCGTTCAAGACTCCAAAGTGCAACAGAATATCACACCCTGTATTGCCACATGTGAGCTTGCAGATGGAATCATGCAAAGTTGAGTGCGACATCAAATACTAAGCCAGCTGAAAGCAATATGCCTGTAACCAGACATCTGGGCTAGTTTGCAGAGTGAGCTCCCAAATAGTGCTCTCCTTCTACCACTAATCAAGCTCCTACTACAGACCAAGCATCTGTGAAGACACTGAGGCACTGGCCTTAGTATGGAACAACCTAGTTGATATTCCAGAATGAGAAATGCTGGTTCATCAAGACCTGGAAGCTAGACCCAGGAGGAGATTCCCTATTAAGTACCATGATCCATAAGTAGAAGTAGGATCAGGCTGATTCATAGGCTCTTGTCAATCATATGGGCACACAGCACTGGAAGACTCTTGGAAAATATCCTCCAAAGTGAGTAAATGACAGTGTTTCCATCATACTCTTCATCCACAACCAAAGCAGAGGAAAGGACTGCACACAATCCCTTGTTATAGTTGAGGGGCAGACCAATACCTGTAGGGTTTCACAGGGAACCAACCAAACCATAGATATAAAGACTCTCAGGACTGGACCTGCTTTCCAAGTGTTTGTCCTTGTGCTGATGTTCTGACTTATGCCTGGAGCTATGAGAGGAACCCTTCTGCTGGCTTCAAACAAGATGCAAGTTGCAAAAATGACAATATGGCTCTGTGGATGTGTGCTGCTTTATGTTAATAGCATGCTGCATAAGCACAGGTGTGTAAATATGCAAAAAAAAACTGGAAATGTCCTGCAAAAAGTGGAAACATCTCAATGGAGTAAATATACCCAATCAAGGAAGATTACTGACATTATACCTCATTGAATCCAGTCACTAACACAAAGATACTAACAGGTATCAGCAAGAAAGGTGAATTCTTGCCATTTTTTTTAAATGCTATCTATACCCAAATGCTTGGATACTATGGTTTCCATCAGATGTTGTACACTTTATAGATATTTAATATACTAAACGTATTGGACATAAACATATTGGACAGCGCGGTGGTGCAGCGGTTGTTGCCTCATAGCAAGAGGCTCTCTGGTTTGATTCTCGGCTGGAGTGCCTTCTGTGCAGAGTCCGCATGTCCTCCCAAGTTCCTGTGGGTTTTCTCCAAGTAATCCTGTTTCCTCCCATGTTACAAAGACATGCTTCAGGAGCACTTCTCCCCAGGCCTCTGCTGAAAATTGGCTTAGTTCCAAGTCAGGCTTTTCCCGGTAAACAAATGTTAAATAAAAATAAATAAATAAAATAAACATACCGTGTTAGAGAATGACCAGAGCAGACATCCAGTTTACTGTCCATTATTAAACCCCGTTCATTGTTTCTGGATGAACTACTCGGTTCACCTTGTCTCCCATCTTGAGAACTATGTTCTGTAGATTCTGTAAACCGATCTTCCTTGCGTTGTACGTGTTCTGCACTTAAGACTCCAGTTTCCAGCCCTGGAACAGATCAATTGCCAAAGAACTATTCTAAATATTATGGTAAAGAAAAAGTAAATAAGTACAACTGCTATAAAGTGATGCATATTGATATATGAAGTAATATCAACAGAAGCAATGTGGACAGTTTAACGTTAATTTAAATTCACACTGTACATGTGTAATGCTTTACAGAATTCTTTCTGGACCAACTTACCCTACAAATGTCAAATAATCCAATGTGTTCCTTAATCTTTTTTAGCAAACACCTTTTATTAAAATGACAACCTCCAAGACACAGGAATTCTTAAAACAGTGAGAAAATCAAAGGAGAAGTGCATTTAGCTGGCGGGGGGAGATAATGCAGGAGAAATTGACCATACTAGTAGAACTAAAGCACTCAGCATAACAATAGATCTTTAAAGTACACAATCTTGCATCAGTATTTTAACCAATAGTTTTTTTAGCCACCAGCACCAGTGACTCTTGCACCAAATTTTAAAGCAATCAGAGGTCCCTGCTGCATGGCAAAATTGGCAATTTCACAATACTATTCCTCCACCATCAAATGACTCATGCCCAATATAAAAGCACTGGCACCACACCTCATGTTCATTTCTTCCAGCAAGAAACTTGCATACCAATGAGAAAAATACCACAATATCCACTTTTCAAAAAGAGCTTCTTAAACAAACTGATCATAATAGTGGATACTTACAGTGAACAGGACCATTCCAGTTGGAATTCATAGGAGTTCGAGTTTAAGGTAGATGTCAGTCCCTAACCTAATCTGTTTTCAGTTGCAGTAGCTGGTCATCTGTAATGGTGCACTATTGCAATTTCAGGCTATAGTCATTAAGACAGTCTGAATATAAAAGGAAATGCACCATACACTGTTCTTTATGACGGATTTTACAGAAATAAATTAGAATGGGCTAAAGGGCAGGGACAAATCTTGAGTTGTAGCAAGTCACAACAAAGCTGCTAACAGTGAAATCAAATTTAGCCTTTGACAGATTCTAAGATTTCTAATGTGATTTCAGGGAAAACTATATCTTCAAGGATAGTGGAGGCAACAAACTGGATAGGTGGTGTAAAGTTACGACTAAATTTGTCAGCTAATATGTTGGCTATATAGTTAGGATCAGAGTATGCAACATCATTATGGATGAGTTCAGTGCACTGTTGGACATTAATTCCTTAATTTTCTGACAAAGAAAAAAAGAATTTCTCTTCAGCTCCATGTTAACACTAAATTTGCATTCTACTTTAGATTTTCTAATAGTGCTCTTAAGTTCTTAGCTGGCATGTTTCGGCGTGCTCTAGAGGTAAGGGGATGGAAGTTTCTGAGAAACAAAAGTCACATATTCACCATAAGAGACCACTGTTGTGTCTTTCTGTCTATTTTAACCTGTGGGTTATCAGAGCTGACTCGGATCCGAGGGTGGCCATATACCAAAGACTTCAGCCCATCTATCTCTACCTCCTCTACCCATAATTCTTTGCTCATCAGGATTACCTCAGATCAAGTTTGCCATACACCATCCAAACTGACAATGCTCGTTATCAACAGGAGGAAAAACAGCCTCCTCGACTCAGTCATCCCATTATCAATAGGGTCATCCATAACAGCAAGGCAGGAGAGAAGGAAGGTTGAGAACCAGATGGAAAGAGGCAACATGGACCTATTGTTATGTTAAGTACATAACTTTCATATCTAATGTCTTTTCTGTCTGGACTGAACTTGTGGGACCCAGCCCACAGCCTACAGATGTCTCACGGAAGGACAGTGTGCAATACAATAGAACCAAAAGAAGACCTGGACCTCGAATGAATGTCCAGTTTGTAGTGGGACACAAAGGTGTGAGGGCCCAAACAAGTAACAACTGCATAAACCTAATCCAATCCTGATCTGGGGTAGAAAGCTGTAGAAGTAGCCATTGCTCTAGTAGAATGACCTGTTTACCCTGCAAGGGCTTTCCTTCCAAACTATACTTAAAAGAAATACAATCAGATGGCCATTTGGAGAGAGTAAACTTAGACAATGACATGCCTAACCAGGTCTTGGAGAAGGAAGGAAACAAAACTGTTTTAGACTTTCTGAAAGATTTAGTTCTGTTCAAAGTAAAATCTCAATTGTCTATTGAAGACGAGAAGAACCCATCCTGAGAGAAACCTTGACTTCATGAAAAAAAAAAAAAAAAGTACAGAGATATAGATGAGAAGTCTGCAACTGTGACACCTGCCTGGCAGCAGTAACTGCCACCTAGAATAAGGCCTTCCAAGATAAAAATTTCAAGTCCACCACAGCAGACTGTTCAAAGGAGGTGCAGCCAACACCTAAAGCATGAAATGTAAATCCCACTGAGGAAGAGAGTCCCAACACCAGAGAAGGTAATAAGAAGGAATCCTTGAGGAAAGCCTTCGAAATTCTGAGAAACACTAATGGCATAATGTCACCACCATTAAGGAAATTGCTGCTAGTTGCACCTTAACAGTAGAATAACTGGAGTGTGAGTTGAAAAAATCTGTTAGGAAGTCTAGAATGACCTCCAAAGGGGATGAAAAAGGATCCAGACCCTTAGAGGTAGCCCAACAAGCAAGACATTTCCAATTACTGGCATACACCCTACACACAGACAATATTTGAAGAGACAGAATATGCACTACTCTACCCAAAAGCTTGGTATTTCAGGCCATCAAGGGAAACTGAGAAACCATGCCATTATCTTGAGTGTCTGAAGGTTAGGCGGGTACAAATTTGCCAGGTGACAGGTCAGATCCAGAATGGGATATGGGAAACAAAGAGGGCACTTCAGAAGTGACCAAAGAAAGGGAAACCACACTTGATGGGGACAAAGGGGAGCAATAATGATTACAGTCGCTCTGCAATGGGCAGCCTTCTGAAGAAACTATTTGCGGGGTTGGGGATAGGTGTATATGAAACCCAGGGGGTCCAAGAATACAGAACAGCATCCATGGGTGACTGTCCCTGAGGAAGGACTGAGACATAATAGCTGCTACACTTGTTGTCTGACAGGGATAAAAACAGACTGCAACACGAAGTGCCCTGGCACCAAAAAAATAGGGAGATGCAACCTACAGACTCAGGGACCACTCATGAGGAAAGAGAATGTCCCTGCTCAAAATGTCTGCCAATATGCTGAATCTCCATGGGATGTACACTAAAACCAGAAACTTTTGAGACAAAAATGCCCACTACCAGACTCTCATATCCTCTCGACAAAGAGGATGAGGACAGGAACGGGTTCCACACCTCCCCACCATCTTTTTGTTCAGATACCATACCACAGACATGCTGTCGATATGAACGAAAATCACAGTCTTGGGATTCATCCTAAAAAGCTTGCAATGCAAAGAGGACTTCCCTCATCTACAAGATGTTTATGTGAAGACTGGCCTCAATAATGGACCAGGTCCCTTGGACTGTTTTCCCTTCAAAATATTCCCCACCTGAGAAGAGAAGCTTCTGTTGTGATTTAATTTTGACATATCTCTGTCATCACAAGGAAATCCATCAGATGCATCAGATAAGACCACTGCACTGCCAGTGTCTACTGTAGAACCCTTACTGTAGTGCCTTGCTAGGGGAATCAAGCAGATGGTGGCCACCATGTGTCCTAAGAGTTTGAGAATAAAGTAAGCTGGGAGTTTTGGACAAGAGAGCAAAGAAAGAGCAAGACCCTACAGGGCCAATACTCTGGAGACTGGAAGTCTTTCAATCTGACCGACTTTGTCCAAGTGGCAGCCTATAAACTCTACTGACTGCAAAGGAAGAAGGCTAGACTTCTGATAGCGGATTTTAATCCAAAGGAGCAGCAAAGCTGGAGTAAGGTATCCTTGGCTCTGACAAAAGATGCCCTCAAGGAGGCAGTTAAGAGCCAATCGCCTAGGTAAAGAAAGACTTGGAATCTCTGCAACCTCAGCCAGGATGCCATGACTACCATGCACTTTGTGAACACTTGGGGCATTGGTGAGACCAAAGAGCATTGCTTAGAACTGTAATGATTGGCTCCTAGCCAGAGGCATAGAAGCCTCTCAGTCTTTATATGGTGGTAGATGTTATTGAGATCAATCGAGCATATACAGTCATCCTTCCTCAAGAGAGCTAGTATGGACTGCACAGTGGTCAAACAGAACCTGGCCTGCTTTATAAAATGATTCACCCTGCTCAAATCCAAAATTGGGCTGATGTCCTGGTTCTTAGAAATCAAAAAGAACCTTGAATAGACCCCAGATCCACGGTTTGTTGGGAACTCTTGAATGACTTAATTTTCTAATGGCATTTGAATTTCGATGGCTGCGTTCTTCCTTTGATGGGGTGACACACCTGGGAGATGTTTGGGATTTAAATTTATTGATTCCAAAAATGGAATTGTATAGCTTCTGGATATGACTCAACACTCATTAATCTGAAATGATGGCCTCCAATGCTTCTAAGTGAAGAGTCAAATGACCCCAACTGCCTCCAGAACCAGTGTCAGTAAAAGGGCATCCCAGAGAAAGCTCCGCAAAAACTATGACTTTTGCGGACAACCCTTGCTATGAAGTTAATGCCCATTGTGCTCACCCCTCACCCCTGCCGAGGGGAGAACCCTCAGAAGGAGCTTCCTGAAAAGACTGCTGCACAATCCAAAAGATTTTTTTTTCAGTCTGATTCCAAGAGAAGGTCCGCTGAGGGCTAGCAAAATATACTCTTACAGCATCTTTCCTTCCTGCTCACTTCTGGTCAAAGTGTCCTTAACATTGCTGTCAAAGGGTCCATTAATAAAGGACACCATGATGCAGTCCACAAAATTACATAGCCTCATCCAAGCATAGCAATGCATTGCAATAACCGCACTACCTAATCATGAAGTGCCATGAGCCAAGTTAGGCACCAGATGCATAGATGGTAATGTGGACATCTGAATCAATGTCAGACTTCTGAGACTTTGGAGTCTGTTGAGTCTTTAACTGCCCCTTTTTTTTTTTTTTTTAACATAAGGGACATCTTTACCGAATTATCAGTTATGACACAGGCAATCATATATTTACATAAATGAAAACAAATCATATTGACATTTTCAGTTGTAAACATTATAAATCACATATAATCAATACAGTTGTCAGTCAAACATTACACAGCTCACTCAATTCCTACCTTCCCTTAAACCTCATTCCTCCTCCAAAGCATTATTCTGCATGTGTGGTCCCCACAATTCACATTTTTTTCTATGCAATTTGCTCCTACCCTTTTCTAAAGATCCCGCTTTCCGGTTCTTTAACTATTCACTTCTTCTAGTATAACTGGTTTAGACTTCTGAGTTCCATTTTGTGATAATTGCTTTTTTTGGCAGCCACCACAATTAAACTCAGCAATGCCTTACTACATCTAGGCAATTCCAATTCTGTATCACAGCTCAGAAAAATCATTTCCTTAGTTATACCCAGTATTTCTGACAGAGTAGTCTGCAGAAAAAAATTTTTAAGTCTGCCAACTCATTACACTCCCGAAAAATGCGTTTCCAATTACCTCTTTCTTCCCCATCACACCTCCAAGTTTTGCAATTTACCCGAGGAAAAATTATTTGGAGTTTGCCTGTGGTATAAAACTACCTATATAAACACTTCCAAGCAAAGATCCTAAATCTTCCAGATTTTGTTGGATATGTGGGAGCCATACACATATCCTCCCATTGTTTCTTTGTGAATTGCTTATTCAACCACTCTTCCCAATTCTTTCTAATCTTCACTGATTAATTCCTATAGTAACCATACAATATTTTATATGCCATACTAACTATCCTTTTTTTTTTTTTTAACAGTAGCTTCTGTTCTAGGTTCTACTAAAAACTCTACCAGTGCTAGTCCTTCATTTAGGATCTCCTATTCCTTCCTCTTTGCCTATACTCTGATAGCAACCCTCGTCAGGGAAGGAACTAGCCTGCAGCCAAATGAATTCTTGGCCTCTTCCCATTCTTTTATCTTTCTCTTTCAAATTATTTGCTCCCAACAGCCTGGTTCCTTTGCCATTTTTCTCCAGTAAAATCCAGCCACTTCTTGGCCTATTCTCTGTAACCCTAACTGCAGTCATCCCATCAGCAAAAACTCCTTTCACCATTCCTGTGTTAGCTTAGCTCTTAGAATACTTTCTGTTACTTTATAAATATAATATTCTGTATGTTTTTTGTCATTCTCCTTTAGGATCTGCATCTTAAATCCATGTCTCTCATTTCTTGAGCTTCTGCCTTGTTTTATCATCCCTTTCTACTTTGAATTACAGCTTTCTGCTTGTGCTAGAAATACCCCTTTAAATCAGGTAATCCCAAACCATCTTATTCTACTGGAAGGATCAACTTATCCCACTTGACTCTTGTCCTCTTTCCCTCCCAGATAAAATCCTTCAGCTCTTTATTAATTGCTACCTACAGCGTCTCCTCTGGTTGATAAAAATATGTCTCACTCCTGTATAAAACTAAAGGCACCAAAACCATTTTTACTACTTGTATCTTTGCTATGCATATTCACAAAACATAGCTCCCAATTTCTTAGTTTTTGTATTATTGTTTCTTTAGTCTCTTCCCACATATACTTAACTGCCATAACCAAATCTTTTTTTTTAACCCATACTCCTAAGCACTTCATTTTATCATGTCCCCATAAATATGGGTATTGCTGAACCAATTCATGAGTGGGTACATAGTTTACAGCTATTGCCTTTGTTTTATCTTCATTAATTTTGTATCCCAAAAAGACGCAAAATTCTCAGAATGAACCATAACAGTGAAATGTCCCTTTTCTGGTTTTATCAGTACAAAATAATATCATCTGCAAATAAAGCCAACTTTCTTGATTACCATACCAATTATATCCTTGAATTTCTGAGTCCCTTACTTTCCTTGCCAATGGTTTTAAATACAACGCAAATAAAGGGAAAGAGGACACCCCTAACCTGTTCCTCTGTTCTAACAGAAGTTATCAGAGAGGACACCCCACTTGAATTTTCACCCTCAATCCCTCACATACCTTAATTAACTTTATTACTTTGTCAGGGAAGACAAATGCTTCTATTGCCCTACTCATAAAATCACACAGTCTGTTGAATGACTTCTCTGCATCAAAACCCACTACTGGTATTTTCTTACATTCTGCTTCTCTCTGGATCATCATTGTTGTATTAATGTTATCAAATGTTTGCTTCTCCTCCACATAACCACAATGATCCACATCTATCAATTTTGGCATCACACTTTCCATTCTTTTACCAATTACAGACAAACATTTTATAATCATGGTTTAAAATCGAACTTGGCCTTTATGAAGCTGATCTGATGGGTCTTCTCCATCTTTTGGTCTTACAGCTGCCACAACTTTCTTCCAGAACGCTGGTGCTTCTCCCCCTTTTACAATTCTGTTAAACAAAACATCTCAGATCTTTAACACATTCCTCCTCCTCCTTATATTCCAAACTTTCACAAGAATACCATCTATTTCCTGGAGATAATCCTGCAAATTGGTTATTGATCACCATTTTTATCTATCTTCCCTATCCAGTTAGCAATCAAACCTCATCTACTTCTAACCATGGCATATTTAATTCTTCCACAAATATTTCCATTTGTACTTTTTTCTTGATTTCCACGTTTTTCTTTTCTTTTATTATTTTTGCTTTATACAGATTTTCATAAAATATTTGAAATATGTCCAATATCTCTACATGATCTTTGCTTATTTGTCTCGTTATAGGCTCCCTAAGCTTGGCAACAACCCTTTCCACTTCATGTTGACTGATCCATTGTGCTAAAAGCTTTTGTTATTATAAACAGTTACTCAACAGCAATCTTTCTAAACTCATGCATATTAGTGAGGTATTTCCTTATTTTCTCTTTAGCACTTTGCAATTGTGCCTCATCTTGTTCTGTGAGATTCCCCTCATTCTTACAATACTTTAACCTTTATCAGTCTCTCTAATTCTTATTTCTTAACCATCTCTTTTTCTTTTACTTCCATTCCATTTTTAAACTCCACTTTCATCTTATCCCACTCCCTAGCTATATTTTCTGAAGAAATTTCTATCTTCCCTAATAACTCCCAAATAATTTCCACTAGCCATTCCGTAAATTACTCTCTGTTTAATAGACAGGTAGGGGAGCACCAGTGTTTCATTTTTATTTAATTACCCTGCATTTTTACTTTAGTTATTACTGGCATGAGATCTGAAATAGTTATTGGATGCGTATCAAAACTTTCAATTAAATGCACGTGTTCCTGTGAAATAATTTCTGTCTAGCTTAGCCCAGTTTTTGAACCTTGGGGAATATGTAAATTCTCTCAGGGCTTCTACCACTTAATTCATATCTTCCATACCTAATATTTTCATAGATTAGGTCAACTGTCAACCCTCTTTAGTTATATTTTCCCTTCTAGGTCCCTCAGATACATCCTGACTGCTGCAAATCAAACTCCAGTCCCCAGCTATAATTAATAGTCCCTGCTAAAAGCTGACGTTTCTCCCAAAATTTTCTTAAGCTCCATTGTAACAGTTGTAGGACGAATATAAACATGGGCCAGCATAATCCTCCTCCCTTGCCAGTAGCCCCTTACTACTACAAATCTACCATTATCTTTTTTTCCCTTCTTCTATCATTTATTAGAGCACCTCTAGCAATTAACATAAGTACTTTCCAAATGTGTCTGCTGTAGTATAGCTATTTGCACTCTGTAATTTTAATATAGTTCACTACTCTTTCTTTTGTGTATACACCTGTGAGACCATTCACATTAAAGATAATACAGAAAGGGTTGCCATTATAAGACATTATTCCCACCCTTAACATATAACAGCTCCCCCCCCCCCCCAAAAGTCTCATTTCAGCTTTTGTGTTACATGCATTCACTAATGTTTGACAGGTTGATCCTTTACACAGTTTCTTGTCATATCCATTTGAATCTGTGTCACATCTTAAAAGACTTTTTGTTTTAATGAACACTCTAAGAAAAAAGAAACACACCTAGAACACCCCTATAATTTACTAACTTTATACAAACACAGAACTATGCATGTCTTCAAAAAATGATGTTTAACCCTCCTAATAGGAGTGAGAGCTAAACTCATAAGCTTGAACTGACCTATAATGAAGGTTATCCATGCTAAGATGCATAGTGCAGCCAGTGTTTCTACTTACACTAAAGTGCTGTCTGTTTCTCTCTTAACTTTATTCCTCTCCCAGATGTAAAATAAATAAAAACTCAAATGCTTTCAGAAAACATTATATCTTTTAGACATTGAAAAAACAAGTATTCTGTTTTTATTGCCCTTATCAGCTTGTCTCCACAGAAATAAGCTAACCAGATACACATTTGCCTTCAGCTTCAAGCTTCTCACATTGCACTGTGTACAGTTATTTGCTAAAGGGAAACTCTTCACTCAAGCTCATTTGACTTGTTTTTTTCCACTGGATTAGTGGAAGTCGTGTGACAAGAGAGGGAAAAAAAAAAGACAAACTCTTTTTTTTTTATTTGCTTTCACTTGTTAGATCAGGCCTAGGGACTTAATCCATTAATGTCCCTATATAAAGGTAAGAAAAAGCATATCAAATGTATTCATATCACACTCTTTTGTCCAGTATTTTCCTCTTTTTACAATGCAGTGCCTACATTTCTTAAAACTCAACAAGAAAGAGACGAGGAAGAAAAAATGTCACCCGTTTACTTTAGTATCCCTAATGCATGGCCGGCCTTAGGCATAGGCGAACTAGGCAACTGCCTAGGGCTCCGTACAGGCCGGCTGTGTAAAGGGCGCAATTTGCAAGTATTTATTTATTCATTTTAACTTACTTTTCTAATTAGGCGGGCAGCAGAACCATAGGATGAGGGGGAGGGGCGAGCACACTCCCACTTTTGTAGTTGCAGCCTGTAGGTTGGCCAGGAAGCTTCAACAATTAAATGACGAGTCTTCTCCTTTAAGGCGGAACATGCGCACATCTCATACACGCATGCCAACGTAGATGTAAAGACATTCAGCAGTCGCGCGGAAGTTAAACTAATAGTAAAGTTAAGAGAGGGTTTAAGTCAATATGTGCGAGTGTGGCCGTTCATTTTAAAAAGAAGGTAAGTGTGTGTGTGTGTGTGTGTGTGTGTGTGTGTGTGTGTGTGTATGTGATTTAAACCGGGCTTCTGTATGTGAGGGAAAGTGTATGTACGTATGTGTATGTATGGAATTTAAATGAAGTATTTCTGTTTGTATGAGAGGTAAAGTGCGTGCGTTACTGTTCGAGAGAGTAGGTGTGTATATGAGTTCAGTAGGAGACTACATTTCCACATTATTGCATAAAGTAGCTGTCATAGCACTGCAGAGAATTTCCTAATGTAACAAAGGTTGTGTGTCCCAACATTATTATGCTTTAGATAACCATGGAGGAATTGATTTTGCTGACTGGTTGTTAGAGCCCATATCCTTTCTTGCACTTTTAATCTATAACATTAATGTTACTATTCACTGCAGTACTAGGAATTTGTCATATGAAAAAGTATAATGCCAGATTTTATTAACCAGTGGTATGTTTCAAATCTCAACCACTGTTAATTGGTGTTTTATAACTATACTGTGTGTGGCTGACTATAAGCACTGAGCTTCACCTTTATTACTGCATGATTAAATTGCAGTATGAAAGGGGTATGTGAGAGTCCTGTGTTCTGCAGTTGAGTATGAAGTAACACACTCAGGTGGCAGTGTTACTCCAGGCCAAAAGGTTTTGAATTCAGCCCAAAGTTTCAGATCAGCTTACTGGACTATAACTAAAAATCAGTGCTCAATGTATTAGGAAGAGTCTACAAACTGTAATATAAGAAGATGCTTATATTAATGCAAGAACTTATCAAGTTTTGCACTACATTAAGAAAATAGGTATCGTCATTTGAAACTTCACATTTGTCTGCTACATGTTGCATTATAAACAGCTGTGAGGTTCTACAAAAAACATACTTAATACCTCTGATCTACAAAATGTTAAACAATTTTTAAAAATTATAATGAAGAGTTGCATTTACAAGGAGCTTTCTCCCCTGCATCCACTGTATGTTTGTTTTGTACCTCAGACTTCCTTTACTAAATATGATATCTCTGAGATTACACTGCAAGATATGGGGAACACTTAGTTTACTGATAAACTGAGCATTTTCTCTTTCTCCGAGGTTATGTGACCTCAGAGGTTAGTATATTTAGTAAAGGAGGCTACTAGGGTCACGTTCTGCCACACTGTGATGGTACAGGAGGATTTTGCACTCATGTAGAGGCACTTGACAGAATATACCAGGACTTTTTCCATAACATCACAATTGGACATTGCTCTGTTACATTTGATTCCTAATGAGTATTTATTTATTTACATTTGTTGACCGGGAGTGTCCGACTGGACGTAGGTCCATTTTCAGCGATGGCCCGGGGAGAAAAGCTCCACAGTTAAAATAAACAGACAGCAGTTACATTGGATTACATAGCGATTGACAATTTAACATAGCAATTACTTACAACATATTTACAGATGAAGAACATAGTACATCAGTAGACAACTAGAATCTTTATCTGTGAAGAACATAATAGACATTAACAAATGTTACAATAAGAAGTTCCTACTGAATAATAAGTACTAGGCTTATGAGTATCTGAGCTTGCTATAATTAAGGTAGTTAGTGGAGTGAAAAGAAAGGTAGTGGTTGGATGGGGTTGGTGATATTAGAGTGCGAGTTGCAAGGGCATATCCAGCATGTTTTTAGGTGCGCTTTTAGTAAAGTTTTGAAGTGGGTGCATGATGGTATGGAGGTAATTGTGGTTGGGAGGGAGTGTCATAATTTGGTTATGGTGCAAGACAATAGTGCTTCACCAACAGACTTTTTGGCTTTAGTGATCTGCAAGTGATTGTTGTTGCTGGATCTTAGTGGTCTGGTGGTGCGATAGGGTTGGAGTAGATTCTGGAGGGATGGGACATTTAGTGGATGGTTTACTAGTTTGTATTAGTATCGAGTTTGTAACAGTAGACCACCTGTGATATACCATGAAAGAATCAAGTCCATAAAAACAAATCACATTAACACTGCATACTGGCTCCATTGCATTTTTGTTTGCAAAAATTAGAAAAAATAAAATATAACTGGCATGTTTGTTCTTGTTTACAATAATCATACCTTATAACGTCTGTCCTTTCAGTCATCCCCTCTACCCCTTATATATATATATATATATATATATATATATATATATATATATATATATATATATATATATATATATATATATATACCTCCTTGTAGAACCCCACACCATTTTAACTTAACTTTCCCTTTATTATTCCCCCTTAGTCTTCTGTAAAATCCTTTAGTCCCCCTCTTAAGTTTACATTTACTCTTGGTTAATTTCCACACAATTACTGTTCAAGCAACTTTCAAAGTTAAAAAGTGCAATATTTAAAATCTATCCCTATTTTTCAGCCATTGCATCCACATTGTTAGGCTTTGTCCAGATTTTTTGCACTAAGAGGTTGACATGTATGCATACCTCTCAACTGTCCAGATTTTTGCCTCATATTTTTGGCCTTTTCCTCATAATATTTGTGGTTTTCTGGCAAGTCACTGAGGATTTAAATAACTAAATGCCATACATTTGAGTTTAACCCTTCATTTCCTTCAGAAAATGCATGCTAAGACAAATGCTGTTATTGTAGCAACTTTGTAGGTCTATAAGAGCAATATTTATAATCTGCCCCTGTTTGGGGGCCTTTGTCCCCCCCATAATTTTAGCCTTTGCTCATATTTCTTGTGCCAAGAAGTTGAGAGGTATGGAAGCATGGTATGTAGTGCCCTAGTTGCTGATTATTTGGTGCATTTTAAGGGGGATAGGGGTTCTGCATTCCATAGTGTGCCCTCCTTTGTTTAGGATACCTAGTAACTATGAACTTGTTGGTTTCTCAGTCATCCTCTTTTGCAATATTACCAGCTTACCAATTTTTTCTTTAATGTAATGTAGGCAATTAATTCTTCACGGGCAGCAGGCACTGAATTTGTAGATGAAATATTGAAATGTAAAGTTGTTTGCCAGTAACAGCCTCCTCAATAGTTAACATCTCTTTAATGTAAAATTATTTGGATGAATTTTACTTCTGCAGATATTGTCCTTATTGACTGATAATGGCGGGTTGTAATGACAGATGGTTGAGAGGCCTTTTATGGTTAAAATATTCTGAAATGGGTAGTTTTGCCATAATTGGTTCATGCATTTTGTTTCATTGCTTACTGGAAAAATGTTCAAAACTACAAATTTAAAACACACTCCAACAAGTCAAAATTTTTCTATGTGCAACTAGCCATTTTTGTTTATCAAATGGCACACTGTGTTTTAAAATCTGAAAGCATGTTAGTAGCATAATTGCCTTTGGTGCAGAAGGCTGTGGATTCTACTCCCACACCATGTAGATGGAGTACTGATATTGCAGTGCCCGTATGATTGTTGATTATTTGGTGCATTATAAGGGGACTAGAGGTTCTACACTCCTGAATATGTCCTTTGTATGAGATGCCTAGTGACTATGAACTTGCTGGTTTGTTAGTCATTTCCTATTGCAATATTACCAACTTACCAATTTTTTAATGTAATATAGGCAATTAATTCTTAAAGGGCACTAGGAACTGAATTTGTAGATAAAACATTGATATATGAAGTTTTGCCCATAGCAACCTCTTCATTAGTTACAGATTTCTTTAACGTGGAATTCAGATGATTTTACTTCTGCAGAGATTGTGTGTATGGAGTAATATTGGTGGATTGTAATGACAGAAGTCTTGTGTGGTCTTTTATGGTTGAAATTTTCTGAAAAGGGTAGTTATTTGTTCATACATTTTGTTTCATTGCTTATTAAAAGAATGTTTAAAACTACAAATTTAAAACACTTTCTAACAAGTGGTGCTGTATTATACAAGGAATATAATTCAATGCAATCAGGAAGGTGAATCAAAAAAAAAATACACGTATGCATGGCCCTAAACAATGTGTGCAAGGAGTCTGTTTTGAAAACAGCCCAAATGTAAACTTAATTCTTCAATGGCCAGATGCATTTTCTATGATTGTGGCTTTTCAAGCTGTTTCAATGAATGAGTTTTTCCATGTCAATGAATGCAAGTTTCAAGGGCAGAGAAGATTACTGCTTATGCTTAGTCTGTTTTCATTGCAAGACTGTATTGTTTAATAAATGTCTACCTGTTTGTACTATTTTATTTTAATATCTGTAATCACTGTAGAAGCAAATAAGAGAATAGTATGTATGTTAACTGGTGAGAAGTAACCAAATAATGGAACACTGGAATGGCTGGGGAGGGGGTTGCTGCAGGAGGGGCTGCTCTGGGGGGCATTCTGTTACCCTGCCTAGGGCCTTATTTGACCATGATCGAGCTCTGGTATTTAAAGTAGAAAATACTATGCAGAGGTAGTTACAGTTAAAGATACCTTGCAATGTAGTTATTCTTCCTATGCATTTAAATAATTTATGAAAATGACTGGAGTGGCTTTCTTGGGAAGTGACCGTGTGGTTGTGGCTTAAATAGGGGTGTTTCATGACTATGGTGTGGGTGGGGCTTAAGGGACGCCAGAGTACTACTTCGCCTAGGGCACCATTTCAGCTAAGGCCAGCCCTGCCCTAATGCACACAAAAATAAATGATTGAACTTGACCAGCTTTTTGCTGAACAGCTACAGGATTCTTCCCATCCAATGTTTTCTTCTCATCTTTTTTAGTTGATTTTCTTTCAGGTTCTCAAAACAACTTCCTTGCTGGCATCTAGGCAGTGCACTAACTAGCCAGTATGTGAAATGAATCCAAAAAGACATTCACTAGCTCTGTTTTCTGAATTTCTGTTTTCACACTGGGAAAGCTGAAATTAAAAAATGAAGCTAGAAACTAGGTCCCAGAGACCACCAGTAAAAACCACAGTAAACTATATTGTATAAAAACCAATATTGGGAGCTTTCATTGAGTGTAACCACTACTTCATCAGAATACAAAAAAAAAAAAATCAATGTAATGCTCACATTTAAATACTTCGTCTCCCAGTCACATGATTAATCAAGACCAATCAAAGCACCTAGTTACAAAGTCATTTGCATCAAGTATGAGTCCACAAAATAAATTTGTTAAAGAAACATGCACTTAAAAAAAAAAAAAAAAAAAGACTTTGCATATCCTACAAAAAATGTTACACATACGAAAGTAACCTTAAAATACTAGCCAGTGATAGTCCATCATTCAAACCTGGTGTTTGAGCATTTAATCTCATTTGCCATTTAAGTTCATACAGTTCAAGTAAATCATCCCAAAGACCCCCTCTACTATTCTTTGTGACAGTATCTAAACCAAAAAATAAAAACTTGAGTAGAAAATGTTGATAAATGTCTAAACAAAGCATTAGAATCATTTTGGTATTTTACATGCAAAAAAATGTTCATATATCCTGTCACAAAGTTTTCTTTTGTTTTTTCCTACATGAAAACTGTCACACTCTTGACACTTGGCTAGGTAAACTGTGTAAGAAGTATTGCAATTACAATGAAAATCAGAGAAAATATTCAACCCATTAATCATCACAAAGCCTTTCTCTGGTATATATTTGTGTTGGGTGCAAAAATGATACTTATATGTGACCCCCCCTTTTTATTTGTTAATGCCGCCTTACTTTCTCTAGTCTGACTTTCAAGGTATTGTTTTCATGATTCACCTTTCCTAAACACTATTCTAGATCCTGCTCCCATTGTTTCTACGGCATTTTCATAACAACTGAAAAATTTCCAATCATCTTTCAAAATTTTCAGAATGCTGTTACTATCGATAGCGTATGTGGTGACAAAACTGTCTTGAAAGACATTGGCATTTTCATCTGTGTCCCTATTAGACTTGAATGGCATCTGGGCTCTAATTACTCTAACAGTATGTTACATTACACAAGTTATCATCCTGTAAAACAAAAAAAGGAACAGTGAAAGGGCAATTTGTGTGTTTAGTATGTATGGTACAGGATGAACAGTTCCAGGTCGACAGTCAAAAACTGACTACAATGTTTACAGCTAGAGATTATCCAACTGAGCTAGTTGTCACTATTTGTAATGAAGTTAAACAGAAAAGAAACCAAGGTTTTTTTTTTTTATTGGTGGTCACTGGGACCTGGCTTCTAGCTTCATTTTGGGTTTTTTCAAGGTTCTTGGTCTATGTCTTCTGTGGAATCTGAAACTAGCAACAGTGACTGACTTGTGGATACTCAGGATGAACTGGTGAACAATTTGGGATTGCTTATGCAGTTAATTCAACAAATTTCCTAGAGTTTTAAGTTTAATCACACTACAGCAGTTATCGAATGAACAACTAACTGCTCCAATTCTTTGTCCGTTCCCACTGGACAAGGACACTTAAGAGTGAGTAATTTACTTGGTTCAGAAACAGTGAGTTTCCTTTTAAGTCAAGTTGCTGCTAATAACTGTGAAAACAGTACCAACTTATATACTTGGTTAGACAAACATTTTATTTTCAATTACCCTGGTTTTAAATCTGGTGGCACTGTAAAGCAATCTATTACACAGCTTGAGTATACATTACTCATGTGCTGCAAACTTCAGCTCGAAAATAGTTACTTCAAAAAGTGCCAAAGGGTCTCAGAAATGTAAAATTTCCCAATGGGATCCAACCCAATTCAGTCTTGCACAATGAATTACTTGACTTATTCAACAGACAAGGTTTTGAATTTATGGAAGTTTTAATTAAGCATAATCAAAGACAAGCGGCTAGACTTGTTCAACAGCGTGCAGTGCCTGACACTAATATTACTAAAGATTTTTTTAACCAACATTGAGCTGCTTACAATGTTTTTCTTCACCCAGACAAAGTAAGCAAATAAATCAAGGCTAGAAAGGAGAAAAAAAACACTAGTGACCACAACGAATACAAAAACAGAACATCTTACCCCATAATGAAGGGT
This sequence comes from Protopterus annectens, assembly GCF_019279795.1. Lineage (NCBI taxonomy): Eukaryota > Metazoa > Chordata > Ceratodontiformes > Protopteridae > Protopterus > Protopterus annectens. The sequence continues at coordinate 980,873,345 of NC_056744.1, forward strand.
GCCGAGCCTGTTGGCCCTTCTTAAAATTTTCCAACTAACCGAATTCAAGGAGATACGGAAGAGTCACAGGAAGAGGAACTCCCTTTAAAACCAGCAACAGTGAGATGCTCAGACCATTTGTGGAACCAAAGGAGAGAGCAACAGGAAAAACAGGGTTCTCAATTGAGAGGCTATAGGAACAATTTTCAAAACCAGAGGAGGGGGCGAGGGAGGAGGTGACACTGAATGCCTCGTTCCCTTCTCTCCAGCTTTTTGCTGACTACAATGAGCACACTGAACTTACAATCAGTAACACTCAAGGTGACTTTTCTGTTTATAATTATTCTAGTAGCATTGTTAACGTTGCAGAGTTGTTTAGCAGAGCCTTAACATTTGTTCCCATGGCACATGCAAAACTTGATCAGCTGATTATTGACTTTAAACTGTTTATTAGGAAGTTACACTTTAAATTTCTGTTTAATACAGAAAGTCAATTTCAACAAAATGTTTTGACCCATAAGAGTCTTTTCAACCCACCCCAGTGCAGGTTCTGGTACTGTTTGAAAAAATTTGCAGGATTGATTTTAAATTAGAAGTTATGTACCTACCATAACGTTCCATGTTAGTTGTCTTCTCTCGCCTTCTTTCTTGCTGGATGGGTTCGGAGCCGATCCTCGGCTCCGACTCAGCACTTGCTAAGCTTGAGAACTCCTTTTACCAGCTCGAGGCAACCCTACATCCCATGATGCAAGGCGAGACTACCTCAGATCTCGTTTGGTAGCTATAGAACCCTGCTAATAATACTAATCCCAAAGGAAGAGCAAAAACTAGCCTAGAAGAACTAGGCAAAAAATTCTTAAGATAGACTCTCTAATGAAAACTAAGGAGAGTGAATCTGAGAAAGAGAAGTTCTTCAAGATCTGTCCAGGCCAGGGGGATGGAAGGAGGGACGCAAGAAAGAAGGCGAGAGAAGACAACTAACATGGAACGTTATGGTAGGTACATAACTTCTAAATGTTAAGTTGTCAATCTCGCCTTCATTCTTGCTGGATGGGACCACATCCCTAGCACCTGTATCCCGGGTGGCTCAATGGAACAGACTCTTGAGTACTGTGGAACCAAAACTGGCTCTGTCCCTGGAGGCCAAATCTAATTTATAATGAGAGACAAAGGTATGAGGAGTGGCCCAAGTAGCTGCTGCACAAATGGTATCAATGGGTAGCCTATCCTGAAAGGCTGTAGAAGTGGATAGGCTCCTGGTTAAATGTGCCTTCGGTTTTGAGGGTAGTTGCTTGCCTCTGAGCGAATACACATAAGAAATGGCGGAAGACAACCATCTGGATAAGGTCACTTTCGACACTGGGAGACCTTTCCTGTTTTCTGCATAGGAAACAAATAATTGATCCGATTTCCTGAATTGTTTAGTTCTATGCAAATAATATCTGAGCTGACGATGGACATCCAAAAAATGAAGTTTTTGTTCAGCTTTGTCAGAATAATTAGGGAAAAAAACTGGTAGATCGATGGATTGATTAATATTAGTCTGAGAAACAACTTTGGGCAGAAAAGATGGATTTGTTCTCAAGGATACCCTGTCCTTGTGAAAAACCAAGCATGGAGAACGGATGCAGAGAGCTTGAATTTCAGATATCCTCCTTGCTGAAGTGACAGCCAGTAAGAATATTGTTTTCCAGGTCAGTAACTTTAAGGAGCATGAAGCAGACGGTTCGAAGGGGGGTAAAATCAAGGATGCTAACATCAAATTCAGATCCCATTGTGGAGGAGGATGTTTTATTGGAGGCTTTAGGAGAAAAACTCCTCTCAGAAAAGCTTTGCATAGTCTATGCGACATAATGTTATGATCTTGCAAGCCAACATGATATTTAGAAATTGCCGCCAGTTGAACTTTAACTGTTGATGAAGAAGATCCTGCCTGAAAAACTTCAGCCAGAAAATCTAAAATTAAATGCACAGGTGCAGTAAAAGGATCAATGTGCCTGGAGTTTGCCCATAGGGAGAAACGTTGCCACTTACTAGCATAAACCGTTCTGGTGGACGACTTCAAGGAAGCTATTAAGATATCTCTGACAGGATCAGAGATCATGGGAAGCCTGGCTAGGGAAGGAAGTGGAGCAACCAAGCAGTGAGGTTGACAGAACGAATGGCCCGGTGCTGTTGACCCGATTGGTGGATCAGAAGATCCGGAACTGGGTCCAGATGCCAAGGCTGCACCAGGAGGTGATGATGTAGGGTCGGAAACCAAATTTGTCGAGGCCAGTAAGGGGCAATGAGAATCAACCTTGGCTCTCAAAACGGTAGCTTTCTGAATGAACTGTGGAATTAAGGGGAAAGGGGGAAAAGCATACAGAAGTCCCCGGGGCCAATCCTGGGTTAGAGAGTCTCTCAAGGGTTGGCCTGGAAGGGGAAAGAGGGTGAAGAAGTCCGGGCATTTGCTGTTTTGGGGTGTAGCAAAAAGGTCGCAACAAGGGGTGCCCCACTTCAGAAATATCTCGTCCACTACCGATTGATTGAGAGACCACTCGTGAGGCATGAGAATGGCTCTGCTCAGTCTGTCCGCTAAGAGATTGGACCTGCCGGGGATGTGCGTTGCTATCAGAAACCGATGAGAGGAGATTGCCCATTGCCAAAGTCTGAGAGCTTCTCGACACAAAGGATAGGACCTGGTCCCACCCTGTTTGTTGATGTACCAGACTATAGACATGTTGTCCGTTTGAACTGCAATAGTCCCCGAGGGAAGAAAGTCGTTGAGGGCTTGCAACGTTAAAAGCACCGCTCTCATCTCCAGGACATTTATGTGCAGATGGTATTCTGTGGGTTGCCAAGTCCCGTGGACCATCCTGCCCTGATAATGCCCCCCCCCCGCCCGATCAGAGAGGCATCCGTAGTGACTGTGGCAACCGGAGTAGGGGGAACAAATGGTTGGCCCTGATGAAGCAGAGGGGAAGATATCCACCAGGTTAGATGAGTCCTGCACGATTGTGTAACCAAGATTTCGTGCCTCATGGGTAGGTTCTGGAGCGACCACTGAGTGAATAACATCCACTGCAGAAGACGCATGTGGAAGCGAGCTAATGGTAGAAGTACAATGGCCGCAGCCATAAGACCTAGAACCTTGAGAACCAATCTGGCTTTGACTTTGTTACTCAGTAAAATGATTTGAATGTATTTTTGGATGTCCAGAATTCTCTGATTTGTTAGTCTGGCTAACATACTGACGGTGTTTAGTTCTGCGCCTATAAAGGTGATAGATTGGCAAGGCAGCAGAGAAGATTTTTCAAAATTCACCGATATTCCCAACTTTTTGCAAAGCTGCAGAGTGCAGTCTCTGCTCTGAAGAAGCTGATGCTTGGTGGTGGCGGAGAGGAGCCAGTCGTCCAAATAAGGAAACACCTGGAATCCTTGACGTCTCAGATGAGCCGTAACCACTGCCATGCATTTGGTAAACACTCTGGGGGCTGAAGTGAGGCCAAAGGGCAGGGCTCTGAATTGATAATGACTGGTCCCTAGCCGAAAGCGGAGAAACCTCCTGGAGCGTCTGTGTATCTTTATGTGATAGTACGCGTCCTGAAGGTCTATCGAGCACATCCAGCTGTCCTTGCCCAAAAAGGGCAGAATGGACTGAAGCATGACCATCCGGAATCTTGCCTTCTTGACAAATCTGTTTAGATTGCTCAGGTCTAAAATAGGTCTCCAATCTCCCGTCCTTTTGGGGACCAAAAAGAATCTTGAGTAGACGCGGATCCTACTTGGTCTGCTGGAACAGTCTGGACGGCTCTTTTTTCTAGGAGCTTTGAAACCTCCTGTTTTGCCAAATCCCTTTGACCGGGTGAGATGTCTGGGAGGGATTGGTGAGGTACGGGATACCTTTCGAAGGGGATTTTGTAACCCTCGGATATGATCGACTGTACCCACATGTCTTGTGAGAGGGAACGCCAGGCTACTGGGTACAGCGATATCCTTCCCCCGACTGCCTCCAAGGGTGGACAGTCGGGCAACACCTCAGGGATGCTGAAAGGGTTTGTCAGGAAGAGGCTCCCTGTTACCCTGATTCTGGGGACCCCCCCTGCCTCTAGGGTGGCGTCTATTATTGTTACCCCCTCTGCCTCTGGGGGTAAACTGACCACGTGTGTCCGGCGCTGCTCCTTGGGCTTTACGGAACCACATCTTTCCCCCTTTCTGACCCTTGGGATAGGGTCTAGAAGGAGTGGAAAAATGGACTCCTATGGCAGAAAGAGTTTTGCCGTCTTGCTCACACCTGGTCAAGGTTTCCTTCACCTGAGGTCCGAACAAAGCCGAACCGTCAAAGGGGGTATTGGTGAAGGACGCCTTAAAGGGGTCCGCGAAATTACAAAGCCTCATCCAGGCCTGACGTCTGAGAGCCACTCCTGTGCCTGCGGCTCTGCTCGCTCCATCGGCTGCATAGGATATGAGTCGCATGGAGGAGTTGGTTAAAGAATTTAGGATTGCTAGCTGTGAGGCAATCTTGTCTTGAGCCCCAGCAGCTGAAGGATCCTGAACCACTTCACCTAGTTCCTTGAGAATATCTCTCTGAAGTCTGGTGAAATGACAAAGGTAGTTCAGCGAACGCATAGCAAAGGTCGCTGAAGAAAACATCCGCTTACCATACCTATCCATGGTCCTAGAATCTTTGTTAGGAGGATGGACAGGCACGGAAGGATCCGCAAGTTCCTTCTTGGTGGCCGCCGCCACCACCATAGCATCCACAGAGACGCCCTTAGAAAGAAACTGCTTGTCTGAAGGGGCTGTAATAAATTTGGATGGCCTCCTGGGGTCAGGTTCCACAGAATCCGGGGCTGCCCACGCCTTCCGAGCCACTACCTGCATGAGTGGGTCGAAAGGTGGAGGCACCCAGGAGGTGGAGGGTCGGGATCCAAAAGCCTCCAGGTATACAGACTCATCCTCGGAGGGGTCAATGGAAGGCCAGTTCCCCCTCTGTTTGAGGAGTTCCAGGATGTCTGAAAAGGAGACATCCTCAGAGGGGGACCGAGGAGAACCCTCTGACTCATCTAAGTCGGTATCTGATGTTGTAGACTCAGGGGAGTCTGTGTGTTTCTTCTTACACGTCCTCTTACGCGGGGGTTCCCCTGCGGGATCAGGAGAAACCTCGGAATAGGAAGTTATTCCCAATGGGGAAACCTGGGGCGATGGATCCCTGGGCCTGAGAGCAAGAGGCTGGCAAGAGACATCAACAGGCACCGAAGAGGGAGGAGCTAAATGGATGGACCGTTGACCTGGCTCAGGTGCCAGGACACTCCTCATCACCTCAAAGGCTCCCCTCCCAGGGAGACCAGAATACTCCTGTTCCGAAGAAACAGGAATTCCCGGCTCCACTGAGAAAGAAGGCTCCGAGGCCGATGTCGGTGCCGAGCTTACCAAAGCCGAAGCCCCGAGAGGGAGAGCGGGGTCGGACAAGGGTCCGATGCCACTAGCCCCCTCGGAGCTGACAAGGGAAACTCGATGACCGGATCCCTCCAAGGAAGGTCTCACGGAGGAGATCGGAGCCGAAGACGATGGAGCCGAAAGGGGATGTATCGGCCCCGGCGCCGACACGGTCACTGTCCCGAGAAGCTCCGGCTCCGAACTCTGGAGGAGAGTCGGAGGAGGAAGTTCAAGGGGAAGAGCAATAGCCGAAGTCTGCTGAGACGGGCTATGGAGCATTTGGGCTAGTGCCTGTGACTTCAACAGCCTGCTTACCACCCTCTCTAAATCGTGGTCAGACAGCCTGGAAGATCTCGAAGATCGGCTCCGATGACTCTGTTCCGACAAAAGAGGAGACCTCGGAGCTGAGTGAATCGACTCCAAAAAAGGGGACCGAGATCTCTTCTTGGACGAAGCCATCGGAGCAGACGTCCTCTGGGTTCCAAATGGAGCCGAAGACTTTTCGGCTCCGATACTGGATAACACGTCGGCACCAGCCGGTGCCGACAAGGCAACTGGAGACTGAGTGTCGGAGCCGGTAGGAACCGACACTACCACATCGGAGGAAGAAAGATCGGCTCCAGCCGGAGCCGATCTCGACTCCGAAGGAGTCGGAGCCACCGGGGAAGGCTTAACCACTGTAGCCTGAACCTTAGGTGGCTTGGAAGGTTTACCCGACCCAGTTTTTGTCGGTGAACCTTCTGGCTTTAATAAGCCACGGAGGATCAACTTGTTCCTCCTCTCCTGCAGGACTCTCTGGCTAAAAGAATGGCATATGGCACAGGAGTCCTGCAGGTGTAAAACCCAGGCAGTAAACACAAGAAGTGTGACCGTCTGTCAGGGACATCTTCTGACAGCACGAGTCACACTTCTTGAAGCCTGAGACCTTTCCTTCCCTAGACATAGTCTAAGAAACACGATAACACACACACTGAACAAGTCACACAATTAATCCCAAAACACACACACACTGACAGGGATTAAGAACAGGGAGGCTTAGGCCTAACTGAAAAAACTTTAACTTTAAATTCTAACCAAAAAGGGAAATAGGGTGGCCTCTAGTATAGAATACACACTATCTAAATACTAAGAAATATAAGAGAAAAAAGGGAGGGAAAACCCTTGAATAATCTGTTTGAAATATCAAACTCACCTGAGCTGGCAAAAAAGAGACCTCTTCGCGAAGCGGCAAACGAGATCTGAGGTAGTCTTGCCTTGCATCATGGGATATAGGGTTGCCTCGAGCTGGTAAAAGGAGTTCTCAAGCTTAGCAAGTGCCGAGTCGCAGCCGAGGATCGGCTCCGAACCCATCCAGCAAGAATGAAGGCGAGATTGACAACTTAACATCTACTGTTTACTAAAACAATGAGTGATGTTGAACATACCTTTCTAAAAGTGAGTGGCTATTACTTAACAGGTTAAGCCAGGATAAGCAGATATGGGCCATGAAACCCGACAAAGGGGGTGGGGTTGTGATCATGACGAAAGACAACTATCTTAATCATTTGAATATACATTTACTAGACAATGATTTTTATGAGGAGGCATCATAAAACTGTGTTCATGGGGCATACCAAAGGACAGAGTATTGCTTGGAGGACATGCTTACCCAAGAACAGATAAGTTTTGAAGAATAGAACTTCTTGAAAGTTAAACATCCAATAATATCCATCTTCAGTATTCCAAAGAATTATAAGGACTTGGTAGGCCTACCGTTAAGACCTAATGTTGATTGGAGAATTAACACCTATTGTTGACTGGGAAAGGATGAAAACCCATCCTTTAGCCAAGTTCACAGATGTCAAGCTAAACAACAGTTTAAATTCCTTTGAACATCTTTGTCAGGACTCCTGCGACTTTCTCGTTAAACTTAAAAAGGTCAAATTTTCAGACAATACCATATATTTCACTGTATACATTCAGAATTTGTTTAATGTGATCCCCCACATGGAAGGCGTACAAGCTTTTCATGAGTTCCTGGTAGACTTTTCAGGGTTCAATAACAATGCAATCAACATCCTTTGTACTTTAATGGAAATGGTATTAAAAAACAACTGTGTGTTCTTGGAAGGTCAATACTTCCTACAGAAAAAGGGTGTTACTATGGGGACCTCATGTGCTCCCATATTTGCGATCATTGTCATATTACACTGGGAACAAGAACACATTTTTCAAAAGTCCCAGGAACCACCCTTGTCCCTTTATGTCAGTTTCTGGATGACATTTTTATTGCCTGGGAAGTGAGCTTAAGGGAGTTAGAAAAGTTTATTTAGTACTTGAATTTAACATCTAGTTTTTTTTAATTTATTTATACTTATGATTCATCACACACACTACCTGGGTGCTGACTTATCTAAACATGGGCTAAACTCTTGGCTAGGCTTCTAAGGGCCTCAGGGCCAATAGCCCAGTAACCTCCTATGATCCTATGCTGAAATCACTAATGATGTTCCCAAACAGATAATCATAAATGACATTTTCAGTAAAAGTACATACTCTAATAGTGTTACATTACACAAGTTGTCATCTTGAAAAAGCAAAAAAAAAAAAAAAAAAAAGAATGGTGAAAGGGCAATTTGTGTGTTTAGCACATATGGTGTCAGAGGATGAACAATTCCAAGTAGAGAGTCAAAAATTGACTACAATGTTTACAGCTAGAGGTTATCCAACTGAGCTAGTTGTCACTATTTGTGACAAAGTTAAACAGAAAAGAAAGCAGGGGCTATATGTACCTACAATTAGAGCCCTGGAGCCATTCAAATCTAAGAGAGACACAGATGTAAACACCAGTGTCTTTCAAGACATTTATCACCACATACATGACTGATGCTAAGAACATTCTGAAAAATTTTAAAGATAATTGGAAAATTTTCAGTTGTTACGAAAATGCTGTAGAAACATTGGGAGAAGGACTTTGAATGGTATTTAAGAAAGGTAAATCACTATAAAAATACCTTGAAGTTCAGAATAAAGAAAGTAAGGGGGTATTAACAAATTAAAAAGGGTACATTTAAGTGCGTTTTTGTACACAATGCAAACATATACTAAAGAAAGACTTTGTGATGATTAATGGGTTGAACATTTTCTCTGAACTTCATTGCAAATGCAATACTCTTACATAGTTTACCTAGCCAACTGTCAAGAGTGTGACTTTTTTTAGGTAAGAAAAAACGAAAGAAAACTTCATGATAGAATATACAAACATTTTTTGGATGTAAAAAACAAAAGGATTCTAAATCCTTTGTTTAGACATTTATCGAAATTTCTTACAAGTTTTTATTTTTTGGTTTAGATACTGTCACAAAGAACAGTAGAGGGGAACCTTGGGATAATTTACTTGAGCTGTGTGAACTTAAATGGCAAATGAGATTAAATGCTTAAACATCACCAGGTGATGGACCATCACTGGTTAGTGTTTTAAGGTTACATTCATTTGATATGCAACATTTTTTCTGGGTTATGCGAAGTCTTTCTTTTTTTATTTTTTTTAAATGTCGGTTTCTTTAACAAACTTATTTTGTGGACTCATATTTGATGCAAATGACTAACTGGGGGCTTTGATTGGTCTTGATTAATCATGCGACTGGGAGAGGACGTATTTAAATACAATCATTGCATTGTTTTTTTGTATTCTGATGAAGTTGTGGTTACACGCAAAGAAAGTGCACAGTACTGGTTTCTATACAATAAAGTTTCCTGTAGCTTTTACTGGTGGTCTTTGGGACTTGGTTTCTAGCTTCATTTGAGTTTAAGGTTCTTGGTTTGTTAAAGCTGCAATTAAGCTGTTACCCAGTGTGCAACTCATCCTGGAATTGAGCCTTAATTACCACACTCACTTCCGACACAATGTCACTTTGACGTCTGGTCAAGTGAGCGAGATAGTTCAATGCCCTCAGTGCAAACATGGTTGATGTGTCGGATCACTTTCATAACTGGGCTGATGCTCGAGATTCCCTATTTAGGGGATGAACTGAGGAACACAAGATGTCGTTTTTAGTAGCCTCCACCACCAGAATTGCAAACATGGCCGGACCCTTACTCCAATGTTGCCGGTCTTTGGGAGGGGTGAGAATCTTGTCTGGCTTTTTAGGGAATGGTTTCACTGTATCAGGCTTCTTCCATGCCCTCTGGGACAACAGGTTAATAAGGACGTCCAGAGAGGGACCCACCCAGGATGTGGGTGGGCCCATCCCTCAGGACTCCAAAAATACTGACTCTTTTGGGGATGGGGCTTTGGCAGCCCAACCACCATGCTGGTAAAGCATCCAAAAGATCACCAAAGCAGGCACCCTCATGGGGGGATTTAGGGGACCCCTCTCCTCCTTTGAGGTCAGTACTGGCAGTGAGGGACTCTTCAGGAGAATCTAGATGCTTCCTGCCCTGGGGAGACTGGAGGGAATGGAAAAGTGGGGGGCACTAAAGGAAGGGAAGACTTGAGACCACCTGGGGTGAGCTGTCCCAGAGCAGGCTGAAGCAAGTACACAGGCAACAGACATCAAAGAGGAAGGGATATGGGTTGCACCTGACCACTCCTTCTCCTGAAGGGAGAACATCCTCTCCATGACATCAAAGGCAGAAACTCAATCATGCCACTTAGATCTGATGGACCAAAGATTGGAAGATCCCAAGGATGTACCGGACACTGGGGCCATTCCAGCCTGCCCCAACACTGAGACAATGAGCCAAGCTATCCAGAGCAGAGGCCCTGAGCAGGAGGGACAACCACAAAATAGGAAATGAAAAGGACCAGAGTACCCCTGTCTCAATGTTTCAGCCCACTCAGCTCCAAAGGACCCAAAGTTGAGGAAACCAAGTTAGGGGTAGGATCAGACATTCACCAAGACATCAGATCCAACCCAAAAAGAGGAAAGGCAACCAGCTCTGATGACCTCAGAACGATCTGGCCTGTGGGAGGATAATAGTATAAAAGGAGCTGAAGCTTTGTGTCAAGGGCCAGAAGCTGAAGAGACAAGTCTCAACTACATCTGCGCCTGTAAAAAGGACTGCATTCGTTGCTCCAAATCCATGGGCTTAAATTCCTGACTGACTAATACAATCGAGCTGACAAAGCCATAAAGGAGGCTCACCTACTGGATGAAAGCTCCAATGACCAAATACAAACCAGAGTAGCTTGGATCCAGGATGGAAATGGGGATGACTCCGTGGAGGTCTCCAGTGAAGAAGTAGGGGGAAATAATCCTCTCCAAAGAGGCGACCTTGGACAAGAAGGGGCTGGGAACACTAACTGTGCGAGATAGAGCCTTCTCCACAATCGGCATCGAAGGCAATTGGCTCCAAGATGTTGGAGCAGATGACACTGCTGAAGCCACTGCAGGAGCCGAGGGTCTTGGGACCTTTGGATCCAGTGAAACAGAAGATGATGAGGGAGCAGAACATTTTGGGTCTCTGTTAGCTGCACTGGGGTCCTTGGTGCCCTGCTTGTGACCCTGATCAGAATTTTTCTCCTTTCTGGAAGAAGCTGAAGAATAGTTGCCAGCTGGCAAAAGTCCTTTTAGGACCAACTTGGCCCTCCTCTCGTTAATGGCACAAATGCTGAAACCTTTACAAATAAAACAAAGGGAACTGAGATGGGCAACCCCCAAACAGTACACACACCTTTCACAGGTGTTCCGAGAGGGGAGTTTGTGCCCACAAGCAGACACTTTTTAAATCTCTTTGCCATTACTCAAACACAGATTAATACACAATGTAAAGAAAGCAAAGCTCGACGGGCTTATTTAGTATACTGCTGGTCTCACACCAAAGTCTGTTCTGATAACCCACAGGTTGAATCTAGATGGAAGAGATAAAGTACAGTTTTGTACCTACCATAAATGTAGATGTTCTAAGATCCACATTGCTGCAGTCCTTACACTTGGGTAGTCCGCTGTCCTCGGTCGGCCCGAATATCAAAGTATAAGGCTGACGTCGGTCAAGGCGCATTAGACTGACATCAGGACGTCAGGGTACAAATGCGCATGACCGACGTCATATCCTCAGTCTTTTCTTGCCCCAGCTGTCAGAAGACCCTAACAAGAAAGGTCAAAACCCAAAGACAACAAACAACCAACCAACCACCCTAGCACCAAAAATATGTACAATATATACAATATACACAATATTTACAATCCAACCCACACAACCGCCTCTAACTACAGAGGGGAAGGAGGGAGGGTAAATTGGACTGCAGCAATGTGGATCTTCGAACATCTACATTTATGGTAGGTACAAAACTGTACTATGTTCTTCATCTCACATTGCTGCAGTCCTTACACTTGGGTAGAATCCCAAAGCAGAGGAAAGGGAGGATGGCACAACTATAAAGAAGCAGGGGCTGCCAAAATGCCCTGTAAAATAGCAGTGGCAAAACCAGCCCTAGATTTAGAGTAAAGTGGAAGGTGATAATGCTTAGAGAAAGTATGCACTGAACTCCAGGTAGCTGCCACCAAGATATCTTTAGTTGCCACCCCCCTTAAAAAAGCTGTTGAAGTGGCAGTAGCCCTAGTGGAATGAGGCCTAATCCCAGCTGGAACCTCCTTGCCATGATGGGAATAACAGAAAGCAATGCAAAACCCAATCCACTTAGAAATAGTTTGTTTTGACACAGGCTTGCCCTGAGAACTCAAAGCAAAAGAAACAAATAACTGCTGAGACTGCCTGAACCCTTTAGTTCAGCTCAAATAATATCGCAACTGCCTGTGTATATCCAAAGTGTGCAAAATCTTTTCCCCTTTATTTTGGGGGTTTGCATAAAAGGTAGGCAAATGAATAGTTTGGTTTAAAGCCACACTAGAAACCACTTTAGGCATAAAGGAAGGATTAGTACGCAAAGATACCCTATCCTTATGGAAAATTAAGAAAGGCTCAACTGCCATAAGGGCCTGTAATTCAGAAACCCTTCTCGCAGAGGTAATGGCTAACAAAAAGCAGTCTTCCATGATAAATATTTCAACTCAGCAGTAGCTGCAGGCTCAAAAGGTTGTAGAGTGAGTTTCTCCAACACAAAATTGAGATCCCAAGCAGGAGTAGGAGCTCTCCGTGGGGGTCTTATATTCTTTGCCCCTCTAAGGAATTGCTTAAACAAAGGATGAGAAAACAATGGTGGGTCACAATCATAGTGAGCAGAAATTGCTGCAGCATGAATCTTAATAGAAGAGAAGGACAAACCTTTGTCCAGTAACTCAGTAAGATATTGAAGAGCCACACTTAAATTAGGCTTAGAAACATCAAATGCTTTTGCTGCACTCCAAAATAAAAATCTCTTCCATTTATCTGCGTACACTTTCCTTGTACTAGGCCTTCTGGCCTCCAAAATAACATTCAAAACTTGCTGTGGAAGCTGAAACCCTCCAGGGTTTAAAACAGAATATGCCAGGCTGTCAGGTGAAGAGAGTGAAGTTTGACATTGAGTAAATGACTGTTCTCCTGAGACAGCAGGTGTGGAATCGAAGGTAAAGGCATGGCGGCTCCCGTACCAGACTTCTCAGTAGTGGGTACCAATGCTGTCGAGGCCAATCTGGAGCTATTAAAATCATCTTTGGTTTGTCCTGTCTGACCTTCAGAAGTACCTTTGGGAGGAGAGGCAGAGGTGGAAAGGCATACACATGAAGATTGCTCCAATTGAATGAAAGAGCATCCACTTTCCAGGCTGTGGGATGAAAACTTTTGTGCAAAACTTTGGCAGCTGGTAGTTTAGTGGAGAAGCGAACAGATCTATGTCTGGAGTTCCCCATGACACTGTCAATTTCTGAAAACTAGAGGATCCAATTTCCACTCGTGGGGATCCATTATTTGTCTGCTCAACACATCTGCTAAGGAGTTCTGTGCTCCGGCAGAAACCTTGCCTGAAGATTTAGCTGTAAACTGAGAGCAGTCTCCCACAAAATCATTGCTTGTCTGCACAGAGGATAAGAATGTGTTCCCCCTTGCTTGTTGATGTACCACATGACAGTTGTGTTGTCTGTTAGAATCAACACCTGCCCTGGAAGAAGTAAATCCTTGAAAGCTATTAATGCAAATTGGACTGCTAACATCTCCTTCAGGTTGATATGTAGATGTAGAAGTCTGGCAGGCCACTTGTCTTGTATCCACTTTCCATTTAGATGAGCTCCCAAGCTTTGTCTGAGGCATCTGTCGTTAGAATCTGACTCGCCTCTGGCCGGGTCACAGAGAGTCCCTTGTTTAGGTGACATTCCTGAGCCCACCACAAAAATTCCTTTTGAATGCAAGGTATTATCTGAATGACAGTGTCCATATCTTGGCAGTGCTGTGTCCATACATTTTTGAGATACCATTGTAGCTTCCTCATATGCAGTTTGGCATTGGGAAGCACCAGAATACAAGATGCCATGAACCCCAAGGCTTGAAGGACTGTCCTTGCAGTCAGCCTGGACTGATGAGACAATTGATGGAAGTAAAGAGAAAGATTCTTTTGTTTGTCCGGGGTCAAAAAGGCCATCTGGGATGCTGTATTCAGTCTCACACCCAGAAAGCACATGTCCTGAGAGGGTACTAGACTGGACTTTATTTCATTCACAGAATACCCCAGGCATCTTAGCACTGCTATCACATAATGTAGATGATGAAGAAGTTCGTCCTTTCCATGAGCCAGAATCAGGCAATCGTCCAAATAAGGATAGATCTGTATTCCTCTTAGCCTGAAGAAAGCTATCACTGGAGCCAGAACCTTCGTGAACACTCTGGGCGCAGTAGATAAGCCAAAGGGCAATGCAGAGAACTGATAATGAGAAGTCCCAGCCCGAAAACGTAGATACTTCCTGCAACTTAACCTGATAGGAACATGAAGGTAAGCCTCCTTGAGATCCAGAGTCACCATCCAGTGATCTTTGCCCAGCAGAGGTAAAAGCTGTTGTAACGTCAACATTTTGAACTTGGGAATGTCCAGATAAGTGTTGAGGATAGATAAATCCAAAATTGGTATCCACGTGTTCCCCTTCTTTGGTACTAGGAACAGGCGAGAATAAAATCCTAGGCCCACTTCTGACAGAGGGACCGGTTGTATGGCCCCTATTTGGAGCAGCAGAGAAATTTGTTTGTGAGCCTCTATTCTTTGCTGAGGAGGAACGTCTGGCATGCCTTTGAAAGGAGGCAAGGTATGGAAATAAAACCTGTAACCTCGGTGTATGATATCCAATACCCATCTGTCTTGGGTAATTAAACTCCAATTTTCCTTGAAAAGTGCCAATCTTCCTCCCAAAGGTGCTGCCAGACGAGAAGGCTCTGGCAGCTGAAAAGGTAGGTCATTGGGTCTGTTTACGAAAGGACTGACCCCTACCCTCACCCGAAGACTGTGCAGGTGAACTCCCTGTTCTAGGCCTGAAAGAGCCCTGAGCTCTGCCCCTACCACGTCTAGACCTACCCCTAGACTGGGAATCATAAGAAGGATACGTCCACCCCTTGGTAGGCCAATTTCTGCTAAACTTCGGAGGCTGAACCTGCAAAAAATCTTTAACAGTCTGCATAGACTTAGCTTTGTCTTCCATTTTCTTTAAGACTGCCTCAACAGGTGAACCAAACAACACATCAGATTGTAAAGGAGCATCTAAAATCCTCGTCTTAACATGTTCAGATAAATTCTGATCCCTCAGCCAGGTGTGCCTGCGAAGAACTGACCCAGTGGCAGCCACCCTAGACGAGGCCTGTACAGCATCAAAACCACATTGCAAAGAATGCTTACCCACTTGTTCAGAGACATGTACCAAATCTTGTAACTCTTTACACTCAATACCTTCCGCCAGAGCATCTACCTTAGACTTCAACTGAGAAAGTAGACAGTTTTGGTATTTCAACATGTGAAACTGGCAATTCAGAGCCCTCATAGCTAGGGTGGAAGAAGTATAGACTTTCTTTCCCCACCTATCCAAAGCCCTGGCCTCTTTATCTGGAGGAACCAGATTTTTAACAACAGAAGCCTTAACCCCCTTAGGCCCCTGACTGACAGTTTCTGGGTCCGCCCTAGGACTCTTAAAAAGATACTTATGAGCTTCAGGCACCCTATAGTACCTATCCGGTTTAACAGGAGCAGGAGGCAAAGAATCAGGATTAAGAGAAGCCTCTGCAAACACATCCTCCACAACATCCAGAACAGGAGGTATAGCCAAAGGCCTATGCTGTGGTAAAAACAAAAATTCCCTAAGCCTTTTCCTGGAATCAGAGAAGTCCTGACCTTCCCACTTAAAATGCTCCCTCATGGAATGAAGAGTCTCTGAAAAAGAAAAATCCTCAGGAGGAGAAGCAGAAGGAGTAGAATCATCCACATCAGAATCAGAATAAGGAGAATACTCCTGCAAGTCTTCAGCCGAAGACTCTGAAACATCTGAAGCCTGCTCAAAACTCCCCAACTCAGGTTCCACCCTAGGCCTCTTATCAGGAGGGGGCAAAGAACCTCTAATCAAAGTAATCAAATCTTCTGCCATTTTAAGCATATGCTTCTTGGGCACAGATCCTGAAGAACTAGGAGTGACACCAACTGAAGCTAAACCTGGCCTGCCTCTGGGAGAAGGCTTGGAAACAGAAGGAGAAGGCCTAACCACCCTAGGAAGGGAGGGGAGTACAGTAACCTGAGAAGCCCCTTCAGCCTGATCTGCCTCCTGAGAGGCCACATCCTGCAATAACAAGGTCTCCCCCTGGGACTCCAGAGAAACCTCCGGTGGAACCACCGGCTCCACCGACACCTCTAAAGAACCGGCGTCCGGTACGGACGACTCATCTTGCCTGGACTTAGCTGCTTTATCCTTGCGCTTCTTCGAAGAAGCGGGCATCGGAGCATCCGACGGCATATTGTAATTGCACCGCTTCCCGAAGACTAACCTGGCACAGTCTAACCTTCTCTTAATAGTGCTTATTGAATCTAGCACAAAAGCGACACCCAACAACGTCGTGCTCAGGCCCTAAACAAGGAATACACAAAGTATGATAATCTCTATGCGGTATCTGTTTCCCACAAGAAATACAGTAATTCACTTTTTCTGACATCCGGTAAACCACTGAGGCAAGAAAAACTAAAATATTCCCAACGGGTACTTAGCCAACTTTGACTCGGTCTGAAACTCCGAATTCGAAAAATTTCAGAACGCCGAACGGCACTTGCAACGCTGCTTCTGCATCGGACCATGCGGCAAAAAAGACTGAGGATATGACGTCGGTCATGCGCATTTGTACCCTGACGTCCTGATGTCAGTCTAATGCGCCTTGACCGACGTCAGCCTTATACTTTGATATTCGGGCCGACCGAGGACAGCGGACTACCCAAGTGTAAGGACTGCAGCAATGTGAGATGAAGAACAACATTACAATTCATATTTACAGGAGTTTCCACCAAAGATGTTTACTCTTGAATTTTACCACTCTCTTTAGGCTGGATGGATACTGGCTTTTCTATGAAGTTTTTGAGATGCTGGAAAAGTTGGAGGTGAACGCGACAGCCTCCTCAGTTAAGTCTATTTGCAAAGGACTTTTTTTTTTAGACACCTTTATTAAATTATCAGTTAAGACGTAGGGTTACATACATTAACAGAAAAGAAAACAAGACTAACATTTGTTATATTAATTTGTTACAGATTACACGTTTTCTTTCTTTAACAATTATTTACTCCAACATTACATAAACTATTCAACTTCTGCCTTCCCTTAAACCCCACTCTTCCTGAGCATAATTCTGCATGTATTCTTCCTGCACATAGCATTTTTTCTGTGTAATTTGCTTCTTTCCTTATCGAAAGATCATAGTCTCATTCTTTTGTTTCCTTCAAAATGTTAAATATTTCAGTTACAGTTGGTTTAGATTTTGGATTTCCACCTTCTAGTAATTGCTTTTTTGGGGTTAAACTTAGTAAAGCCTTATGTACAGGCAATTCAGATTATGGGTTCCAGGTCAAAAGACTTGTTTCCTTAATTACAACTACTTGCTACATCAACATTTCTGACACAGTACTCGTAGGTTCATAGATTAGTACTCGGCTAACTGCCCTCATGGGCCATTGTAAGCCTAGTCAATTACCCTATGTGAGAATTAAACCCTGCATCTTGTATCTGTATGGTAAACACCTTAACCATTATGCCAACCTTCCACCCCAATAGGTTAGTAATAGGCTAATTGGCTTTGTGGGTCATTGTAAGCTTCCTTAGTTACCCCACGTGAGAATCAAACCCTGCAATTTGTGTTTGTAAGGTAAATACTAACCATTATGCCAACCTCCCACCTTTCCCACTCTGTAGAGAATTTTTAAAATCTGCCACACTGCTACACTCCCAAAAACAAGTTTCTAGTTACATTTCTCTCTTCCATCACACCTCCAATATATTCTTTCTGAAGTTTGCTTGGATTATAAAAATACCTATGCAAATACTTCTAAGCAAAGATCCTAAACATTCTGGACTGGAGTTTGTTGCATACTTGGGAACCATATAAATGCCCTCTCAATGTTCCTCCATAAACTGCTTTTCCAGTCTCTCCTTCCTATTTTTCTAACCTCCTCTGATTCTTATTGTTACGCAATACTTCATATGTTGCACTAATTATCCCCTTTTTAACAGTAGTTTTTTCCTTGAAACTTGACTAAAAACTCTACCAGATATGGCCTTTCATCAAACACTCCTCTATCCCTTTTTCTTTGCCTATGCACTGATAACCATTTCCTGGTAGGGAAGCAGTCTCTAACCTGCAGTCCAAACATTTGCATGGTCTCATACCACTCAATTACCTTTCCCTCTCTATAGTTACTTGCTCCCAATACCTCAGTTCCTTTGTCAATTTTCTCCAGTAAATTTCAGTCCCTACTTGCCCACTTTCCTATACTTGCAATCATCCTTATCGGTAAAATTTATTTTTTCCATTCCTATGTTGGCTTAGTTCATTCTGCAACTTTATGGTTGTTATTCTTTGAGATCCGCATCCAATATCCTGCTCTGTACTTTATTCCTCAAACTCATTCTCTGTTTCATCATCCCTTTCCAATTTGATTTAAAACTTCTGCTTGTGTTAACCATATGAGCCTTAACTGCATTCAGGTAATCCTAAACCACCTTGTTCTAACAAGGAGGATCAATTTAAATCGCTTAACTCTTTCATTTTACCTACCCCCCCCCCCCCCAATTAAATTCCTCTACCTCTTTAATTATTGCCTACAACTTCTTTGGTTGATAACATCTAAAACTAAAAAAAAGACAAAAAACATATTTGCTGCTTGTATCTTACTACCTATAATAAAGAACTTCCACTGTCTCAGTTTTTGTACTATCTGTCATTTAGTCTCTTCTCACATGCCCCTAGCTGCTATAACAGAAAAATAAGTTATGTACTTACCATAATGTTCCATCTGTGCTTTCCATTTTCATTCTTCCTCAAGGAATGAGTTCGGATCCGACACTCTAAGCCAACTCAGCTGTTGTTCTAGCTCATGGTGAACAACAAACTCTCAAACTCCTTTCCTACCCACCATGCACTATGCCTAACTTCCCTCAGATCCTACTTACAGCTTGACAGAAAGAGAAACCTAACAGAATTGCCATAACTGGAGTTCAACATAAGGGACAAATGGTGGCCTTGGTGTCATTAAAGGTCTCATTCCTCCAGAAGTCATTTGCAAGAAATGGAGGGGGGGGTGGATGGGGGGTAGTTAAAGAATAAAAATGGACAACACAGGTGGAACATTATGGTGGGTACATAACTTCTTTATCTGATGTTGTAAATTTTCATTCATTTCTCAACGGATGGGACAAAGTCTCCAGCTACTTGCATTCTTGGGTGGCTTCTAAGGAAGGATATTCATGAGTATGGTTGAGCCAAAGGCTGCACTTCCCCTTGAGACCAGATCTAGTTTGTAATGAGTGATAAAGGTATGAGGATATGACCAAGTAGCAGCTGCACAAATAGCATGCATGGATGTTCTGCACTGGAATACAGTGGAAGTAGACACAGATGTAGTGGAATGAGCCTTTAATGGTTTTGGTAGGGGGAGATTACATTTAATGTAGACAAGAGATGCAATCTGTCAACCATCTGGTTAAAGTTACCTTTGTAACTGATTCTTCCATCTTGTGATGTGCAAAAGAAACAAAGAGCTTGTTTGACTTTCCAGTTTGTTTTGTTTGAAGTAGAATAAAACGCAAGGGTATATGAAAATCAAGTAAATGCAGCATAAATTCCCCTTTATTAGTAAAGTTTGGGAAGAATACGTGGAGGTTAATGGTTTGGTTGATGTTGGATTCTGACATCACCTTAAGTAGGAAGGAAGCACTGGCACAGAAAGGTGACCCAATCCTTGTGAAAATCAAATATGGGGTCTTAGAAGATAATGCTTGAAGTTCTGAAATTCTTCTAGCAGATATAACTGCCACTAAAGATGGTCTTACAAGTAGGAATTTTAAATCACATTTAGCTGCAGGTCCAAAGGAAGACTGTCAAGGTTTGCAGTACAAAATTTAAATCCCATGGTGGTATAGGATCTTTGTAAGGAGGTTGAAGTAGAAGAGTACCTTTCAAAAATGCTTTGCAAATTTTGGAAGAAGCCAGGTAAGAATTCTAAAATGCTACATGGAAATTCGAAATGGCTGCAAGTTGAAGTTAGTTGATGAACTAGCACCTTCATTAAACAAACTTGCTAAAAATTCAAGAACAGAATGCATCAGGTCTGAGAATGGTTCTACCCAATTCTGTTCTGCCCAATAACAAATCTTCTCCATTTACTTTTGTATTTTTCTTGTAGAGGGTTTACGGGAAGATAAAAGAATGGAACTGACAGGCAGAGAGAGCATAAGCTGCCTGGCTATTAATGGAATTGGAAAAATCATGCAGTTAGTTTGAGGTTTGAAATGTCCAGGTGAATCATGCCTGTTGGGTGACACAAAAGGTCTGGTGTTCAATCCAGAATCCAAGGTGGTTACTGAAGATGATGTGAGAGGAAGGGGAACCAAATTTGTCGAGGCTAGTAAGGTGCAATGAGGATGCCTTTGATCTTGAACCTGGCTGCTTTCTGAAGGAATTTGGGTATTAAAGGAGTCTGGGATAAGCATACAACAGACCAAGGAACCAGTCGTGGAGAAGAGCAGCCCTTACTGACTCCCCCGATGGGGGGAACTAGGGAAAAGAGGCTGCTGCACTTGTTTAGGGGAGATGCAAACAGACTGCAGCAAGGCTGGCCCCACTGATGGAAAGTCATGTCCGTTATTCTGTTGTTGAGAGACCACTTGTGGGGTAGTAAAATGAACTTGCTTGGTTTATCAGCTATCACACTGAACTTCCCCTGGAATGTGCACTGCAATTAGAACATAACTGGGAAATCGCCCATTGCCACACTCTCAGGGCTTCTTGACACAGAGGATAAGATTTGAGTTGCCCTTATTTGCTTATGTGCCAAATTACTGGCATGTTGTCTATTTGGATCGCAATAGTTCTGATAGGGAGAAAGTCTTGGAATGCTTACAATGTCAACAGCACTACCCTCATTTCCAGAACACTGATATGTACGTTGGCCTCTTCAGGGGACCAAGTGCCTTGGACTATCTTCCCCAGAAAGTGCCCCACCCCCACCCACCCAATCTGGGAAGTGTCCGTGGTCACTATGGCCTTGAGAATGAAAGGACATAGCCAAACTGGAAGCAAAGCTCTCTCCAGCCAAGATTGTGCTAGACAGTGAAGAGGAGAAGGTTAACACCTGCACTACACCTCAAGCAACTCAAAGCCCTTCAAAACCCACACCATCAACAGCCACACATAGCAAACACTAAACCCACATATGCGGAGGCCCTTAACATTAACCTGCCCAAGCAACAAGGACCTCCGAAGCTGAAACGCAAACAAACACCAGTCACAACCAAAGTGACACATAGCTCACAACACCAGTGTGCCACCCAACAACAGCCCCTAAGGCAAGCCAATGTACCCAACACTTTAGTCATAGGTGACTATAGTCAGGCACACTGATGTCCCACTCGCCAGGCTGAACAAGGAGAAAATTACAGTCAGCTGCCTGTCGGGTGCCAGGATCGCCACATAACGCATGCACTCAAGTTACTCCACAACAAGTACAAATATGACTCTGTCATTGTCAATGCTGGAGTGAATGACTTCAGACGTACCTCCCTGGACTACATGAAGGAAGACATGGAAGAGCTCTTGGATCATGTGGCCCAGGCAGGTATGACCCTAGCCCCGAGTAGTATCCTGCCTTCGTCCAGAATGATACCACAGTATAAGGACAGAATGATTGACTTCAACAATTGGCTAAGCTTCTGGTGTCATTCAAAGGGGATCCAGTATCTGTCTGCCTGGGAAGACATGATCGACAAACCACGATGCTTTGCCAGAGATGGCCTGCACCTGTCACCCCTAGGATTCAGGTTACTGGCTACAGCTCTTGCCACCCCTATAGTGCCTTTTTTAGGCAAGGTTTAAAGGATAAAACCACCA
This sequence comes from Protopterus annectens, assembly GCF_019279795.1. Lineage (NCBI taxonomy): Eukaryota > Metazoa > Chordata > Ceratodontiformes > Protopteridae > Protopterus > Protopterus annectens. The sequence goes on from NC_056744.1 coordinate 980,895,213, forward strand.
TCGTAACAGATACAAGCATGCAAAATCTGAAGGTAATGCTACTCAATGCTAAAAGTCTAAACCTCAAAATGCACTCTCTCGAGGCACTCCTAAAAATGGAGAACATCGATATCGGTGCAGTAACCGAGACCTGGTTCAAGGCTCCAGAGAGCACCCCTGCAATACCAGGCTACAACTCTTACCACACTTTTTGGCCACAAAACCAATACCGAAACACTAAAGGTGGAGGAGTGTCCATATTCACCAAGGATTTTCACACCTCCAGGCTAGTTGCCCAACACAATGCATCTGAAATTCTCCAGGTGCAACTAACACTAGGTAAGACTGCAATTCAAATAGTAGCTAGCTACAGATCCCCCACCATGCCCCAAGATTCTCACTACACCTTTCTAAACATACTGGAAAATATTAAGATACAACCAAACAACCTAATACTGGGTGATTTCAACTACCCTGCCATTAACTGGGAAAACTACTTGGGTACCAACTCCTTTTCCGAACGGTTCTTGGAATTCATAAATTCCAACACCCTGGATCAACTAATCCACTGTCCCACTAGGGGGCTCCAATATCCTAGACCTGGTCATTACCAACATGGGAGATAGATGCTCCACACCAGTGGTCACCCCCTCATTGGTCAGGTCTGACCATAAACAAATCACCCTTGATATCCACATCCCACCCCCACCCCCCAGTAAGGAAACCTCCTTAAAAAACTTCTTCAAAGCCAACTTCATGCTGCTGAAGTCAGAAGTGACAAACTTCATGACACCCATGCAGACAGGATCTGAAAGTTCGACTGCAGAATCCCACACTAAGGCACTGTTCGAGCACATCCACTCGTGCATGAATCGTGCCATCCCAAGTAGAACCAAGATGATCTCCAAAAAAAGGAAGCCAATCTGGTGGTCCCCACTATAAACAAACTATACAACAGAAGGAAGAAACTGCTGCAGAAAAGAGGAAACCCCAGGATGCAAAAAACTCCCTCACCAGCCTCAGTAAGAAGCTGAGATCCCTCATCAAATCCTCAAAAGTTAGTTACGAAAATAAAATTGCCAAAGATTCCAAAGACGACCACAAGGCATTCTATAGTTATGTCAAGAATCTAAATGGAAATGCTCAGATATGCTCTGAGCTACAACAGAATGCCATTAAATATACTGATCCCAAGGATATTGCCAATATCCTGGCAGATTGATTTAGTGCCAAATTCAGCCCCCTCTCACCCCCAAAAGGGCCCATCTCAATACCAAAAGATTGCCAAATGCTGGTAATCATGGCCACACAGGTAGAAACCACACTCTCCAAAGCTAAGAATACAGCATCCATGGGACCAGATGACATCCCAGGCTGTGTACTACATGAACTACAAAATGAACTGGCACCTCACCCAAGTGTCATGTTTAATCATAGCCTCACCTTAGGCTTCGTGCCCACTGAGTAGCGCACAGCTACAGTTATCCCACTCCACAAGGGGGGATCTGCCTTGGATCCCGGGAACTACCATCCCATCAGTCTGACAAGCTTGATCTGCAAGAGCATGGAACGTATTATCATGGAACTTATAAACAAAGACATTGGCAACCTTCAAACACTGGACCCCACCCAGTCTGGATTTGTGAAGGGCTGATCTCGTCTCCTGAATCTTATTGACTTCTTTGAATCCATCTCCAGTGCTGTGGACGAGGGTAAGGCGGTCCACACAGCCTATCTGGACCTCGCCAAGGCCTTCGACACCATCCTCCACTCTGGAATCATAGACAAACTTACTAAGCTGGGCATAAATCCCTATGTCACTCGGTGGGTTGCCACCTGGCTTACTGACAGAACCCAGACTGTAAAAGTAGCCGACTCCAAATCCAGCTCCAAACAAGTGGAGTACCTCAAGGTTCAGTCCTGGGACCACTCTTGTTTGGCATCTACTTCTCTGAAGTATAGGCCAACACTAAGGGACTCTGGCTAACAAAGTTTGCAGATGACTGCAAACTGGGAGCCATTATTGAATCCCCAAATGATGTGGATATTCTGCAAAAGGGCCTTACAGAAACAGATGCCTGGTGCCAGAGCCATGGGCTCAAGCTTAATGCCAAGAAATGTATAGTTATCCCCTTTGGAAAAAACATGTACCCATGAATTACCACACAGGTGGCAGTACACTAAACATTGAAAGTGTGATGAGAGACTTAGGGACACAGGTGGACAGTTGTCTCACTTTCGATAACCACATCCCCACAACAGTCAGGAAATCCTTCTATGTGGCACACCTCATCACTAAGGGCTTTTCATCCAGAAAAAAAGGAGGTCATTGTCCCACTGTACTCATCCCTCATTAGACCCATTATAGAGTATAATGCCCTGTTTGGTATGTACCTCACAAGACATCTGCAACAGCTGAAAAGGCCACAGAAATACCTCACTAAAAGAATCACAGGCCTAAAGCAGATGCCATATGCTGACCGTCTGAAAAAAAAAAAAAACTCCAGCTATACTCTGTGGCATATCGTCTACTCAGAGGCAATCTCTGCTTAACATACAAGGCCATGTCAAACCCTGAGCTGTTGGACATGCTCCACTTAAAGAAATCCCAATCCCTCAGAGCCACATGCTCCAGGGATCTAAACCTTGTCATCACAATAAACAAAACATGCTGGAGGGATAGGTTCCTGACCCAGAGACTCCCCATACTCTGGAAAAGACTGCCTATACATGTCAGGCAGAGCGCCTCCTTGGCCCTCTTCAAAAGGAACCTTGATTGGATGGGAGATAGGAAATTCACCCCAGGGATCATGTCAGTCGCCCTGCTAGACAAAGGTCCAGAGAAGCAAATATTGTGGGAAGAAATATCCAGGGAATTGTTATGGCTAGGCTTGTACATGCCCTAGGGCCAATAGCCTAGTACCAACCTATGAACCTTGCAAAACTTGCTGTGATTGCATCCACCAGGAAAGATACCATTTGCATACCCGAGTTATTCGAATCTTTGTCGACATGGGTTGAGAGAGAAATGGCCATTGTGTTTGTAGCATCCATTGCAAAATTTTCACTTGATATCTTGCTAAAGACACTAAGATTATTGCCACTGACATTCATCCGGGCTGAAATTCTGGTACTGCAAATTATTTTCTTGACCTGATTTCTTACTGTCTGTACTCTCCCAAGGGGAAGAGATGCTTCCATAGACACTGTGTTGAACATTGCTCCTATGAATTCCAATGTCTGAGTCGGGTGTAATTGAGACTTGTAACTGATGGTTATTCCAAGATTTGATTTGAACAAATCTGCAATACTTGGTCTCATAAAGCGGCAATGAGCCAGTCACCCAAATATGGAAACACCTGGAATCCCTTTCGGAGGAAGGGGAGGACACCACTAAAGGGGACATGGAGCACCGCTCAAGGAAGGGGGAGGGCATCCTGTCTGGTACTGGATCCAAGGAGGGTAAATAGGCCGTACGAGGCAAAGGCTTTGGATTTGGTGACCTCTGAGCTGAAATGAGTCTGGTTGGATCCAATCTCAATAGACTGGAAATATATTTGCTTAGATCTGAAGAAGGTCGGATCATAGAAGGTTTAGGATCCTATTTTTTTCTCCTCTTCTTCAGCTCCGAGAATGTAGAAGCCAAAGATTCCATAGACCTGGACCTTTTTGAAGGGTCTCTGACTTAGTTTAGAAGGTCAAACTCCAAATAAAGCATCTAAAAAGGGGTTGGCAACATACCCTTTAATATCAACTTGTTCTTCCTCTCAGTTATAGTATGAGGATTAAAGCGGTGATAAGTTGCAATCCTGATCGAAGTGCTCCGCACCTAAACAGTAGACATAGAGAGTAGGTGTCAGAGAAAGGCATTTTATGCCTACATCTCTCGCACTTTTTGAATCCCTTTTCTGACATAGCTGAAAAAGTTCACAACAGCAGGAAGAAGGACAGATAAAAATAAGAACGTAGTCTTTTTTTTTCTGAAACATAAATTAATCAACTGTAAGAAAAAGGCAGATTAATTAACCAGCAATGTGATAGAGGGCAAAAACACCACAGAAAGGACAAGGAATAAGGGGTAGGAAAGGCCTACCAACAAAGTTAGTTACAATACACTAACAAGTGCAAGTGTATTAATCAGTGTAAAAGTTAACAAAGGAATTCTAATAATCAAGACGTAGAATAAGAATTCTACCAGAAGAGGATTAATCAAAGCTCAAGACTAGAGAAAAATATTTTAAAGGGTACATACTTATCTGAACAATTTAGGCCAAGAGCTGCAGTGAATCACTCTTAGTCACAAAAGTAGCAAATGAGGTCTGAAGGAAGCTAGGCAGGGTGCACTGCAGGTAGGAAAGGAGCACGAGTGTTTGTTGATACCATGAGCTAGAGTAAGGGCAGAGTCAGACCAGAGTGTCAGATCTGAACCCATACGTTGAGGAATGAATGAAAAGTTGACAACACCAGATTCCTTTTTAATCCAATACTTCATCCTATCATGCCTCCATATATATAGCTGTTGTTGAACCAATCAATGTGTGGGTACATAGTGTACTGCTATGCTTCTGGTTTAGCTTCATTAATTTGATATCCTCAAAAGTCTTGAAACTGTCTCAAAATGTTCCACACCAGCGAGAGGTCCTTTGCTGAATTTATCAAAAACTAAATAATATCAACTGCAAATAAAGCTAACTTTTCTTCATTATCATACCAGTTGTAACCCTAAATTTGAGAGTTCCTTACTTTCTTTGCCAATGGCTCAAAATACAAAACAAATAAAGGGAAAATAATACACACCTGCCTGGTTCCTCTTTTCAAATATAGCCTGTGAGAGAGGAACCCTACGACCTTAATTCTTTCCTTTGATCCTTCCTATGTCATCCTAATTAATCCTATTTTTCTATCAGGGAATGCAAATGCTTCCACTGCCATACTCATATAATCCCATCTTACTCTATCAAATGCTTTCTTGCATCAAGACTCACAACAGCTGTGGTATTTTTCTTACATTTGGCCTTATTTTGGATCAGTCTTGTCATCTTATTGTCAAATGGTTCCCTCCCCTCCACAAACCCACAATGATCAATATCTACTGTAACTTAAAGACTACACATTTTATATTGAAAAATTGCTTTTACTACTTCAGTTATTGTACTATTTTACATTTTTGCATTATTGCATATTGCTTGAGGAGCTTTTCTCTTGGGGCCTCTGCTGACAAAAGGGGCAAAAGCTCAGTTGGACTAACCCAGTCAACAAATGTCAAATAAATAAATCTAAAAATACATTCAACACCTTTGCCATTCTCTCACCCAGTAGAGATAATGTATAATTATAGTTTAAAATTGAAATGGGTCTATATGAAGATGGGTCTGGAGGGTCTTTACCCTCTAAGTAATACAGATACCACAAGTTTTTTCCAAGGTGCTGGTCCCCCCATCCCGCTTTTTGTTTACTATTGTTAACAAAAAAAATTTACCACTTTTTCCCCCTCAAATTTCCACAGGAATACCATCTGTTCCTGGAGACTTCCCACTTGATTGATTATACATGTTTTTTTATCTCATCTCTTCCTAGCTTAGCTATTAACTGCTGAGCCTTGCTTTTCTAACCTTGGAATAATTTAATCTTCCATAAATATTTCCACTGGTGTTTTTTCTTGGCTTCCACATTCCTCTGCTTTATACTAATTTCCATAAAATTTCAGAAATATTTCTAAATCCATTTATAAGATCCCTCTGGGATGCACAAGCCAGTGCATTTCTTTGTGCCGGTCCCAAGCCCGGATAAATGGGGAGGGTTGCATCAGGAAGGGCATCCGGCATAAAATTTTGCCAAATCATACATGCGGACAACAGTACAGATATACATACTGGATTGGTTAAGGCCCGGGTTAACAACGACCGCCACCAGTACTGTTGGCCAACAGGGTGCTGGCAGAAATTGGGCTACTGTTGGCTGAAGGAGGAGAAGAGGGGGAAGGCTTGCCCGAAGGCAGGTAAAGGCTAGAACTGTGATAGTGAGGGTTGGAACTTTGAATGTTGGCAGTATGACTGGTATAGGGAGAGAGCTAGCTGATATGATGGGCCGAAGGAAGGTTGTTATATTGTGTGTGCAAGAGACTAGATGGAAGGGGAGCAAGGCTAGGTGTATTTGAGGTAGGTTCAAATTGTTTTATCATGGTGTGGATGGGAAGAGAAATGGCATAGGCATTATCCTGAAGGAACAGTATATGCTAAGAGTGTTTTGGAGGTAAAAAGAGTGTCGGATAGAGTGATGTTTATGAAGCTGGAAATTGATGGTGTAATGATGACTGTTGTTAGTGCATATGCTCCACAAGCTGGGTGTGCAATGGATGAGAAAGAAAAATTTTGGAGTGAGTTGGATGAAGTGGTGATGACTGTACCCAAGGGTGAGAGACTGGTGATTGGAGCAGATTTCAATGGGCGTGCTGGTGAAAGGAACAGAGGGGATGAAGAAGTGATAGGTAGGCATGGTGTTAAGCAAAGGAATGCAGAAGGTCAGATGGTAGTGGATTTTGCAAAAAGGATGGACATGGCTGTGATGAATACATATTTTAACAAGAGGGAGGAGCATAGGGTGACATACAAGAGTGGAGGAAGATGCACACAGGTGGATTATATCTTATGTAGAAGGGCCAGTCTGAAGGAGATTGGAGACTGTAAAGTGGTGGCAGAGGAAAGTGTAGCTAGGCAGCATAGGATGGTGGTTTGTAGGATGACATTGGTGATCAAGAAGAGGAGGATAAGTGTGAGGGCAGCACCGAGGATCAAATGGTTGAAATTGAAAAAGGGTAATTGTGAGGTGGAGTTCAGGGAAGAGTCAAGACAGGCACTGGGTGGCAGTGAAGAGTTACCGAATAGCTGGGTAACTACAGCAGAGCTAGTAAGAGAGATGGCTAGAAAGGTGCTAGGTGTGGCATCTGGAAAGAGGAAGGCGGACAAGGAGACCTGTTGGTGGAATGAAGAAGTACAGGAGAGTATACAGAGAAAGAGGATGGCGGAGAAGTGGGATTGTCAGAGAGATGAAGAAATAGACAAGAGTATAAGGAGATGAGGTGCATGGCAAAGAGAGAGGTGGCGAAGGCTAAGGATAATAAGGCGTATGAAGAGTTGTGTGAAAGTTTGGACACTAAGGAGGGAGAAAAGGACCTGACAAGACAGAGGGACTGAGCTAGTAAAGATGTGCAGCAGGCAAGGGTGATAAAGGATAATGAGGGAAACGTAGTCACAAGCGAGGAGAGTGTGTTGAGCAGATGGAAAGAGTACTTTGAGGGGCTGACGAAAGAAGAGAATGAGAGGGAGAGAAGGTTGGATGATGTGCGGATAGTGAATCATGAAGTGCAGTGGATTAGCAGGGAAGAAGTAAGGATAGCTATGAAAAGGATGAAGAATGGAAAGGTTGTTGGTCCAGATGACATACCTGTGGAAGCATGGAGGTGTTTAGGTGAAATGGCAGTGGAATTTTTAACTAGACTGTTTAATGAAACCTTGGAAAGTGAGAGGATGCCTGAGGAATGGAGAAAAAGTGTTTTGGTACTGATTTTTACGAATAAGGGTGATGTGCACAGCTGTAGTTACTACAGAGGGATTAAATTGATCAGTCACAGCATGAAGTTATGGGAAAGAGTAGTGGAAGCTAGGTTAAGAAGGGAGGTGATGATTAGTGATCAGCAGTATGGTTTCATGCCAGGAAAGAGCACTACGGATGCAATGCTTGCTCTGACAGTGTTGATGGAGAAGTACAGAGAAGGTCAGAAGGAGTTGCATTGTGTCTTTGTGGATTTAGAGAAAGCATATGACAGGGTGCCTAGAGAGGAGTTGTGGTATTGTATGAGGAAGCCGGGAGTGTCAGAGAAGTATGTATGAGTGGTACAGGATATGTACGAGAGTAGTGTGACAGCAGTGAGGTCTGCGGTGGGAGTGACAGGTGTGTTTAAGGTGGAGGTGGGATTACATCAAGGATCAGCTCTGTGCCCTTTCTTATTTGCAATGGTGATGGACAGGTTGACAGACGAGATCAGACAGGAGTCTCCGTGGACTATGATGTTTGCAGATGACATTGTGATCTGTAGTGAGAGTAGGGAACAGGTGGAGGAGACCCTGGAGAGGTGGAGATATGCTCTAGAGAGAAGAGGAATGAAGGTCAGCTGGACTAAGACAAAACATATGTGTGTGAATGCGAGGGTGGATAGAGGAATGGTGAGGATGCAGGGAGTAGAGGTGGCGAAGGTTGATGAGTTTAAATACTTGGGATCAACAGTTCAGAGTAATGGTGATTTTGGAAGAGAGGTGAAGAAGAGAGTACAGGCAGGATGGAGTGGGTGGAGAAGAGTTTCAGGAGTGATTTGTGACAGTCGAGTACCAGTAAGAGTGAAAGGGAAGGTCTACAAGAGGGTAGTGAGACCAGCTATGTTATACGGGTTGGAGACGGTGGCACTGACAAAAAGGCAGGAGTCAGAGCTTGATGTGGCAGAGTTGAAGATGTTAAGATTTGCACTGGGTGTGACTAGGATGGACAGGATTAGGAATAAGTATATTAGAGTGTCAGCCCAGGTTGGAAGGTTTGGAGACAAAGCCAGAGAGGCAAGATTACATTAGTTTGGACATGTGCTGAGGAGGGATGCAGAGTATATTGGGAAAAAGATGCTAAGGATGAAGCTGCTGGGTAACAGGAAAAGAGGAAAACCTAAGATAAGGTTTATGGATGTGGTGGGAGAGGACATGCAGGTGGTTGGTGTGACACAGCAAGACGCAGAGGACAGGAAGAAATGGAAACAGTTGATCTGCTGTTGCGATCCCTAATGGGAGCAGACGAAAGCAGAAGAAGATTTATAAGATCCCTGGTTTTTATTCCTGTCATAGGCTCCCTATGTTTGGAGACAACCCTTTCTACTTTCAGCTGTCCTAAGTCATTGTGCTAAACGTTTTTGTATTCTGGAGTTAACAAAAAATCATTGCTTAACAGTAACTTTTCTAAACTCATGTACATTAGCCAAATTCTCTCATTTTCCCATAAGTACTCTGCAGTTCCTACTCTCCAGTTCTTGTTCTGTCAGATTCCACTTGTACTACAATACTTTAAACTTTTGTCAGCCCTCTAAATAGCTACTACTTTTTCCATGTGCCTCTTTTATTTCTGCCTTTTTTTAAACTCCATCTTCATTTTATCCCACTCACTAACAAAGTACAGTTGTGTAAAATCTTACCATAATGGTGGATGTCCTTGCCTTCACTACTGCAGTATTCTTAACTATATGGGAGAGTGCCACGGCTCAAGAGTACACTAGGGAGGAGGAAGGGGCAGAAGAATCCCCTAAAAAACATGAAGAACTGAACTAGCAAAACCAGCACTAGCTCTACCAGCCAACTTGTAGTGCTTGGTAAAGGTATGCAAAGAAGTCCAGGCAGCTGCTTCAAGAACAGAATTAGCATCCGAGCCTTTGAAAAACGCACCAGATGAAGCCACAGCTCTAATAGAATGAGCCTTACTTGAAAAATGAAGGCTCTTGCCATGAAAAGTGTAACAAAAGGAAATAGCCTTTGAAATCCAAGAAGAAAGTCTTCTTGGATACAGCAAGCCCGAAAGATCTAAGATGAAATGAAAATAACCGAGATTTTCTGATAGCCTTAGTCATGTCTAAATAAACTCTAAGTTGCCCATGCATGTCCAAAGTATGCAGCACCCTCTGTCAGTTTGTGAAGAGGGGGAAAAAGTAGGCAGATTAACAGACTGCTAAAGAGATACATCATTAACCATGTTTGACATAAAAGAAGGGTTAGTGTGCAAGGACACACTGTCTTCATGAAAGATCAAAAAAGGAGGACAAGCCATAATGGCCTGCAACTCAGACACCCATCTAGCAGAAGTAAGCACCAACAAAAGAAAAAGTCTTCCAGGAACAATGTTGCAAGGAAGCTGAAGCAGCAGGCTCAAAAAGAGCCTGAGTCAACTTCTCCAAAACAAAATTAAGATTCCAGGGAGGAGGAATAGGCTTCCTGAGATGTCTAATATTAAGAATGCCTTTAAGGAAATTGTTTCACCTCAAATCTAGCAACTAAAGGATGAGAAAAAGGCAGGCAAGCAGAGAGAGATGATAAGTTGAGAGAAGAATAGACCAAACCAGCATTGAGCAACTCATACAAATAAGAGAGAACCAAAGTAGCATCCACAGTGAGTGAGTCCAGGTTTACGAGAGAGACACCAAAAAGAAAACCTCTTCCATTTGGATAAGTAAGATTTTCTAGCCTCCTGCAGGACTTGCAGCACGACCTCAGAAAAAAGGTGTCTATGAGAATCAAAATCCTATCACCCACAGTATCAGCTGAAGCATGGACATGTGGGGATGGAGAACAGATCCCTTATCTTGTCTTGTCTTGCAAAAGTAGATCCACCCTGTGAGGTAACTTATGATGCTTGTCCCTAGTTAGATGCAGATGAAGAGGCAACCAGTGCTGTAGCAGCCAAAAGGGGGTCACCAACAATATTTTGGGAGCATCCTGTTGAATTCTGAACAGGACTTTTGGAATGACAGGAAGGGGAGGGGAATGTATAAAGAAACATCCCCTTCCAAGAGAATGACAGGGTGTCCACTTTCCACATCAGAAGACCTGGAACTCTGGCACAAAACAGAGGAGGTTGTCTGTTCAGAGGGGAGGCAAAAAGATCCACTTGATAAGTACCCCACTGGTGGATAACATCCAGAAACATATCCCTGTGAAGCATTCACTCATGGGACTGAGTTAAGGACTTGCCCAGAGTGTCTGCCACAATATTCTGACCAGAAGGGATATAAACTGCCTGAAGAGGCACTTGACAGCAAGATCCCAGACAAGAAGTGCCAACCGGCAAAGAAGAGAAGATCTTGTTCCTCTCTGTTTGTTGATATATCACATCACTGTGGTATTATCTGTGAATACCTTGAGGCGCCCTGGAGAAGAGAGAGACTGAAAGGCTTGAAGAACCAGCAGAAGAGCTCTTACCTCTTTGACCGTGACGTGATCCTTCTGCGGACAAGACAACCATACCCCCTGTGCATTTAGGGAGCCAAAAGTCACCCTTCATCTCACATCTGAGGGAGCAAGAGAACACTGATGAAGGATTTTTATCCGAAAGCTTTGTTATAATAAAAGTCTTGGTGTTTCTTTGGAGCTGGATTCGTTTTTATATGTTTTAAACTGCAGCTAACTTCTTGTTCATCACTGCTTCAACCTTAATTTAAGAGGAGCAAGAGAAGAAACAGAATCTGAAGGGACAATATCCGAAGGATGGCATGTTTAGAAAAGTGTTTAGATGAGAGAGGTGTAGAACAGGTCTTCAACTGCCTTCTTTTCTGGGCACTGGAAACAGGAATAGAACCCTTTCCCCCTTTGTGACACAGAAACCTCTTGAACAGTATCCTGAAACAAGAGATCTTGAAGAACTTCTGGCAAAAAGGGAAGACGTTCCCTAAGAGGTTGAGGAATACCCATAAATGGAGGACGGCATTTACACACCATGAAGTACCCTTGACAAATGATCGGCAGAACCCAAGAATCCTGAGTGATCTGAAGCCAAACTAGAACAGAAAGAGAAAGGTGAAGAGAAAGTGGAATGTGGCTGGGAAGGGATATATAGTCACACAGTGTCTGGTTTGTCCAGAAAGGAAGGCTTTCGAGTCCCCGTAAATTGAGTAGCTTTAGCAGGAGGAGGCCGTTTGCCACTCTTACCTTTAGTAGAAGGATGGGAGTGCCTACAAACAAAGGCAGGCTTGCCAGGGTAGTTTCGCCAAAATTTGGCATAGGAGAAACAAATACATGTTTAAGTTCCCGTAAGGCCTTACCCTTATTCAGCAGCAGATTCCCCAAACTAAAGTTTATTATCCAGAGGAGCATCCATCAACGTAGATTTAATTTCAGGTACAGATTGAAACCTTAGCCAAGAATACCTCCTCATAACTGAACCAAAAACAGCAGCCATAGAAGAGGCATCTGCCGCATCATAAAGTACAGTTGTGTACACTTACCATAAATGTAGATGTTAGAGTGTATTCACTGTTGCAGTCATCACATTTGGGTTACCCTTGCCAGGGTATCCCTCGGCCGGCCCGAATACCACAGGCTTAGTATATCTGCATTGGTTGCTGTTCCTTCAGGACTGACATCAGGTCATCAGTAAGGCAGCCGACGCCATTACATCAGTTTTTCTTGCCCTTACCTGTCAGGAGCCCCCAAAGTAGGAGCTAGGTTCTGATGGAAGAACCCCACAGTAGAAAGTAAATACCAAGATGTCCCTTGTAAGGAAAGAGAAGAAAGTGGGATGGAGGGAGGTAAACCAGGACTGCAACAGTGACTACACTCGAACATCTACATTTATGTTAAGTGTGCACAACTGTACTATGCTCTTAGTGTTTCACTGTTGCAGTCATCACATTTGGGTTGATTTCCAAAGCTGAGGAAATGGGTGGAGGCAGTCAAGGAAAATATCGGCTGGCTAGGATGCCCTGAAAGACTGCAGAGGCAAACCCTGCCCTGGATTTGGAGAAGAGAGGCAGGTGGTAATGTTTGGTAAAAGTGTGAACAGATTTCCAGGTAGCAGCCTCCAGGATGTCCCTGGTGGGAACTCCTCTGAGGAAAGCTGCAGAGATGGAGGCTGCTCTGATGGAGTGAGTCCTGACCCCCTTGGGGGTAGGCTTTCCATGTTGTTTGTAGCAGAAATGGATGCAGTGTGCTATCCATTTAGAAATGGTTTGTTTGGAGATGGCTTTGCCTTCTGCCCCTGTAGCAAAGGTAACCCAGCAATTGATCTGACTTTCTGAAGGATTTAGTCCTGTCTAGATATAATCTGAGCTGTCTGTCTATGTACATCTAGAGTGTGCAGGATCCTTTCCCCCTTTGTTCTGGGGATTAGGAAAAAAGGTGGGCAAATGAATGGATTAGTTGAAAGCCACACTGGACACCACCCTGGGCATGAAGGATGGGTTAGTTCTGAGGGATACCCTGTCAGCATGGAAGATGCTGAAGGGTTCCACAGCCATGAGCGCTTGCAGCTCGGAGACTCTTCTGGCTGAAGTGATGGCCAGAAGGAAAGCTGTCTTCCAGGGGAGAAATTTTAGCTCTGCAGAAGAAGCTGGTTCTAAGGGGGAAGGGTGAGCTTTTCCAAAACAAAGTAAAGGTCCCAAGCTGGGGTTGGTGCTCTTCTGGGTGGCCTCAAGTTGCTAGCCCATCTTAGGAACTGTTTCATTAAAGGGTGTGAGAAAAGGGGCTGCTCAATGGGGAAATGAGCAGAGATAGCAGAGGCATGAATTTTTATAGGGGAGAGAGGCCACTGTGCAGTAGGTGAGCTAATTAATCCAGGATGAGAAAGGGGGGGGGCTGTGCCGTATTGGTTCCCTTAGCCTGGATCCAGGTGCAGAACCTTTTCCATTTGTCAGCATAAGACTTTCTAGTGCTAGGGCATCTGGCCTCACGTATAACATCTAGAACCTGTTTACTGAGGTTGGCAGATTGCTCTGGGGTTAGGGAACAAGCCAATTTGCCAAAATGAGTGTCTGCAATTGGGGATGCATGAATTCCCCTTCCCTCTGGGTCAGGAGGTTTGGAATCTGAGAAAGATGCCATGGTGGCAGTGGGGAAAGGCTGCACAGCAACGGGTACCAGTGCTGGCAAGGCCAGTCTGGAGCTATAAGAATTGTCCTTGTTTTTTCTTCCTTTATTTTAAGCAGTACCCTGGGGGTGAGAGGTAGTGGAGCATAGACTGATAGATTGACCCAGGGGAAGGACAGGGCATCCAATTTCCGAGCCATGCAGTGATACTCCCTGGTGCAGAATTTGCTGAGCTGATGGTTGGTGTGGGATGCAAAGAGGTCGACCTTCGGGATGCCCCATTTCTGAGTTATTAGGGTGAAGGTTCTTCTGTTGAGCTGCCACTCATGTTGGTCCAGAAGATTTCTGCTTAAATGGTCTGCCAGAGAGTTGAGATAACTTGGTAGGAACTGTGCTAACAGGTACAGTTGCATAGCAGAGGCTGTGTGCCAAAGGGTCATGGCCAGCCTGCATACAGGGTAGGAGTGAGTCCCTCCTTGCTTGTTGATATACCACATTACAGTGGTATTGTCTGTTTGGATCAGGAGAGCCCCTGGGGAGAGAAGGGGCTTGAAAACTATCAAGGCGTGCTGGACAGCCATCATCTCTTTTTGGCTGATGTGCAGAGAGATTTGCTGTGGGCTCCATTAGCCCAATATGCACCTGTCATCCAAGTGTGCATCCCAAGCATAGTCTGATGCATCTGTGGTGAGAGTCTGGGGGGGGGGGTGAGAAAGGTAGGCCCTTGTGGGAGCATGCTGTTGCCCACCAAAGAAAATCTTTACTGAGGCAAGGAATTATAGGTATAAGAGTCTCCAGGTCTTGAGTGTGTTGACACCAAAGGTTTTTTTTAGGTACCACTGAAGTTTCCTCATACTCAGTATGGCATATGGAATGAGCAGTATGCAAGATGCCATAAACCCCAAAGCTTGCAGGGTCTTCCTTGCAGATAACTGGGGTCTGGTGGCTAGATGAGAGAAGTAGGCTGTCAGGAAAACTTGTTTTTCGGGTGTAAGGAATGCCATTTGGGATGCTGTGTTCAGGCTTGCTCCCAGGAAGATAATCCTTTGGGTGGGCACCTGTTTGAATTTCTTTTCACTGATTGTGTACCCTAGGGAGGTTAGTAGGGTCTTTACAAAGGCCAGGTGCTTGAGCAGCTTTCCCTGGCTGTCTGCCTGAATAAGGCAGTTGTCTAAGTATGGGTAAATCTGGATATTCCTTTGTCTGTAAAAGGCAATGGCTGGAGCCAGACATTTTGTGAAAGCTCCTGCAGCAGTAGATAAGCCAAGGAGAAGCGCAGAGAACTGAAAGTGTTGAGATCCTGCCCTGAAACGGAGATATTTCCTGCAGGATTCCTTTATAGGAATGTGGAGGTAGGCCTCTTTTAGATCTAGGGTGACTAGCCAAGCGTCCTTGGAGAGCATTGGTAGCAGCTGTTGGAGGGTGAGCATTTTGAATTTTGGGATCACCAGGAAGGTGTTTAGAAAGGATAGATAGAGGAAGGGGCACCAGGTGCCCTCTTTTCTGGGCACCAGAAAAAGTTTGGAGTAGAAACCTTGGCCTAGCTGTTCTGCAGGAGCGTGCTCTACTGCCCTCATAGAAATCAGGGAAAGGATTTGCTTTTGAGCCTCTGGCCACTGGTTTGGAGGTAGATCAGGGAACCCTTTTGGGATTGGAAGGATGTGGAAGGAAAATTTGTATCCCAGAGACACTATGTTGAGAATCCAGTGGTCGTTGATAATGGTGGCCCAGGTGCTTGTGTGAAAGGAGAGTTTTCTTCCTAGGGGAAAGAAAAGGTGGGCAGAGGGAGGGGAGTTGGGGAGGTGAGTCACTGTGAGCTCTTACCATAAGGGGGATGGAGTTTCATTGTGAGCTCTTACCATAAGGGGATGGCTTAGAACTCCCTGGTTTTGAAGTGGAGGTAGTCCACTGCTTAGATCTCTGCATTTCCTGTGGCCGCTGTCTGGGGGGGGGGGGTCTGGTTCCCCGTGACCTGGGCTGGACTGGCTTAGTGGGAGCAGGAAAGAACCAGTGCTTGGTCGGACAATACCTGCTGAACCTGGGTGGCTGGACCTGTAACAAATCCTTAACTGTCTGCATAGATTTTGCTTTTTCTTCCATCTTTTTTAAGACCTCTTCTGCCGTAGTGTCAAATAAGTTGTCTTCGTGCAAGGGGACATCCAACAATTTAGATGTGACATGGTCTGGCAGGGGCTGTTCCTTAAGCCCTGCATGCCTTCTAATGACATATCCAGTGACTGCTGCCCTGCAAGTAGCTTCTAGTGCATCAAATCCATAGTGCAAGGTGTGTTTAGTTACTTGACTTGCAGAGTTCCAGAGTATGTTGCTGAAATTTTAGCATATGGAAATGACAATTTAGTGCCCTGATAGCAACAGTAGCTGAGGTGTATACTTTGTGCTCGGGAATCCCTATCTGCGGGGGTGGGATTCTTAGCAGAGGTTAGTTTAATCCCTTTAGGCCCTTGAGAAATTACCTCAGGGTCAATAGTAGAATTTTTAAAAAGAAATTTGTGAGTCAGGGACTCTATAGTACCTGTCTGGTTTTCTGGGTGCAGGAGGGAGGGTGTCAGGAGTCAAGCTGGATTCCAGGAAAACATCCCACACAACATCCAGGTCTGTGGGCATGGCCAAGCCTCTGTGTTGTGGAAGATCTAAGAATTCCCTGAATCTCGAATGTTTAGACTGAGGATAGTCTTGATTCTCTCCCATTGGAAATGCTCCCTTAAGGTATGAAGGGTTTCCCCAAAGGAAAATTCCTCTGGGAGAGAGGCTGAAGGGATGGAATCCTCTGCATCAGAGAATCCTTATAAGCAGAGAGGGGTTGCATGTCTTCACATTCAGATGCATCAGAGTCGTCTGACTCTTGTTCAGACAAAACTACAGGGGACAGATCTATTTTCCTTTCTGAGGGGGTAGCTTGGCTTCCCCTGATCAGCATGGTAAGATCTTCTGCCATTTTAAGCATTTGAGACTGAGGCAAGAAAGCAGATGCCCGAGACTGGCTCGTCAGTTTCTTCTGTATGCTTTGTACCCTGGGCCTAAGAAACTCGGTCATTTTCGAAAGAACGGTAGTCGCAAAAGATTACGCCGGTTTCTGTCGAGTATCGGTAGTGCGAAGGACTTCTTCTGAAGCCGGTGCCTGCTCAGTGGCTCCAGACCCATCCAAGGTAGAGATGACTGCAGGATCTTTAGTCGAAGAAGAGTTTAGCTTCATATTGGACTCCAAAAGGGTCTCGGTAGTGGCCTGCGACTCCACAGAAGCGGGCATCAGGGGCTGCGAAAGCGCCTCACTGAGGACTGGAGAAAAAGAAGTTATGTTGTTCATCTCGCCTTCATTGTTTACTGATGGGTTCGGAGCTGATCCCTCGGCTCCGAGTTGGCCAATTGCAAAGCTCAAGGTCGTTCTTTCACTCCCAAGAAAGGGTAAGAAGGATAGAGCAACCAGGATGGATCCAGCATCTCTGTCATCGAACAGCCCAGGAGGGGGTTGGAGGGAGGGACGTAAGAATGAAGGTGAGATGAACAACTCATATGGAACGTTATGTTAAGTACATAACTTCTTTATGTGAAGTTGTTCTACCTCGCCGTTCATTCTTTACTGATGGGTAGCTTCCCAAGCACCATCAATCTCGGGTGGCTCATGGGAGTATATTTCTCAGGACCGTGGATCCAAAGGAGGCCCTGTCCCTGGAGGTCTTGTCAACTTTGTAATGAGTGATAAAGGTATGGGGTTTTGACCAAGTGGCTGCTGTACAAAGGTCATCAATGGGAAGTCTGGGAGAAAAAGCAGATGATGTAGAAACTGCTCTGGTTGAGTGAGCTTTAATCTTATGCTGCAAAGGCATACTGGCAGCTGAATAAGCAAAGGTGATACAATCACATAACCGTTTAGACAGAGTTGTTTTTGCTATTGGTCTACCCTTTCTGGAATCTGAGAATGAAACAAAAAGCTGGTCTGATTTTCTAAAATCTTTTGTTCTATCTAAATAAAATCTGAGCTGTCTGTGAACATAGGTTTGTGCAGCATATATGCCAAAACTGTTGCTGCCATCATGCCTAATAATTTCAGAACTACTGATGCTGGTGCTCTGTCTTTTGATATCAGACCACTGACATGTTGACAAAGAAGCAAGACTCTTTCTGTTGGAAGACAGAGTGTGGTGGTGGTGTCCAACTCTGCCCCTATAAAAACGATATGCTGTGATGGTGACAAGGCAGATTGTTCTGAGTTGATTGTAATGCCTAGTCGATTGCAGAATGACAGAGTGGACTCCCTGGCCAGAATGAGTTGATGCCTGGTGGTGGCGGAAAGGAGCCAATCGTCTAAGTTCAGAAACACTTGGAATCCTAGACGCCTCAGATGAGCCGTGACCACTGCCATGCAATTGGTGAACGCTCTGGGGGCTGTAGTGAGACCAAAGGGCAGGGCTCTAAACTAATGATGATTGGCTTCCAGCCAGAAGTGCAGATGATCCCTGGATGGTCTGGCCATTTTTATGTGGTAGTACTCATCCTTGAGCTCTATCGAGCACATCCAACTGTCCTTCCCCAAGAAGGGAAGTACAGACGGAAATGTGACCATCCGCAACTTCTCTTTCTTTACATATGTGTTCAGTCTGCTGAGGTGCAATATGGGTTGCCAGTCTCCAGTCTTTTTTGGAACCAAAAAGAATCTTGAGTAAGTTCCAGATCCTGTCTGGTCTGCTGGGACTGGTTGGATGACCCTTTTTGTTAGCAACATTTGGACCTCTATTTTTGCCTGTTCCCTGTAACTGGGTTGAATGTCCAGGGATTATCTTATGGGTGGAGGGGGTGTGGTAAATGGGATGAAGTATCCTCTGGAAATGATACTTTGTACCCAGCTGTCTTTTGTTACTTTGAGCCAGGCGTCTGGATACAAAGATAAGTGAACCCTGACTGCCTCCAGAGCAGGACAGTCGGGCCTCCTTTCAGGAGCGCTGGTAGGGCTTCTCAGAGAAATTATCTCTGTCGCCCTGGTGTTGCGGACCCCCTCTCCCCTGAGGGTGGCATCTTCCATTATTGCCTCCTCCTCTGCCTCTGGAGGGGGGTTCCCCATGCGTGTCCTGAAAGGCTTCTTGGGCATCTTGGAATCACATTTTTCCTCCCCCTTTGACCCTTAGGGTAGGTTCGGGTAAAAGTGAACAAACGGCCCCCGACGGCAAACAGTCTTTCCGTCCTGTTCACACCTGGTTAAGGTTTCCTTCACTTTAGGCCCAAAAGGGGATGAGCGATCAAAGGGAGTAGTCATGAAGGAAGACTTGAAGGGCTCCACAAAGAACACAAGCAGATCCAAGAGTGTCTCCTAAGAGCAACTCCTGTACCCGCTGCCCTACTCGTTCCATCAGCTGCATAAGAGACGAGGCACATGGATAAGTTTACTACAGAACTGAGGGTAGCAAGCTGGGCGGCAACTTTGTTGGAAGCTCCTGCAGCTACTGTACCCTGAACAGCATCTCCTAGCTCTTTAAGGAGATCTCTTTGTAACCTGGAAAAATGGGTTGAGTAGTTGAGTGAACAGAGAGCAAAGGTCGCTGAACTAAACATGAACTTCCTATATCTATCCATGATCTTGGAGTGTCTGTTAGGAGGATGGACAGATAAGGGAGTTTCAGACATTCCCTTCTTGGTGGCTGCCGCCGCCACCACCATGGCATCAAATGGAACACCCTTTAAGAATGATTTGTCAAGGGGGGCAGAAATTAACTTATTAGGCCTCCTAGGGTCAGGCACCATATTATCCGAAGACTCTCACGCCCTTCATGAGACCAGCAGCATCAGCTCATCGAAGGGCAGAGACACCCAAGAGGTGGAGGGCTGAGACCCAAAAGCCTTCAGGAGAACTGACTCATCCTCAGTAGGGCTTTTGGACTGTCAATCACCCCTCTGCCTAAGAATCTCAAGTATCTCAGCAAATGAGATATCTTCAGAGGGGGACCGTGGGGACCCTTCTAACTCATCTAAGGCAGTATCCAATGTTAGAGACTCCTGAGAGGAGTCTAAATGTTTCCTGGGAACCTCATCAGTGGGAGTTTCTGGTGAGGTCTCGGAAGAGCAAGGGCCACCCAATGGGGCTTCCTGAGGCTCTGGGTCTCTACGCTTGGTCAGGATGTGTGAGGCAGAAGCAGACACAGGCACTTTTGGGGAGGAGGAAGGCAGACCTGAGGCTGACAATATCTTAGGAGAGCAGACTCTCCTCATGGCATCGAAAGCACCTCTGCTCCTATGCGAGGGAACTGACTGATCTGAAGAAACCGTCGCCATCCCCGGCAATGCGACATTGGGCTCCAAACCAGATACAGGAGCTGAGCTCATCCAAGCCGAAGCCCCGAGAGGCAGAGTCAAACAGACAAGTCGGTCCGACTATCCTCCCCGGACCCGACCAGAGAGTGTCAGCTCCTAGAGTCCTCGATTGGCACTGAGGACAACAGAGTGCACGGAGCCGAAGACACTGGAGCAGGCGTCGGCTCCGAGGGTTCCACTGTTAACAGGTCTGACTCCTCTGGCTCCGAAGGACCAGTATGGTTCGGAGGAAAAATAGTTTGAGCTGGTGCAAGGGTCTTCAGCTCTAAAGCCATTTGGGTAGAAGCTGATAAAAGTTTTGCCAAGGCCGGTGCCAACAACTTCTGCACCACACAATCCACATCCAGATCTGACAGGCTGACAGAGGACTGAGAAGAGCACACCGAAGGTGGTACTGACTGTAGTAATGGACTCTTAGGAGCTTTGAACACCGGTTCCAAGACTGGGGACCAGCTCCGAAAGGAAAAGACTGTTGGTTCCGATGGCAGTGGAGCCGAAGTCAAAAATGTCTTAGAGTCCGAAGTCTTAGAAGACTTTGAAGACTTTGAGGACTTGCTGGATCCATCTTGGTCACTCAAAGCTTCCTGAAATGACGGTTTCAACAACCCTCTGTCGATAAGTTTTCTTTTCCTTTCCTGCAGGACCCCTGAGGAGAAAGAATGAAAAATAGTACAGCTGTCTTGCAAATGCAGGGCTCCTAGACAGTACACACAGTTTACATGGCTGGCTGTTACCGACATCTTTTGGCTACACTTTGGGCACTTTTTGAAGCCAGACTAAGTGCTCGTCTTGGTCAGCCATTGAAAATCAGAGAACAATTACTGTCACCACAAAAATATCCAAACAGTAATTATCTACCAACAAGCCTTAATAAAATCAGGCTAAGACACACAGAAATGTAAACGTACTATTAAAGTGACAGGAAAAGCCTTTACTGTCACCACCAACTGACTGAAAACATAGAAATAGGCAGATTATGCACAAAAAAGGGAATAACTGCTGACATATAACACACTGTCTAAATATTTCAAGTCAGACAAATTTACTGTTAACTACCAAAAAACTGTAACAGTAAAAATAGAATCAAGCCTTACTAATCTAAACATACCACACAGCAAAAACTATACACTATATAAATAAATTAGACAAAAAATGTGACAAAAGGTCACTCACTAAACACACACTATTACTGAGCAAAAAGTTTTAAACTAGGCCTAAAAAATTAGAAGTTATGTACCTACCATAACGTTCCATGTTAGTTGTTTTCATCTCGCCTTCTTCTTGCTGGATGGGTTCGGAGCCGATCCTCGGCTCCGACTCGGCACTAGCTTTAGCTCGAGAACTCCTTTTACCAGCTCGAGGCAACCCTATATCCCATGATGCAAGGCGGAACTACCTCAGATCTCGATTGGCAGCTAACTAACCCTGCTAAAGACTTATCCTAATATAATTAGGAACCATGGTTCCTAAAAGAAGTCCTCATAACAATGCTCCAGAGGAAGCAATCTAATAGGAACTCTCCAAGATCTGTCCAGGCCAGGGGAAGGAGGGTGGATGAAGAAGAAGGCGAGATGAAGACAACTAACATGGAACGTTATGGTAGGTACATAACTTCTAAATGTTAAGTTGTCAATCTCGCCTTCATTCTTGCTGGATGGGACCGCCCCTAGCACCTGTATCCCGGTGGCTCAATGGAACAGACTCTTGAGAACAGTGGAACCAAAACTGGCCCTATCTCTGGAGGCCAAATCCAACTTGTAATGAGACACAAAAGTATGAGGCGTGGCCCAAGTAGCTGCTGCACAAATAGTGTCAATGGGAAGTCTATCCTGAAAGGCTACAGAAGTGGATAGACTCCTGGTTGAATGAGCTTTTGGCTTAGAAGATAGTTGTTTGCCCCTTAGAGAGTACACATAGGAAATGGTGGAAGTCAACCATCTAGATAAGGTCACTTTAGATACTGGAAGACCCAACCTGTTTCCTGCATAGGAGACAAACAATTGGTCTGATTTTCTAAGTTGTTTAGTCCTATGTAAGTAGTACCTGAGCTGACGATGAACATCCAAAAATGCAGCTTCTGTTCAGCTCTGTCAGAATAGTTAGGAAAGAAAACTGGTAGATCAATAGATTGGTTAATATTGGCTTGAGATACAACCTTGGGAAGAAAGGAAGGGTTAGTCCTGAGCGAAACCCTATCCTTATGAAACACCAGATAAGGTGAACGAATACAGAGGGCCTGAATCTCAGAAACTCTTCTTGCAGAAGTAACAGCCAGCAAAAATATAGTTTTCCATGTCAACAACTTTAAAGAACACGAGCAGACGGTTCGAAGGAGGTAGAATTAGGGATGCCAACATTAAGTTCAGATCCCATTGCGGAGGAGGATGTTTCACAGGCGGTTTTAGGAGAAAAACTCCTCTCAAAAAGGCTTTGCATAACCTATGAGACATGATGTCATTGTCCTGCAAGCCAACATGAAATTTGGAAATAGCAGCCATTTGTACTTTGACTGTAGATGATGACGATCCTGAATGAAAAACCTCCGCCAGGAAATCCAAAACAGAATGTATAGGAGCGGTGAAGGGATCAATATTTTTGGCGTTGCCCAAATAGAAAAGCGCCGCCACTTGCTAGCATAAACAGTTCTAGTGGACGACTTTAAAGAAGACACTAAAATGTCTCTGAGTGAGTCAGAAAGCATTGGTAGCCTGGCTAGGAAGGAAGTGGAGCAACCAAGCAGTGAGGTTGAGAGAATGAATGGCTCGGTGCTGCTGACCCGACTGGTGGATCAAAAGATCCGAACTGGGTCCAGATGCCAGGGCTGCACCAGAAGGTGATGATGTAGAGACGGAAACCAAATTTGTCGAGGCCAATATGGAGCAATGAGGATCAATTTGGCTCTCAAACGGTGGCTTTCTGAATGACTTGTGGAATCAATGGAAAGGGAGGAAAAGCATAAAGAAGTCCCCGAGGCCAATCCTGGGTTAGAGAGTCTCTCAAGGGTTGGCCTGGAAGAGGAAATAGTGTGAAGTAATCTGGGCACTTGCTGTTTTGAGGGGTAGCAAAAAGATCGCAACAAGGGGTGCCCCACTTCAGAAAAATCTGATCCACTACAGACTGATTGAGAGACCACCGTGAGGCATCAGAATAGATCTGCTTAGCCTGTCCGCCAATAGGTTGGACCTGCTGGGGATGTGCGTTGCTATCAGAAACCGCTGAGAAGAGATCGCCCATTGCCAAAGTCTGAGAGCTTCTCGACATAAGGGATAGGACCTGGTTCCGCCCTGTTTGTTGATGTACCAGACCACGGACATGTTGTCCGTCTGTACTGCAATAGTCCCTGTGGGAAGAAAGTCGTCGAGGGCTTGCAACGTTAAAAGCACTGCTCTCATCTCCAGGACATTTATGTGCAGGTGGTATTCTATGGGTTGCCACGTCCCATGGACCATCCTGCCCTGATAATGCCCCCCCACCCGATCAGAGAGGCATCCGTGGTGACTGTGGCAACTGGAGGAGGGGGAACAAATGGTCGGCCCTGCTGAAGAAGAGGGAAGATACCCACCATCGTGAGATGAGCCCTGCAAGACTGTGTCACTAAGATCTCGTGTCTCATGGGCAGATCGTGGTACGACCACTGCGTGAACAACATCCACTGCAGGAGACGCATGTGGAAGCGAGCTAGTGGAAGAAGAACAATGGCTGCAGCCATTAGGCCTAGAACCTTCAAGACAAACCTGGCTTTGACCTTGTTGCTTTGTAACAGAAGCTGAACAAATTTCTGGATGTCCAGAATCCTTTGATTTGTTAGTCTGGCTAACATTTTGACGGTATCTAACTCTGCGCCTATAAAGGTGATAGATTGGCAAGGCAGCAGAGAGGATTTTTCAAATTCACCGAAATTCCTAGACTCTTGCAAAGCTGTAAGGTGTAATCTCTGGACCAAGAAGCTGATCCCTGGAGGTGGCGGAGAGGAGCCAGTCGTCCAAATAAGGAAACACTTGGAATCCTCGACGTCTCAGGTGAGCTGTGACCACCGCCATGCATTTGGTGAACACTCTGGGGCTGAAGTGAGGCCAAAGGGCAGTGCTCTGAATTGGTAATGACTGGCTCCCAGCCGAAGCGGAGAAACCTTCTGGAGCGCCTGTGAATCTTTATGTGATAGTACGCATCCTGAAGGTCTATCGAGCACATCCAGTTGTCCTTGCCCAGAAAGGGCAGAATGGATTGCAGCGTGACCATCCGGAATCTTGCCTTTTGACAGACTTGTTTAGTCTGCTTAGGTCTAGTATTGGTCTCCAATCTCCCGTCCTTTTGGGGACCAAAAGAATCTTGAGTAGAAGCCGGATCCTACTTGGTCTGCCGGCACTGTTTGGATGGCTCTTTTCCCAGGAGTTTTGAAACTTCCTGTTTTGCCAAATCCTTTGACCGGGTGAGATGTCTGGAAGGGATTGTAGAGGTACGGGAAACCTTTCAAGGGGATTTTGTAACCCTCGGATATAATCGACTGTACCCACTTCTCTTGTGATAGGGATTGCCAGGCTACTGGGTACAGCGAAATTCTTCCCTGACTGCCTCCAAGGGTGGACAGTCGGGCAACACCTCAGGGATGCTGAAAGGGCTTCTCAGGAAGAGGCTCCCTGTTGCCCTGGTTCTGAGGACCCCCTGCCTCTAGGGCGGCGTATTATTGTTACCCCTCTGCCTCTAGGGGTAAAGTGACCACGTGTGTCCGTGTAGCTCCTTGGGCTTTACGGAACCACATCTTCCCCCTTCTGACCCTTGGGATATGGTCTAGAAGGAGTGGAAAACTGGACTCCAACGGCAGAAAGAGTTTTACCGCCTTGTTCACATCTGGTCAAAGTATCCTTCACCTGAGGTCCGAACAAAGCCGAACCGTCAAAGGGGTGTTGGTGAAGGACGCCTTAAAGGGGTCCGCAAAATTACACAGCCGCATCCAGGCTTGGCGCCTAAGAGCAACACCTGTGCCTGCGGCCTGCTCGCTCCATCGGCTGCATAAGATATGAGCCGCATGGAGGAGTTAGATATCGAATTCAGGATAGCTAGCTGAGAGGCAATCTTTTCCTGAGCCCCAGCAGCTGAAGGATCCTGGACTACTTCCCCCAGTTCCTTGAGAATATCTCGTTGAAGCCTGGTGAAGTGACAAAGGTAATTCAGCGAACGCATTGCAAAGGTCGCTGAAGAAAACATCCGCTTTCCATACCTGTCCATGGTCCTAGAATCCTTATTAGGAGGATGGACAGGTACTGAAGGATCCGCCAGTTCCTTCTTAGTGGCCGCCACCACCATAGCATCCAGAGAGACACCTTTGGACAGGAACTGTTTGTCCGAAGGGGCCGTGATGAATTTGGATGGTCTCCTGGGGACAGGTTCCACAGAATCTGGTGCCACGCCTTCGAGCCACTACCTGCATGAGTGGGTCGAAGGCGGAGACACCCAGGAGGTGGAGGGTCGGGATCCAAAGCCTCCAGGTATACCGACTCATCCTCGGAGGGGTCAATGGAGGGCCAATTCCCCTCTGTTTGAGGAGCTCAAGGATGTCTGAAAATGAGACATCCTCAGAGGGGACCGTGGGAACCCTCCGACTCATCTAAGTCGGTATCAGATGTAGTAGACTCAGGGAGTCTGTGTGTTTCCTCTTACGCCCTCTTCCGAGGGGTTCACCTGCAGGGTCAGGAGAAACCTCGGAAGAGGAGGAAATTCCCAGTGGGGAAACCTGGGGCGATGGATCCCTGGGCCTGAGAGCAAGAGGCTGGCAAGAGGCTTCTGCAGGCACTGATGAGGGAGGAGCTAGAGGGATAGACCGTTGACCAGGCTCAGAGGCCAGGACACTCCTCATCACCTCAAAGGCTCCTCTCCCCGGGAGACCTGAACACACCCGCTCAAGAAACAGGAATGGTCGGCTCCAAGGAGAGAGAAGGCTCGAGGCAGATGTCGGCGCCGAGCTTACAGCCAAGCTCCGAGAGGGAGAGCAGGGTCGGACAAGGGTCCGATGCCACTAGCCCCCTCGGAGCCGACAGTGGAAACCCGACGACCGGATCCCTCCAAGGAAAGTCTCAAGGAGGAGATCGGAGCCGAGGATGACGGAGCCGAAGGATGTATCGGCTCCGGCATCGAAACAGTCGCTGTCCCAAGAAGCTCCGGCTCCGAACTCTGGTGTGGAGTCGGAGGAGGAATCTCAAGAATTGGGGCTGTAGCCAAAGTCTGTTGAGACGGGCTATGGAGCATTTGGGCCAGTGCCTGAGACTATAACAGCCTGCTTACCACCCTCTCCAAATCGTGGTCAGACAGCCTGGAAGATCTCGAAGATCGGCTCCGATGGCTCCGCTCCGACAAAAGAGGAGACCCCGGAGCCGAGTGGATACTTAGTATCGAAGGGACCGATCTCTTGCGGGCCGGAGCCATCGGAGCCGAAGTCCCTTGAACCCCAGATGGAGCCGAGGATCTCTCGGCCCGATGCTGGATAAAGTGTCGGCTCCAGCCGGAGCCGACAAGGCAACAGTAGTCAGGGTATCGGAGCCGCCCGGCACCGAACCCACTACTCTGGCAGAAGAAGCATCGGTTCCAGCCGGAGCCGATATCGGCTCCGACGGAGCCGGAGCCACCGGAGGAGGCTTAGACACTGTAGCCTGAGCCTTCGGTGGCTTAAGAGGTTTTCCTGCCCCTTGCTTAGGAGGAGAACCTTCAGGTTTCAACAAACCTCGGAGGATCAGTTTGTTCCTCCTTTCCTGCAGGACTCGCTGGCTAAAGGCATGACACAACGCACAGGAGTCCTGCAGGTGCAAAGGCCCCAGGCAATACACACAAGAAGTGTGACCGCCTGTCAGGGACATTTTCTGACAGCACTGGTCACACTTCTTGAAGCCTGAGACCTTGCCTTCCCTAGACATCCTAAAAGGATATACACAAACAGTCCCCACAAACACACAACTTAATCCCTACACAGACACACAGGAAGGGAATAACTTGGGGAACTAGGCCTGACTAAAACTTTCACTGAAAAACTATATTAAAAGTTTAAAAAGGAAGGAATAGGGTGGGCTGTACTAAATACAGGCTAACCTAACACTGAAGGGAAATTAAACCCCTAACTAACTTTTTTCTTATTTAACAAGAAAAACTTACCTCAGCTGGCAAAGGAGACCTCTTTCGCTAAGCGGCAAACGAGATCTGAGGTAGTTCCGCCTTGCATCATGGGATATAGGGTTGCCTCGAGCTGGTAAAAGGAGTTCTCGAGCTAAAGCTAGTGCCGAGTCGGAGCCGAGGATCGGCTCCGAACCCATCCAGCAAGAATGAAGGCGAGATTGACAACTTAACATCAAGAGGCCAACTAGAAATGTTTTAAAATACACTAAGGGAAGGGACTAAAGTGCAGAAAAACACACACTAGAAAGCTGTAAGAGCTTTATGAGCTATCTAAGCTATATAAATTAACTAACTATTCAAATTTAAGTAATAATAAGAAAAAAAACAGTTTTACTGGCCCGAACTAATGCAGAACCTCCTATCGATTGCAGTGGCAAACTAGATCTGAGGTAACTACAGGTGCATCATGGGATAGGGACTTGGCCTCGAGCTATTTGAAGAGCTCGAGCTTTGCAAATGGCTGACTCGGAGCCAAGGGATTGACTCTGAACCCATCAATAAAGAATGAACGGAGATAGAACAACTTCACATCTGACGACTAGCTTAACGGAAGCATCGTTGGTAGGTTTGGACTTGTGTGGTCTGTCTCTGTTTTTATCTTTGTTTTTTCGGAAGATCTGCTTTCGGATGGCTTACGGAAGCCATATCGGAATTCGATGACTGTTAGCAAAAATATCTAGCTACAATAAGGGCCTGATAATGGACAGTTCTGGTGATGAACAAAGCACAGAAGCGACAACGGGTGACGTTGTGATCTGGGCCTAAACAAGTGACACAGTAAGAATAAAAGACTCAATGTGGTATTTGCTTTCCACAGACGAGACAATTAACTTTTTCTGACATCGGTTAGTGCAAGAAAAAAGGATCTCCAATGGGGTACTTAGCTTTAGAAGACTTCAACTTCAATTCGGTAGACGAAAAGTACAGTTTTGTACCTACCATAAATGTAGATGTTCGAAGATCCACATTGCTGCAGTCCTTACATATGGGTAGTCCGCTGTCCTCGGTCGGCCCGAATATCAAAGCATTAGGCTGACGTCGGTCAAGGCGCTTAAGACTGACATCAGGACGTCAGGGTACAAATGCGCATGACCGACGTCATATCCTCAGTCTTTTCTTGCCCCAGATGTCAGAAGACCCTAAAAAGAAAGGCCAAAACCAAAAGACAGCAAAAAACAACCAACCACCCTTGCACTAATCATATGTACAATATATACAATATTCACAATATTTACAACCCAAACCACACAACCGCCTCTAACTACAGAGGGGAAGGAGGAGGGTAATTGGACTGCAGCAATGTGGATCTTCGAATATCTACATTTATGGTAGGTACAAAACTGTACTATGTTCTTCATCTCACATTGCTGCAGTCCTTACATATGGGTAGAATCCCAAAGCAGAGGTAAGGGAGGATGGCAAAACTATAAAGCATTAGGAGCTGCCAAAATGCCCTGTAAAATTGCAGTGGCAAAACAAGCCCTAGATTTAGAGTAAAGTGGAAGGTGGTAATGCTTAGAGAAAGTATGCACTGAACTCCAAGTAGCTGCCTCCAAAATATCTTTAGTTGCCACCCCTTAAAAAGCTGTAGAAGTGGCAGTAGCCCTAGTGGAATGAGGCCTAATCCCAGCTGGAATCTCCTTACCATGATGGGAATAACAGAAAGCAATACAAAACCCAATCCACTTAGAAATAGTTTGTTTAGAAACAGGCTTGCCCTGAGAACCCAAAGCAAATGAAACAAATAACTGCTGAGACTGCCTGAACCCTTTAGTTCTGCTCAAATAATATCGCCACTGCCTGTGTATATCCAAAGTGTGCAAAATCTTTTCCCCTTTATTTTGGGGGTTTGCATAAAAAGTAGGCAAATGAATAGTTTGGTTTAAAGCCACACTAGAAACCACTTCAGGCATAAAGGAAGGATTAGTACGCAAAGATACCCTATCCTTATGGAAAATTAAGAAAGGCTCAACCGCCATAAGGGCCTGTAATTCAGAAACCCTTCTCGCAGAGGTAATGGCCAACAAAAAAGCAGTCTTCCATGATAAATATTTCAACTCGGCAGTAGCTGCAGGCTCAAAAGGTTGTAGAGTGAGTTTCTCCAACACAAAATTGAGATCCCAAGCAGGAGTAGAAGCTCTACGTGGGGGTCTTATATTCTTTGCCCCTCTAAGGAATTGCTTAAACAAAGGATGAGAAAACAATGGTGGGTCACAGTCATAGTGAGCAGAAATTGCTGCAGCATGAACCTTAATAGAGGAGAAGGACAAACCTTTGTCCAGTAACTCAGTAAGATATTGAAGAGCCACACTTAAATTAGGCTTAGAAACATCAAATTCCTTTGCTGTACTCCAAAATAAAAATCTCCTCCATTTATCTGCGTACACTTTCCTTGTACTAGGCCTTCTGGCCTCCAAAATAACATTCAAAACTTGCTGTGAAAGCTGAGACCCTCCAGGGTTTAAAACAGAATATGCCAGGCTGTTAGATGTAGAGAGTGAAGTTTGACATTGAGTAAATGACTGTTCTCCTGAGACAGCAGGTGTGGAATCAAGGCAAAGGCCATGGAGGCTCCGCACCAGACTTCTCAGTAATGGGTACCAGTGCTGTCGAGGCCAATCTGGAGCTATTAAAATCATCTTTGGCTTGTCCTGTCTGACCTTCAGGAGTACCTTTGGGAGGAGAGGCAGAGGTGGAAAGGCATACACATGAAGATTGCTCCAATTGAATGAGAGAGCATCCACTTTCCAAGCTGTGGGATGAAACCTTTTTGTGCAAAACTTTGGCAGCTGGTAGTTTAGTGGAGAAGCGAACAGATCCATGTCTGGAGTTCCCCATAACACTGTCAATTTCTGAAATACATGAGGATCCAATTTCCACTCGTGGGGATCCATAATTTGTCTGCTCAACACATCTGCTAAGGAGTTCTGTGTTCCCGGCAGAAACCTTGCCTGAAGATTTAGCTGTAAACTGAGAGCAGTCTCCCACAAAATCATTGCTTGTCTGCATAGAGGATAAGAATGCGTTCCCCCTTGCTTGTTGATGTACCACATGACAGTTGTGTTGTCTGTTAGAACCAACACCTGCCCTGGAAGAAGTAAATCCTTGAAAGCTATTAATGCAAATTGGACTGCTAACATCTCCTTCAAGTTGATATGTAGATGTTGAAGTCTGGCAGGCCACGTGTCTTGTACCCACTTTCCATTTAGATGAGCTCCACAAGCTGTGTCTGAGGCATCTGTCGTTAGAATCTGACTCGCCTCTGGCCGGGTCACAGAGAGTCCCTTGTTTAGGTGACATTCCTGAGCCCACCACAAAAATTCCTTTTGAATGCAAGGTATTATCTGAATGACAGTGTCCATATCTTGGCAGTGCTGTGTCCATACATTTTTGAGATACCATTGTAGCTTCCTCATATGCAGTTTGGCATTGGGAAGCACCAGAATACAAGATGCCATGAACCCCAAGGCTTGAAGGACTGTCCTTGCAGTCAGCCTGGACTGATGAGACAATTGATGGAAGTAGAGAGAAAGATTCTTTTGTTTGTCCGGGGTCAAAAAGGCCATCTGAGATGCTGTATTCAGTCTCACACCCAGAAAGCACATGTCCTGAGAGGGTACTAGACTGGACTTTATTTCGTTCACAGAATACCCCAGGCATCTTAGCACTGCTATCACATACTGTAAATGATGAAGAAGTTCGTCCTTTCCTTGGGCCAGAATCAGGCAATCGTCCAAATAAGGATAGATCTGTATTCCTCTTAGCCTGAAGAAAGCTATCACTGGAGCCAGAACCTTCGTGAACACTCTGGGCGCAGTAGATAAGCCAAAGGGCAATGCAGAGAACTGATAATGAGAAGTCCCATCCCGAAAACGCAGATACTTTCTGCAACTGAGCCTGATAGGAACATGAAGGTAAGCCTCCTTGAGATCCAGAGTCACCATCCAGTGATCTTTGCCCAGCAGAGGTAAAAGCTGTTGTAACGTCAACATTTTGAACTTGGGAATGTCCAGATATGTGTTGAGGATAGATAAATCCAAGATTGGTCTCCACGTGTTCCCTTTCTTTGGTACTAGGAACAGGCGAGAATAAAATCCTAGGCCCACTTCTGGCAGAGGGACCGGTTGTATGGCCCTTATTTGAAGTAGCAGAGAAATTTGTTTGTGAGCCTCTAGTCTTTGCTGAGGAGGAACGTCCGGCATGCCTTTGAAAGGAGGCAAGGTATGGAAATAAAACTTGTAACCTCGGTGTATGATATCCAATACCCATTTGTCTTGGGTAATCAAATTCCAATTTTCCTTGAAGAGTGCCAACCTTCCTCCCAAAGGAGCTGCCAGGCAAGAAGGATCTGGCAGCTGAAAAGGTAGGTCATTGGGCCTGTTTACGAAAGGACTGGCCCCTGCCCTCACCAAGATTGTGCAGGTGAACTCCCTGTTCTAGGTCTGAAAGAACTCTGAGCTCTGCCCCTACCACGTCTAGATCTACCCCTAGACTGAGAATCATAAGAAGGATACGTCCACCCCTTAGCAGGCCAATTCCTACTAAACTTTGGAGGCTGTACTTGCAAAAAATCTTTAACAGCCTGCATGGACTTAGCCTTGTCTTCCATTTTCTTCAAGACTGACTCCACAGGTGAACCAAACAACACATCAGACTGTAAAGGAGCATCCAAAATCCTTGTCTTAACATGGTCAGATAAATTCTGATCCCTCAGCCAGGCGTGCCTGCGAAGAACTGAACCAGTAGCAGCCACCCTAGACGAGGCCTGTACAGCATCAAAACCACATTGTAAAGAATGCTTACCCACCTGTTCAGAGACGTACCAAATCTTGTAATTCTTTACACTCAATGCCTTCCGCCAGAGCATCTACCTTAGACTTCAATTGAGAAAGAAGATAGTTTTGATATTTCAACATGTGAAACTGGCAATTCAAAGCCCTCATAGCTAAGGTGGAAGAAGTATAGACTTTCTTTCCCCATCTATCCAAAGCTCTGGCCTCTTTATCTGGAGGAACCGGATGTGTAACAAGAGAGGCCCTGACACCCTTAGGTCCCTGACTAACAGTTTCTGGGTCCGCCCTAGGACTCTTATAAAGATATTTATGAGCCTCAGGCACCCTGTAATACCTATCCGGTTTAACAGGAGCAGGAGGCAAAGAATCAGGATTAAGTGAAGCCTCTGCAAACACATCTTCCACAACATCCAGAACAGGGGTATAGCCAAGGGCCTATGCTGGGGTAAAAGCAAAAATTCCCTAAGCCTTTTCCTGGAATCAGAGAAGTCCTGACCTTCCCACTTAAAATGTTCCCTCATGGAATGAAGAGTCTCTGAAAAAGAAAAATCCTCTGGAGGAGAAGCAGAAGGAGTCGAATCATCTGCATCAGAATCAGAATAAGGAGAGTACTCCTGCAAGTCTTCAGTCAAGACTCTGAAACATCCGAAGCCTGCTCAAAACTCCCCAACTCTGGCTCCACCCTAGGCCTCTTATCAGGAGGGGGCAAAGAACCTCTAATCAAAGTAATTAAATCTTCTGCCATTTTAAGCATGTGCTTCTTGGGCACAGACCCTGCTGAACTAGGAGTGACACCAACAGAAGCTAAACCTGGCCTGCCTCTGGGAGAAGCCTTGGAAACAGAAGGAGAGGGCCTAACCACCCTAGGGAGGGAGGGGAGTACAGTAACCAGAGAAGCCCCTTCAGCCTGACCTGCCTCCTGAGAGGCCACATCCTGCAATATCAAAGTCTCCCCCTGGGACTCCAGAGAAGCCTCCGTCGGAACCACCGGTTCCACTGACGCCTCTAAAGAACCGGCGTCCGGTACGGACGACTCTTCTTGCCTGGGTTTAGCTGCTTTGTCTTTGCGCTTCGAAGAAGCGGGCGCCGGAGAATCCGACGGCATATTATAATTGCACCGCTTCCCGAAGACCAACCTAGCACAATCTAACCTTCGCTTAATAGTGCGCTTATTGAACCAAGCACAAAAGTGACACCCAACAATGTCGTGCTCAGGCCCCAAACAAGGAATACACAAAGAATGATAATCCCTATGCGGTATCTGCTTCCCACAAGAAATACAGTTATTCACTTTTTCTGACATCCGGTAAACCACTGAGGCAAGAAAAAACTAAAATATTCCCCAACGGGGTACTTAGCCAACTTTGACTCGGTCTGAAACTCCGAATTCGAAAAATTTCAGAACGCCGAACGGCACTTGCAACGCTGCTTCTGCATCGGACCATGCGGCAAAAAAGACTGAGGATATGATGTTGGTCATGCGCATTTGTACCCTGACGTCCTGATGTCAGTCTTAAGCGCCTTGACCGACGTCAGCCTAATGCTTTGATATTCGGGCCGACCGAGGACAGCGGACTACCCATATGTAAGGACTGCAGCAATGTGAGATGAAGAACATCTCAGGTAGCGGCCAACCGGCACGCGTGCGAACTGCTTCTGCTTTGGGCTCCATGGCAAGAAAGACTGATGTATTGGCATCGGCTGCCTTACTTTACACTACTAATGACCTGATGTCAGTCCTGAAGTGACACCAACCATCGCAGAAACATTAAGCCTCTGGTATTGGGCTGGCCGAGGGCTACCCTGGCAGGGATAACCCAAATGTCATGACTGCAACAGTGAAACACAAAGAACATCTACATTTACTAGAATGACTTGAGAAGAAGTCCCTAGCAAGGAAAGAACCGTTTTACCCTCAGAGTCTGGAAAATCAGAAATAAGATGGCAGGCCTAAGAAAGAAGAGCCAACACATACCTTGCATATGGGTCTGATAATTAAAAGCCTGAAAAGATAGGGTAGCAGAAATGTAAACCTTTTTGGCCAGCCAGTCCATAGTTCTGCTGTTCTTGTCAGAAGGCAATAACTTGGGCAAGGGAAGCAATTGAGACGGCTTTATCAGAGGCTACGGACACTACCAAAGGTTCAGCAGCAGGACATTTATTAAAAAAAAGAACAATTCTCAGGAACTCTATAAAATCTATCAAGCTTCTTGGGAGCAGGAGGGAGACAATCAGGTGCCTGAGAAGCATTGCAAGAAGTATCCAGTAAAGCAGCCAAGAGAGGAGGAAGAGCCACAGGTTTAGGAGAGTCCAACTGCAACAATTCATAGTACCTCTTATGGATATCACAGACCTGAGTACAATCCCACTTAAAAAAAAAAAAATAAATACATCATCCTAGAGTGTCTCCCCCAGAGGAGCATCACAACTAATAGATTCATCCTCCTCCTCTGACCCATAGTCCAAATGAGAAGGAATTTGAGTAGAATAAATTAGGGATTCGTCAGCAGAATCTGACTCATCCACAGAATAATCCTGGTCTCTAAACAATTTTAAGAGGAGTACAGGACCAAGGAGGAGCAGGAACTGAAGAACTGAAACCCCATGAGTAGGGTTTAAGGACATTAAGGCAGAAAATAATCCCTGACTAAAAGCCTGCCACCCACTTTGGGGATCCCTAGAAGCAGAAGAAACAAGTTTAATTTTTTGTTTCTTTTTTAAGGGAATGTCCAGAGAAGGCTCAAATCCAGAATGACAGTTGGGGAAGAAGTTCCTGCTATAGTTCTCAACTAGAAACTGAGGGACTCCCCTAGGCCCCTCAGAAAAAAATCCACGGTGGTTCCCTCAAAGTCCAAGACAGATGCCTGCAAAGCCTCTTCTGAAGTGCTGCCAGCCAGATCCTTACTGGCCTCCAACACAGTAGCGGCACAGAAATCCGACAACACAACCACGTGAGTATACAGGTTCATAACGTCCTCAGAAGAAACACCTGGCAGAGGCTAGACAGCAGCAGATTCCAGCCATACATTTTTCATCTCCTTCTTCCCCAACGGCTGACCCTCAAGGCGGGAGATTCTTTCTACGGTGTCTTTAGCGAGTAGCCTAAGACACCGGTTCTCAAGATACAAGGAAAGGGAAGAAAGTCTACTGTGAAGAGGTTTTGGAACAAATGCCTGACAAATAGAACAAGACATATGGTCACGAAAAGCACCTAAGCAAAAAAGACACTTATTGTGAAGGTCTCTATGGGGAATCAGTCTTCCACACTGGCATTTACTTTTCCCGGATAACATTAACTTCAAGGAATACAAATAAGAAAAAACAGATACCCAAAGGGGCACTTATCTCACAAAAACAGCAAACAGGTGTAGGAGGTAGAAAGTCCCGGGACAACGAAAAAGTGTTAACTGGCAGAAAACACACGCAGGTAAACAGAAGATGTAAAAGATACAGTCAGACTGGCAGCAAAGAAGTTCTGTTTTTGGTAAGCCTGAATGTCACTTTTATGCTCTATGTTACACAAGGAGCGTATGGTGGCATCCAGCATACCTTTTAAATTCAGAAGTCTTTGGAAGACTAGCTGGACGTCAGGCTTCCATGGCAGGGAATCCCATATAGATAAGAATACTGCAGCAGTGAATGTAAGGAGATCTTCTGAAGATGTATCTATCTTCCCTATAAACTCTCAAATAATTTCCACTATTCATTCCCTAAATTCCTCTCTTTTTTAACAGGTAGTTGGGAAAGTGCCAGTGTTTCATTTTTGCTTCATTACCCAGCAATTTATCTTACTTTTTATTAGTGCGTGATCTGCAGCAGTTACTGGATTTGTGTCAAAGCTTTTAATTAAACACAAATTCTCCTGTGAAATATAAATTCTCCCCAGTCTAACCAAAATATGTAAATTGTCCAATTTACTACTTCTGAATTCACAACTTCTATACCAACTATTCTCCCTTTTAGGTTCCTCTGATACATCCTCACAATCTCAAAGTTCCAATCCTTACCCCAAAATATTCCTTGCTAATAATGGATTATTTCTTTCCCAAAAATTTTAAGCTCCACAAGAGCAGTTTTTGGAGGAATATAAATACATGCAGCATGATACTCCTCCCTTGTCAATAGCACCCAACTACTACAAATTTACCATTACTGTCTTTTTTCCTCTTATCACTACTGAAGCCCATTTAGCAGTCAGCATTATTTCCCTTTCCTTTGCCCCAATATTCTGCTGAATGTCCATCCTGAAATCTTTTTGTCAAATTAATGTTCATTTCTATCCAAATGCATCTCTTGTAACATTATCTGTATTCTGCAAATATAAACATAATTCCATGTTCTCTGCTTTTTGTCTAACTGTCAGGCCATTTACATTCCATAACAACATGGAGAGATTAGCCATTATGAAAGAAAGCTATACTCCTGCGTATTATACATGACCATTTTCTGAATTTGTACTTTCTAAGTTAGGCTTACACGCACACGCTAAAGTTCGTCAGGCTCATTTTATACACAGTTGCTTCCTCTCATCTCCATTTGAATCTGCCACATTTTTCATGACTTTTTGGTTAGATGAAAAAACTTAAATAAAAAAATAAATTAATTTAAGAATCCCCCATCCCATTTAACTTGGGACAAATCCACAAAACTATGTATACATTCAACAAATAAAACCCCTCCAGACAGGACTCAATGGCTGCACCTGGAAGAACTACTTAAACTAAAATTAAGGTTTCCCATACTAAAATCCATGTTACAGCCTAATTTTTTTCCATTTACACCAACTGCTATTTGACGGCTATCTATTATTTTGTTATTTCTATTCCCCCTCCTAGATGTCAAAAACAGCTTACTTGCTTTCAGTAAACAATGTTTAGCCCCAAGAAAAAAGCGCACTGGCTATCTTTAAATAAACTAAACTATATCTGTTCTAGTAAATGTGTTAAAGCATTATGACTACCAAGGAGACTGCTACATCTTATTCACATCTCAATTTAGACTATTTTTCACTGACCTGCATACTAATGTACATTTAAATGTTACACTTGCCTCAGTAAGAGTAGTTTGACCTTTCAATACTAAGGGTTTGCCCCTAGAGACAGTGAGTTTCCAAGAAAAAGCAACCAGCAATGAGAGGAAAAAAAAAAAAAAACAGATGGCAACTTTGCAGGTGTATATACAAATATACGTAAATTTCATTCAGAACACAAAGTGAAGACTTCCCTTGGCTAACTCACTGGCACGTGAAGACTTCCCATCTCTCACTGACAGTATCTGCTAATGGAAAACAACAAGCTGATAACTGTACAGATGCAAGAAATCTATCACTTCCATGCTACTCATCATTTTGTCTTATTTTTCAAGCCTATCTACTTAAAAAATACTTTGTCTAAAACTTAAACCAAGAGCATTAATCTAAAAGTCCACAACTGCAAAAACGGGAATATACTATCTTAATTCTACATGTATCAATACACATTCACATCCCAACCCAGCAGCTGAAGATCACAACATTATATTAACTTTAACTTAATTCTGCTAATTATTTATTTTGGTATCTGTACATCTTACAGCAAACCAAACTTTACTTGATTTAACATACTTATGTACAGCAGGTCACTGATGACTCCCCACCTTCACATTAAAAATACCCTAGATGTATACAAGGCAAAACCACTTTTCAATATAACGTGCAATTTTCACCATGAAATCTTTATACAAATATTAACAAAAACTGTTTTAATTACAGTAACTTCTGCATTCCCTTCACTGCCCCTCCTTAGAATTAATTAAGTTGGGTACGTGCTTTTCATACCTAATATTTAACAAAGTCAACAAAATTCCAGTCTTTCTCACCACTTTTTCTTGCCAAACTATATCTCACATGTCTATATCTATGTCCAGTGTAACTGTTGCTTTCTACTCTTCCATTTATTCTCCCATTCAATTTTGCTTTTCTTTCTGGTCATCTCCCAATACCAGTCTCTTATTCGGGTCCAAGGTACTCCTGATTCTTGTAGTCGGCTTCTGTGCTTTTTTCTGTCTCTTAAACATCTTGCTTTGCAACAATGGAAAAGGGTTCACTGACAAAAGTCCCTATATGGCTTTTTTGTCAGAAAAATGAGAAAGAAAGAGACTCCTTCTGCTTGCTAGCTCACTCTGCTGGATAAACCTGTTATTCCCCCCTTAGCCTGTTCAGAATCATAAAATGTCTTTGATCCTACAGGAAAAAATATTCTGAAGTCAGCTGGAGGGTAAACTAAGTGATACAGCAGTTTTGAAGCTCACACCTGCCTCTCGACATTCCCCGACCCCAAATGCTCTGATAAACTTGCCTCTTTGAAGCCTAGTGTACAGCGAACAATCATTTTCTACAAACACTCTAAGGTCTCCAATTTTTAATACTTTTTGCCTTTCTGTGGCAGATTTGTCAGGACCAAATCCTTCTGCTGGTATGACTGCAACTTTACTAATATAGGTATCGGTTGTTTTCTCATGGTCAGTTATGGCGCATACAGACAATGTACTCTTAATTAACAAATGCTGTTATGGAACACAAGTCCCACTGTTTATATGTATGTTCATAAAATTAATAGTCTGTTTTTTTTCCACATTCTCTGTTGCAGCAGACAATCTCAGGTTTTCTCAGTGTTTTAAAAGCTCTTCTAGAACTTTACATACTCAGCCAAATTTTTCCTCACTTCAGCTTCTAACTTTTGCAGTTTTATCAGTTCATCTGAAGATCTAGCTAAAGCTTCTTCTATTTTTCCAGCCTTTTATTACTTTGATATATTCCTTCAGTGTTTTGTTAATTTGAAATACCTCTGAGAACTTTTTATTTCTGACAAATTACTAAAAGTCATCTCCTGTACCAAACCTGAAACATGAATCACTTTTTGCTGAACAGCTGCATCTTCCAAACCAAAGTTTTTTTCTATTTTTCTGGCTAATTTCAGGCAGTGTAATTACTAGTCAATGACTGAAATTTAACCAAACGGACAATTTTTAATGGCTGTTTTTCTTGAGCTTCTGTTTTCACACTGGGAAGCTGAAATAAACTTGCTGATTAGTGTGCTGCCATCCTAAAACACTGTTTGCAAGGGATTCTTAAAAATTTTGCAAATGTCTTCTACAAGCTGAAGTAGGATTACCATGCAAAACTCCCTAAAGGTGGTCTCATTTGTTTATGGGGAAGTGCAACTAGGTCAGGGAGAGATGACGATCAATTTGTGGTCAGATTTAACCCGGAATGAGGAGATGTGGGGTGTGGTACAGACAGGCCGGTAGGTTTGTAAGGGATGTTAGAGCCTCTAGTGGGTAGCTTTACAGTTTTCTACAGTGCACTGGTATTAACAAATTCTAGGAAATGCTAAGCATAACTGGATTTAGAGACGTAGGTGTGCCTACCAATTCTTTGGTAAATGAATTCCATTAGCAAGAAGGTATTTAGTTTGATATTTCATGCCTCAATGCTGTTAAAAGTAGTTTATATGATCTCTGGGGGACACTGATGGGGATCTTAAGCTAGCAATGAAGAAACCGTTTGATTTGTTAAGGGCGATAAAGGAAGTAATATTATACTGCAATATAAAAAATATTTATTTAGCTCTAAAACATATGTTGAATTTAAGTGCTGAAATTCCCAAACAGCAAGCTTTAGAAACCACTTTTTGCTTATGCATTTATATCTAAAAGTCACACAACCTAGCGCATTCAGTTGTTGAGTGTCTTTTTTAATATTACAGAGCCATATGTTAATAATATGTGTGATCAAAGAGCCATATGTTAATATGTGTGATGTCAAAATACAAATTCCTTCCTGTATTCATTGAGAATTTCAAGAATGTAAACAATAAGAAGTCTTTAATGGTATTTTAGTCGATGAACTTAAAGTACAAAAATATAACTAATTCATTACATACTGCTCTCCATATGGGAGAGGAGATGGCATAACTTCAGTCATACAAAACAATTACTTTTATGTGGAAATGTACATGGTCCTGCTTCTTGTGTAACACCAGCTTAGTGTATATGTGTGTATATATATACATATATATATATATATATATATATATATATATATGATACACATGTATACTGAATTGAATTCCTCACCCTATGTACTCATACCTAATATAAACAGAATATAATTCAATAAGCAACACTGGAGAAAACTACAGTTCATCATAAATTATGAACTCTGTTTCTAAATGTGAGTGCTGTGAGTATTTGCTATTTCCTTGTAGTCTGCAAGACCAGATACTTTGATGTGATAACCAAAATTCTCCCACCGTGCTGCACTGTTAGAATTGTTTAAGTGAGTTCTGTTGCAGTTATGCATTGTCATCAAAGGCTAGCTGGAGGTGTCTCTACATGTGAGGAGCTCTTGCAACAGAAGAATGAAGTGACTGTCCAATGCTACTTGACAGATAACACCAAGGGGTGGTATGCAGTGGAAACACTTCAGAGAACCTTTTGTTAATTTCTAGCTACATTCCAGGGTTATACAGTAGGTTAAATAGGAAATGTAAGTGTGAAAAAGGGATACAAGGCAGGGCAAGCAATAACCATGTGCAACCAGAACCTGACTTTACGTATCTTTCAAAATTATTTCCTTCAGCTTATGGTATGCAGTTACCCAAGAAAAAGGAAAGCAGAACAAAATGTCATACTTACTGATTTTTGTATCAGGTCATCTGACTAGAAGATATTGTTAATGTATCCCAGAATCATCTTACAAGACAAAGCATTAATGCCACTTGTTACACTTGAGAGACTATAAACTCCAAACTATTCAAAGTATTCCAGACACACTACTGAATTCTTTTTAGTATGTAAGAGGCTTAATTCCAACCCAATGTACATCAACTAACCTTCAACATTTCTACTTCTTCGAGAAGATGAAGAACTGGAAGACCCTGCAGATCGTGATCCTGGAGAATGGGGGCTTCTCCTTTCTGACGGACACAATTCATATACTGATTTCCTGTTGGGTAGTTCTTCGTGGATGCTGATGATACTACTGGCACTGCTACCAAAACACAAAAGGGAAGTAGATTAAGCAACCATGCAATCACTCCAACTAAAATCTACAATAAAATGACTCCGGAATCAAGTATTTAGTTTATAAATACTCACACTCTTAAGAGAAGAAGGCCATAAAAGTACCAGGGAAGAGTCTAGCTCTGCTGTGTAGTGTGACAAAGTCTAAACTGCACCCAGATGACCCATGTCTGAAAAGCACACTGGAACCTGGAAAAGCCAGGTGAGGGCAGAGGTGACCTATCCTGGGGAAAAGGAGATTGATCATTCTGTTGCCAGAAATTATCATAGAGTAGTATAGAGGTGAATTTGCCAGCATATGGGATTGCAAGCAACTCTGTCCTATACAAAAACTGGGTAAGACATGTCACATGTGTGACGCCAGTACACTGGCCAAGTAATAAAGGAGCATCAATCCTCAGCATTACCACCAGTGAGAGGCATCCACATTGGGAAGGATAACAAATGCACACACAGTAAAGTACAATTTCCCTTAAGAGCACACAGAGATCACAGACAGTCTGGGGCTGGTTTCTCCCTTTCTTTCCAGATCCCCAATAAACTCCCCACTGACACAGCTATAGAGTGTAGTCCTTAGCCAGGGTTCCAAGCCAAGACCTCCCAGCAATCCCTCTGGCAAAGCAGTGCTTCGTGTCCCTGCCCAAGTAGCTCACACACACACACACACACACACACACACACACACACACTATTTGAGATATGACTTGTATACAACCACACAGACACTCCTGGGGATGGCTGGCACAGGTTCACTAGCTGTGCCCCTTCTGTCCAGGCTATAAGGTAGCAATTCACTGCCAACAGAACCCCTATTTATCAGCTACCAACAAGGCCCTTCCCAAAGGGTGTCCAATTATTACTGTGCAATATTATTATCCAGTTAGTAAGTGTGACCAGAACTTTTAAGGCTTATTGGAGTGGCTTTGTACAGTATCACTATATACAAGCAATGTACTCTAGAGCTTAAATTACCTCTACACAGAACAGCCACAGTTGAAAGGTTTAAAAATATTTATTAATAAATAATAAAAACACAAGACAATACTTCTTACTATACAGTGCCAATCAAGAGCTCAGATATCACAGGAAAAGTCTTAAAATAATACTGTAGAATAGTTCTGACAAATATAGATAACAGCTAGACTAAACTTACTGTTTTCTATATTTTCCTAAGTGCAATCACAGTTCTAAATAAACTTACATATAGAGCACAAGCAGAGTACTGATGAGTTGTTGTCAGCTTTAGACAAAATGCAAAATGTTCTCTCTCTCTGAGACAGTCTTTTAAATGAATACATCACTGCTGACTCGTTTTAGATTATGTCATTCTTCTCTGGCTCCCAGACTAACAGAAACTCAGAGTTTAACATATCTTTGGTCTTGCACCTGGTCAAGAAACCAGAGCAATTAAAGACATTATATATGTAAAATCTAGGAATTAACTCTGGTCTCAAAAACAATAGAAAGAATCTGCTGGTCCAGACATCACAGTTCCAAGTTTGAAATCAAACAGTCATACAATGCTCGACTTATCAGCTTTCTTTCAGCACAATGCACTGTTGTTGCACTTTTGACATTCAACATTTAACACAATTTTCTTACATTTAACAGAACTTGCCTGTGGCTTATATTAATATTTACAAATGACAGAATTATCTAGAAAATTCTATCTAGCTAGGTTGGCAGCCTTCACAACATGCACTGAACTTCATTTTTCAATTCGAGGTAGCAGTGAATGTGGGAGTCATGCATGCAGCAAGAAGGGTTTAGACTGGGTATGGGAGGAAGGCTCAAGTGATATTACAGGATGGATCTACACCCAATCCTCACCTATTGATGGGGA
The DNA here is from genome assembly GCF_019279795.1 of Protopterus annectens. Lineage (NCBI taxonomy): Eukaryota > Metazoa > Chordata > Ceratodontiformes > Protopteridae > Protopterus > Protopterus annectens. Next base: position 980,937,977 of record NC_056744.1, read on the forward strand.
ATGAATGAGATGATTAAGCTGTTGCCACAGCTAGGGAATAGATAGACTACAGGACTGTCTCTGTGTCAAGGAAATGAACAGGCCTTTCTTTCATCCCCTAGGGGAGGTCAAAATGGGCTGTCAAGGGAATAATAAATCTTTATTATATCATGCCATATAATACAATAACAGTTAAAACAGACCGGTTTTGGCTGCTAAGCCTTCTTCAATGCAACAATTATTGCACCGAAGCAAGCTTAGCAGCCAAAACCAGTCTTAATTTAACTGTTATGATATTATATGGCATAATATAATAAAGATTTATTGCTGACATTCGAGTGCTGTCCATTGTTGTTTTGGACTACAGGTTCTGTCTGGCCGTACTTGATATTGGTTTTAATACTGGAATGGGAGTAAACATATGAGCTACTGGACAGATCATATGAGGTAAAAAAGTACCAGTAAAGGAAAACACATAGATGTATAGGACAGCTTGTTTTTAAGCATTACCCACATTATCGGACAAAATATAGAACAAATAAATTCAATATCAAACTGGAAAAAGAATGAGTAAACTACTCTTTCACTGAAACAATACAACAAAAAATCATGACGACTGAGCCCCTTCTGAAAACTGATGCACAACAATGATCTCAGAATGGAAGACCAGTCTGACTTGTTCTGCATCAGAGAATACAGAAACACACACCGAAGATAAATATTTCTATATTAACAGTACAATTCAAAAACCTTTTTTTTTTTTTTTTTTTTTTTTACAAATAATGCTGTAGCGTCTACCAAAAGCAAACTGACTACCTCTCCTAGAGGTTAAAGTTCTGACAACTGCCTGCCACAGATGGCCTGGAAGGGGGGAGAGTTAACGGCTTAGCTGGTTCATCTCTTATCCGGGGCTTGCATTTCTCCAGATGCTTGTTACTGTTCTAGAAAACCTGGCGGAGACCAGAAATCCCATGGGATTGCTGGCTTTGAGAAGGGGAGGCAGACTTGAAGGATTATGTCATCCAGTTACAACACACGGCACTTAACTGGATTCGTGAATGAAAACAATCGATTTGTAACAATTACTGCTTTCGTTCCTCTTTTACCAACATGGAACTTCATCAGATTGAAAACTTCACTGAAATATGAACTATATTAATGACTCTGTTTCAAGGAATTTGAGACTTATACCATTTTTCAGTGGAAGAGAATTTTGATTTAACACTTCTGTTAGCTATACTAACTCAACTGTCGACTAAAATTGACCGGGTTATTTCAACTCAGTCCAGTTAAACTCACAATGGGGATTACATATCATCCCACATCAGCCTGGCTGATAATGTGTCTGCAAAATGATTTCACCGAAGGACATCGTCCCACTTATTCGGTAGTAGTATCCAACACAGCCATCCCCATTAACCATGCTAAAATGGTTTCAAACATCAACACTCCAGCATCCAATGTTTATGCCCATGATTACCACCAACTGGATGTTGTCTTTTCCCGGTTAGGGGTCGCCACAGCAGAACTCCAGTCCGCTAATGATTGGCAGTAGATTTTTTATGGTGCCGAGTTGCCAGCCCGACGCCCAACCTTCAGCGAGGGCATGCCCATTCACACATGTCTTTCGGAGGCCACTCAACCGAGGGGAGGACATGCAGACTCCATACAGAAGGCACTCCAGCCGAGAATCGAACAGGAGAACCTCTTGCTGTGAGGCAACAACGCTACCACTGTAACACCACGGCTTTTATGGTTTAATAAGGCATTCATTTTTACAAATAGCACTATGGTAGATTTCTCCAGTAAAAGTGGAGACGAAAAGCTGAAAGGTAAGATATATAAGCTAGAAAAACTACTCATAAACAGTAGTTTGCCACTTGACAACACGTTTTTCCAAGACTGTATCACAGTACATCATGTACCGAAAGGCATTAGGATTTTCAAATTTCCTAATGGTTTGCAAGAAGGCTCAATACCCCATTATGAACTACTGGAATTGTTTGACCGTACTGGAATGGATTATATGCGTTTGCTCATCAGAGACAATCAGCAAACTAAGGGAAATTACATTGTTACAACAACATATCATGGACAATTTGTTTCCAACTATGGAAGAGTTTTATTGAATTGCACTGTCAAGAGGTGAAAAATACGAAACAAAATAAGCTAAGAGTAAAAACTCAAATGAGCCTACCCCTCTCCCCAAAATTATTAAGCAATTTTCTGCTTCTATTAATACCAATTTTAATGTTAATTCTAACATTACAAACAATAATCAACAGGTTAACAACAGTCAAAATTTTCAGATGGGTACCCCTCTTCCAATGAGACGAGCAAGATTATGGGCTAATACAGTATCATTTCAACAAAATTCAACAGATGCCAAATATACACAACATAATGGGCATTGGAACCAGACAAACAAACAATAGAGGGGGAAATGGAAGAATCAATTATGTTACCAACAGTAAGAGACCATTTTATGGACACATTTGTATTTGAGTTCGACAGACTTAAAATTTATACTATAGTAATACTGAAATAACTCATTTTCAAAAGGGTTCAATTTTTTTACCTACTACTAAATTCAGTTTGGTGGACACTATTATGGAATTGAAACTTTTCATTAGGAAAGTAATCTTAAGTTTGTTGCTGGAGAACAACCCATTATAGAACAAGGTGAATGTTTTACATAGATCCAGTACTTTCAAGCCTCTCTGTTACCCCCCTGTTGCTCCTTTTGAAAAGTTTTGTGAAGCAGACATGAGCCACATACGGCAAGGACTTTAGACGGTCACAATTTAATTTAACTAAAGGTGAACACAAACTGCTTCTCAAACTAACAAAAATTTAAGGATTATAAACCTGACATGGGTGAAGGGGTTCTTGTTATGGATTATATAACTTGTGTGGCAAAGATGTTGATTGACTTTTTTGCATGACAGTGAATTATTTACACCTGTTTAACTAAATGAAGTAAATATAGCAAACCGTAGGTTAGACTTGAATTTGGAAGAACTATTTTTGGACTTTAAAAATAATTCACTTGTTCTGGACTAAAATTAAAGGTCAAGAAGCCTTTGATTCCATCCATATTCAGGATACCAACAATTCATGTCTTTAGTGGAATCACCTATGAGACAGAGACCTACTGTGGCTGCCAGAGGCTCTAAAACAGAGCTCCTAGCTAAATTTGTTAAGAATTTAAAAGACTTTTTGTTAACAGGCCTCATGTTTTAACAGATTCTTGGGAACTTTTGAGGACTTCGGCTTGCTGTAAATATAAAGAAGATATTAGTTTTTTAAGTACAGATGTCAAAGATTTACATTTTGGTTACTCCACGTGAAGAAGATTTGGACAATTTTATTGAAGCCTTTACAATAGTAACACATTTTACAGAAAATACAATTTGTGTGTTAACTACATTTGTGGACAGGGTTTAAAAAAAACAATTTTGTTTATGTTGATGCAGAATACTTTAAGAAGACGAAAGGAGTGACTATGAGGGCTTCTTCAAGCTACAGTATTTGCCAATTTAATTTTATGGTTGTGGGAACCGAAATGCGCATTTGCCTCTGAATTTATGAGTTCTATATACAAATATTACAGATATCTGGATGACATATTATTCATTCTATGGGATGATGATGTTGAAAAAATACTGCAATATATTGAGAACATCAAATGACTACTACTACTATTTTTTTTTTTACATACACTGTAGAACTTGATACCTGTAATTATTTAGATATGCATCTTTACAAAAATAAAACTGATAGGAGGTTTGAATCTACAACTTATAGAAAGCCGACTTATTCTAATATTTTTCTGCACTAAGACAGAAACCATCTCTTTTGGCAGAAAAATAATTCAGTCAATGTAAAACTGATAAGGTTGTCCAGGTTAGTTACAGAAGAAGTTTTATTCAGTAAAGAACTGAATAATTCAAAGGAAGTGCTTTTGTACATAAAATATCCAAAATAGTCGGTAGATGATTTAACTATAATTACATTACAAAGTAGATGCACCAGTTATTTAGACCTTTTGCATCATCTGGAACCATTCATTGAGTCAGGCAAATCTGACATTAATCCTAGTAAGAATTCGGTCTTAACTTACAATGACATTATCACAAAGGTATAATCAATTATAGAAAGAAATTGGAAAGAGGTACTTGGAGAGTTTGTCCTCATCAACAAATTTAGTGAACGCCCTAAAATTGTATATAAAAAAGATATGAATTTTAAGAATTTCTTTGGGAAAAAACAAAAAGTGAGGAATGACAGAAGGAATTAATAGAAGAGGGAAGAAAATGTGGCACTTGCAAACAATATATATTTATTCATGGAATAACCAACCTACTATTGGGAAACTATCTGAGGGTTATAACAGTTCAAGTGGCCTTCAACTAATATGAGGGGAGTCATGTATGCAGCTACTAGTTTGTCATATGCACCTTTTTATATAGGTAAGACTAGAGAAAAATCTAATGTCCAGAATGTACCCACACACACATGCTATTAAGAAAAAAGATAACACCAATGTACTACGTAAACATTCTACAGTGTGTCCAGATTTTAATAAATTTATATTTTGTGTGTTGGAAAATGTTGAAATCAATGTTGGGGAGGAAACTGATCTTCCTATCTCAAACACAAGGGAAGTATACTGACAGATTTTACTTAATGCTACGCAGCCTCTAGGAATTACTGACAATAATTAAACAAGTTTACTGACCCTTAGGGCAGATTATTTATAAACTTACTTAAGTTTAATTATTTTTTTTATTTTTATTTGGAAAATAATCTTTTCCTTCAGTATTTACTATTTGGTTATAACAGAAAAGTGATGACACTAGCTTACTAAAGCAACTTAACTTTAACAGTACTAACAGACTGCACTATATTACTGGTAGGATGGATTTAATGACATTACATACAGGTGACGAATTTAAAAATGATTGGATGTATTTTTATTTATTTGTTACATATCAGTGATGTTTTTAATCTGATGAAGTTCCACATTAATAAAAGAGGAACATAAGTGCTCATTGTTACAAACTGATTGTCTGTTTTCATTCCTGAATTCAGTAAATGTCATTTGTTGTAATTCAGTTATTACATTTTTTTTTCTTTTCTGAGTGTGGGGATTATGTCACCAAAGGAAGACTGCATATCAAGCTCAGGAGGGGTTAGAGGCATGGAAAGATGGATCAGGGCCTTAAAGTTACAAACCTCCCTAGTTTTGAATGGATGGCAGCTCTGTCTACCGCTCAGGTCTTGCCTCTTGGAGAAGGAATAAATGTGCTGCATGCGGAAGTGGAAAAAGCAAAGCATAATGTTTACCAAGGCACTGGAAGAATTCAACTAAATAAATTTACTTGCTTTGGTTAGTGGCATGGGCATGGTACTTATTTAGCTGTTCCTGCTTAGGGTGCTGAAGTAGGAAACAAAGTACCATAACGCTAGGTATTCAATAAGAAGCCCACACGAGAGACTTTTGCAGTAAGTACCTCATATTATATCAGATGGCTGTTATTACTAGTACCATCCTCAAAGCTACAGCCCATCTTCAGCTGACAGAAGTACATCTACTTATTAGCTGAAAGTGTTTTGGAAAACTGTGGTAAATAATAATGAAACCCTGAAGCATGATGACAACACAAAATCTGGAATCATTTAGTAATCCAGGGCTTTCAGAAACCAGCAAGAGACTGAAATGAATAGTATGACAATGCCTACTTGGGGGATTGCAGGTGTATGCAATAAAACTGGCCTCCAGTAGAGTCTCCAAAAGTGAAAACATTCTGCTTCTAAGGGTAGGAAGGGCATTCTGGGGATTTCCATCACCCAAAACAGAAGTGACAGTTCATGCAACTCCTACTGCTCACCTACTACTTCAACACCACAAACCAAGTGCAAGGAATGAATAGCTAGAGCTTAAACAGACCTCCTCATGGCTTCCTGGAAAACAGCCACACAGTGGAAGTACTGGAGCACTGGAAATGATGGCAGGTGCAGAGAAGGAAACATTTGACTCAAAAAGTATTAGGTATCCCCAACAATGCTGCCTGTTTTCTTCTAATAAAATGGCTGGCTGTTTGTATGAATTAATGTCTTTCTTAAGCATGTTAAATGCATAAATAAACAAGATGAAAGCTTCATAAACAAATGATGCACATTATGACTACAAAGATAAAATATACAAATATTCAAGATGCCTGCTGAAAAAGTCTCTCCTGAAGACGCACAGCTATGTAAAGTGCTCACTGTAACAGTAGATGCACAGGAGGAAAGGTCACACTAACAGGAAACCATAACACATCTGGGTTTACAACCTCCCTTTTCCTATGTTCTAGCTGAATTTCTTCAGATATCCCAATCTTTCCTATAAGTACCGGTGCTAGTCTCCTGCTGGCAACAATACTGATGCAAGCAGCATTCGATTTAGGTGTCTATTGAATGTCTATGGGTTGTAACCAAAGTCCATAGAATCCAATGTGAAGGAATACGTACAAAGTCAGACTGTGGCAGTTTAGAATATTCCCTCTACTGTGTGTTACTATACAAGTAGCAGGGATTTGCGGGCACAAAGTGTAACTGCAGCTTTTGAAGTTTACTGTTTTTTGTTGAACATGCAGTTTAAAATTTTAAAGTGCTGAAATTCTGAGCATCCTGCTTTACATTTCTGATAAGGAGCTGCAACATTCACATTCACTGCAGGCACTGTCCTGTACTCACTTTGATGCTACCAGCTTGAAGCCCTGCAGGTAAGTCTGCTAATGAAAGACAAAATGGGTGCATAAAAGCACAATAACTAGAAACACTTTGAAAGCAAACCACTAAAGTCATTAAGTAAATACAAACCCCAAAACAAGGCAGAAGGGAGAAAATATTTACTCTTACAGTACCATCACCTTAAAGATTGGACAAGTGTATGAGTGCATTCATCATGACAGTAGATGTTCATTAGCAGACTAGCCACAATACCACAAATCAAAGATACCCATTGACATGACTAATTTATATCTAGTTACAATTGCTTTCAATGAGGACTTAAGCCAGATCCAGGGTGTATTTATGACTGCATACCCATTCGTACAAGGACGGGGGACTACAGGCTTTACATTAAAGAGGGAAGTTATTTCTTAAAAGAGGTATTCGCTGGGATACATATCCACCTTGCAAGCAGGTCCTACATTTCAGTGGAAGTTATAATCACTTTTGAGTAGGTATTGAGAGTGTCACTAGTTTTCCAAATGTGCAGGAAGTTAAACATGATTGGATCCTTCGAGGCTTTGAAAGTTAGACAAAAGTCACCTCTCAAGAATAAGAAAGAAACAGAAAAGAGACAAAGTGGTTTAAGATGGTCTGAGTAGCTCAAGGAAAACCCTATCACCAACAGTATCAGCAGGCGACCAATTGTTCAGACCAAAGATGGAAGATGGCAATCGGGCTTGCGGCAAAGAAGTTCTGAGGATGGTACATCCGTAGGTCACTTTTATGCCCTATGCTGGGTGAGGGAGCATGTGTGTGACATACATCTCTTTTATAACCTAAGACTTTGGTATGCTGGCCAGACGTCAGGCTGCCCTTGGCAAGGTATCCTTATTGTAAAGAAAACTGCAACAGCAATACAGATGGACATTTTGGGAGTCATGTGGGGGAGTTGATGAAAATTTCAAGCATGCAGTCATCTGCAAGCCTGGTCAACCACAGAACCATACATCAGAAAAGTAAATCCCACAGAGAAGTGGTCCTACAACCAATCCCTGGTAGGTGCCAATGCTGACTACACTTTTTGAAGAGAGCTTGCCTAACACATTAACTAACTGTGTTCTGTCAGTTAGCCAGTTTACGATCCACTGGGTAACAGGGGTTTGCATTAAGTTTGATTAGCCTGTTGATAACGCCAAAATGAGGAATGTTATCAAAGCCTTTGGTCAGGTCCAGGTAGACAGTATGACCCGATCTGCCCAAGTCTAACGCATCTGTGATATGTTCAAAGAAGGCCACCAGGTTCAGGGTGTCAGGATCTGCCTTTAAAAAACAAAACTGGCTCGGGTCCAGGGTTGCAGACTGTTTATGTCCTTGCTAACAAATTCCCTAATGACTCATTCCACTGCTTTACAGACACGGCTCAAAGATACAAAAGTTATGTACTTACCATAACACAAGATCCATGTTGTCCGATTTCCGACCAGTTCATCTATGGGTTGTCAGATCCAACTCGATCTGACCTCTGCACCAATTCTGAAGCTCAACCCATAATTCCCTGAACTCCACCTCAATACCTCAGATCAAGTTTGCACCTCAAAAAAGAAATACCACAGACACACCTAAAAAAGAAGTTATGTCTTACCATAACGTTCCATCTGTGTTATAGATCTTTAATTCATTCATTACTGTTAGGACTTTGGTTCCAACCTCAGAACCGACATGGTCGTTACCAAGCTCACGCCAGCCAAAAACTCAGCTAGGACCTACCCACAATGTCCCTTCTCATAGTCTCTTCAGATTGAGTTTGCCCGTCATTATTGTATAGAAGTAATAGTGATAGTAGGATGCTCTGTCTGAGAAGATACCTTAACTAATAAGGAAATCCTAAAGTCCACCAGGAGTCCAGGCAGGGGGAAGGAGGGTGGGAAGTAATGAATGAATAAAGATCTACAACACAAATGGAATGTTATGGTAAGACATAACTTCTTTATCTTGTGTTGTAAATCTTTATTCATTCCTTACTGTTAGGACCGAGTCCCCAGCTACTTGAGTCCTAGGTGGCCCTAAGGAAGGACATTCCTGAGCACCACAGAACCAAAAGATGCTCGTTCCCTGGAGGCCAAATCCAATTTGTAATGAGTGATTAAGGTATGAGGTCTTGCCTAAGTGGCTGCTGCACAGATATCATCCATAGAGGCTCTGGAATGAAAAGCCACTGAAGTAGCCATCGATCTAGTAGAGTGAGCCTTTATTTTGGAAGGTAAGGACACTTTGTTCTGATGGTAAATGAAAGTAATGGTGTTTCTGAGCCAAGAAGATAAAGTCATTTTGGAAACAGGCTTACCCATTCTGGGTCCTGCAAAGGCCACAAACAAATGGTCCATTTTTCTGAAAGATTTAGTTTTGTCCAAGTAGAAACTAAGTTGTCTATGAACATTGAGGGTATGCAGAAGGTATTCCCCTCTATTTGAAGGGTGATAAAAGAAAACTAGTAGGTCAATAGATTGATTAATGGAAAACCCAGAAATGACCTTGGGCAAAAAGGGGTCAGTACGTAGGGGCACTCTTTCCCTATGGAAAATCAAGTAAGGTCTCTTGACACTCAAGGCCTGCAAATCAAATACTCTTCTCGCTGAGGTAAGGGCTACTAGAAGCAGAGCTTTCCAAGACAAAACTTTTATATCACGGGAGTTAGAAGGCTTGAAGGAAGAACTTGTTAACGACTGAAGCACCAAAGTCAAGTCCCATGGCTCTATATGAGGCTTCTCCGGAGCTTTAATATGTAATACTCCTTTCATGAAGGTCTTGCACAGTTGGTGTGACATAACGGTTGAATTGTCAATTTCCATTGTGAACATTTGCAACAGCTGCTAAATGCGCTGTAATTGTCGATGCTGAAGCTCCTGCATGCAAAAGGGTAGTCAGGTATTGTAGGATTTTCTGAATAGGCATGGAAAAGGGTGTTAGGTTCTTTGGCCCATCTAGAGAGCCTAGTCCACATATGCTAGAACAAATTTTTCTGGTGGAAGGTTTGTGCGAAGCCAGAATTTCGCTAACAGAGAATGAAATATCAGGTAGCCTGGCAATCATCGGAAGTGGAGAAACCAAGCTGTGACCTTGAGGCTGTAGAGACTGGGGTGAATGAGTCCCTGAGGACGAGATCGCAAACCTTGGGATTGATCCAGGATCCACGGACTGTGAATCAGGTGAAGCCATAGGAAAGGTAACCAGACTTGATGGGGCCAATAAGGGGCAATGAGGATCACTCTGCTTCTCAACCTTTGAGCTTTCTGGAGGAATTTCAGGATGAGGGGAAACGAGGGGAAAGGCATACAGCAGACCCGGGGGCCAATCGTGTGTCAGAGCATCCCTCGGTGACTCCCCCTGAGGGGGGAACGGAGCAAAATAGCTTCTGTATTTGTTGTTTAGGTGAGAAGCAAACAGGTCGCAGCAAGGCCTGCCCCAGCGGCAGAAGATCTGATCCGCTATTATAGGACTGAGAAACCACTTGTGAGGCATCAGAATGTTCTTGCTCAGATTGTCCAAAATAAGATTGGAACTCCTGGGAATGTGGGTTGCTATGAGAAAATGGTTGGAAGCCATCGCCCAATGACAAATTCACATGGCTTCCTGACACAGGGGATAAGACCTGGTTCTGCCTTGTTTGTTGACATACCAGACAACTGGCATGCTGTCTGACTGAATTGCAATGGTCCAGGAAGGAAGGGATGTGTGGAACCCTTGCAATGCTAAGACAACTGCCCTCAACTCCAGGATATTTATGTGCAAACTGACTTTTATGGGGAACCAGGTGACTTGGACTGTCCTTCCCTGGAAATGCCCCCCCCCCCAACAGGGAAGCATGTGTGGTCACCGTGGCCCTGGGCTGGGGAAGACAGAACAGTCGATACCAAAGATTTGATTCTGGCTTCATCCACCAAAGCATTTGTTTCTTGCAAAGATTTGTAAGGTGTATCATTTGGTCGAGTGGGTGAGTTAAAATCGACCACTGTGATGACAGGAGCACTGCAATAGTCTCTGTGCAATCTCGCCAGTGGTACCAAGGTAATGGTTGCTGCCATAGAGCCCAATAGTTGTACTACAAGGCGTGCTGGTTCAAATGTCTGCGGGAGGAGGACTTGAATCTGGTTTCTTATTTTTGAAAGCCTGTGAGGAGGGAAAGAAGCTTGACAGGACGTTGCATCGAAGACTGCGCCAATGAATTCCAGTGCTCTTGAAGGAGACATGTGCGATTTCTCCATATTGATCGTAATACCTAGGCGAAGAGCAAGGCCTTGAGTGTAAGAGAGACTGAGAATGAGAAGATTCCTGGACCTGGTGGTAAGGAGCCAATCATCTAGATATGGTAACACCTGGAATCCTTGTAGTTGGAGATGAGCTACTACGACTGCCATGCATTTGAACACTCTGGGCATTGTCGAGAGACCAAAGGGCAGTACCCTGAACTGATAATGATTGGCTCCCAGCCGGAAGTGGAGAAAACTCCTGGAGCGTTTGTCCATCTTTATGTGGTAATACGGGTCCTGGAGGTCTATACAGCACATCCAGTTGTCCTTCCCCAGAAAGAAGGGAATGGACTGTACCATGACCATCCAGAATTTTTGAGGTTTGATGAATTTATTATACTGAGATCCAGGACTGGTCTCCAGTCCCTTGTCTTTTTTGGCACTAAAAATAACCTTGAGTAAAAGGCTGGATCCTCTTTGGTCTGCTGGGACTTGTTGGATGACTCACTCTTAGCAGCTTTTCAATTTCTAAGGCTGTGACATCCCTCTGACTGGGTGGGACATCAGGGATTCGTTTCACACATCTGGGGGTGAGGTCGAAAGGGATATGATAGTCTTTGGATATTATCCTCTGCACCTACGCATCCATTATGAGTTGCCAGGCCTGTAGGTGCAGGGAAAATCGACCCCTGACTGCTTCCAGAGGAAAGCAATCGGGCCGCTGTTCAGGAGCGCTGGAAGGATCTGCCAGAAAAGGAATCTCTAGAGCCCTGGTTTCGCAGACCCCCCTCTGCCCCAAAATGGGCGTCTGCCAAATGAATTGCCCCCTCTGCCCCCGGGGGGATTGCTCATCACAAGTGTCACGAAAAGATCCTTGTTTCTTCTAGAACCACAATTTTCCTCCCCTCTGATTCCTGGAACAGGACCTCTGAGGGGGGTGGAAAAATGTATGCCCACAGCAGACAAGGTCTTTCCATCCTTCTCACTAGGTGAAAGTGTGGCTCTTACTTTGGGACCAAAAAGGGAAGATTCTTCAACAGGCGCGTTGACAAAGGAAGATTTAAAGGGGTCCGTGAAGTCACACAAACGCATCCAAGCATGTCGTCTCATAATGATGCCAGATGCGGCTGCTCGAGCTGCCTCCTCGGTAGTGTGAGAAATCAAGCGCATTGAGGAGTTCGAGATTTATTCTAAGGTAGCTAGCTGAGAGGCAACAGTATCACGCACCTCCTCAGGCAGTGCCTCCACCAGAGGCAGACATTTCAGAAATTAGGTCTCTTCGGAGGCAAGTAAAGTGTGCCAGGTAATTCAGCGACCGGATGGCAAAGGTCACTGAAGCGTAGGTCCGCTTCCCCAGTCTGTCCACAGCCCGAGACTCCCTGTTCGGGGTATGAACAGTGGAACTATCTTCTGCCAGTTCTTTCTTGGATGGCCGCTGCCATGACCATGGAATAGACTACCAGTTGTTTGGACCAATTGGGCTGGTGTTCCAGGGATGGACAAAATTTTATCTGGCCTCTGGGGGATGGGTTCTATGTTGTCCGGGGCCTTCCAGGCACACTGCACAATAAGTCAAATGAGCTCATCTGCAGGTGGGGTCACCCAGGAAGTAGATGGCTGAGCATGGAAAGCCTGCAAGAACACAGATTCCTCTGAAGAAAGGTTGGAGGGCTTCCAGTCTCCCCTCTGCTTGAGGATCTTGAGAATGTCTCCAAATGAGACATCTTCCGGGGGAGACCGTGGGGACCCTTCTCCCTCATCACAATTGGTGTCTTCAGTGATGGATTCTCCTCAGAGGAATCAAGATGCTTCCTCTTGCAAAGTTTCTTCCGGGGTGGCTCTCCAGTGGGATCTTCTGAGGAGGACTCCAGAGAGAGGGTTCCCTTGGAGGGCAAGCCTTGCGGTTCCTGTGCTCGAGGTTCCAGAGTAGGAGGGTGAGACAGCTGCAAGCTAGAAGGGGGATCTGGTTCAGATGCCAGTGGTGTCAACTGTGAGCCTGTTGAAACAAGGTCCCTCTCCATCACCTGGAAAGCAGACCCGCCCAAGGATGGATGGGAGCCCAGAACCAAAGACGACGACCTTGGAACCAGGGTCACACCTCACCCAGAGTAGCCCGTCTCCACGTCTGGAGCTCCGAGAGGACCATCAGCTGCCGGGAGAGCTGTGGCTGTAGATAGTGCCACACAAAAAAAATCTGCGCTGAACTAGGTGCCACGGTGCCGACAGCCAATCACTGCTCTGAGATTGCCCCAGTTCCAAAGCAGCCGTGGTGCCATCAGTAATCGGTGCTGACAGGGAAGCCTCCGCTGTCGGCGCTGAGACAGTATGTACCAGGATGGCCATCAGTACCAAAGTCTCCAAAACCTGCGTGGAGGTCGGAGGAGGATAAACAGAATATGCCGTGAAAGATTCCGCTCCAAGGGGGGAGGGAAGACATGGTCTGGGTGGCTAATCCTCTAGCTGCCAGAAGCTGGTCCACAACCCTCACTACATCCTATTCCGAAAGACTCCTGGTGGATCTGGAGGGCGCTGCCGATGGGGAGTCTGATCTCTGAAGAAAGGGACTAAATTGCTGTCCCAAAAAGGGGTCATAAGGAGAATATCTAGCTCTTGAAAGGTGCTTGATCTTCAGAACTGAAGGAGTCATTATCAGGGGAGCTGTGCAAGACATCGGCACTGTGGCCGGGGAAGGTGTCGATGAAGGCACAGTAGTCGGGGCCTGTGTCACAAACAAGGACGGCACCGTGGGAGATGGTGCAGAGGCTGGTACAGTGGAAGGAGTCAGAGTCAAAATCAAAGGCAGCACCGAGGGAGAAGACAAGGACCCTGGTGCCGAAGTTGTCTGCGCCGACAGTGCGGGAAAAGCCCAGTGTTGATTCTGTTCTGAGGAGGACGGGGATGTCGGAACCGAAAGACTCATTTTCTCCTTATGTCTTAATGTCTTTATGCTTAGGAGGTGGCGAGACCTCCATCCCAGAAAGAGCCTCCACAAAGGGTGATTTTAACATACCCTTAAGGATAAGTTTGTTCTGGCGTTCAGCCAATGTACGGTTGCTGAAGCTAGAACAAATGTCGCAAAAAACATTAAGGTGGTCAACACCCAAACAGTAAACACACCGGGCGTGACAGTCAGAATTGAGCAACTTACACCCACACTTATCACTGTGTGAAACCAAGCTTGGCCTTAACCACTATAACACAGAGTATAACCACACAACAAAACTGACCAACAAGACAAGAGAAAGCACTTCTCTCTCTCTCTCTTTTTTTTTTTATTTACAGACGAGAGGAATGAGTACCAACAACGGTACTAAGAAATACCAAAGGTAATAAGGCAGGGAGAGAGGGAGTAGTACCAACGATGGTACAAAGAACTACCAAAGGTAGTAGATAGGGCTTAGTCACGAAAAAATAGAGATAGGAAAAGACTAGAGACGACAAGAAAAAACTGTCTTACAACACACTAGAATCGAGAGTAAACCACAAAAGCAAACACTTAGCTGAGAGAAGGCTTGGCACATCTGACGAGGAATGTGGTGAACGAGATCTGAAGAGACTATGAGAGGGGCATTGTGGGTAGGTCTTAGCTGAGAGTTTTTGGCTGAAGTCCTAACAGTAAGGAATGAATAAAGATTTACATCAGATCTAATATTTACATATATGTATATACTCATAATACAACCCGTGTTCAAGGCTTAGCCCCAAAATATCAAAATGGCAGGTTCATTAGCAGTGCAGTAAAGACTGTTCACAGACAGGGTATGCCGGAGACAATTCAGTCACTAGAAGCCCATTGGTATCGATTTGGAAGGGGTAGGAGGGAGGAAGGTTGAACCGGAGAAAAATCAGACAACATAAATCTATTATTATGGTGAATACATAACTTTCACATCTAATGTTGTCTGTTTTCATCTGTTTCAGCTGTGTGACAAACTCCCAAGATGAACAGTCCCGAGTGGTACCAAGGAAGTAGACTCCTGAAGATGGTGGAACCAAAGTAGAAGCATAACTTGGACTGCTTATACAGTTCGCAGTGAAATACAAAGCTATGAAATGTTGACCAAGTAGCTGTTGTGCAAATTTCATCAATAGGTAATCTGCTGGCAAAAGCTGCTGAAGTGGCCACTGCCCTTGTGTAATAAGCCTTAGGTTTAGATTGTAAAGATAAACCCTTGTTGTGGAAACAGAGTAAATGCATTCAGTCATCTGGATACAGTAACTTTAGCCACTGCTTTGCCCACATTAGGTTTAGTGAATGCCACAAACAATGTATCTGACTTCATGAACAATTTGGTCCTATGAAGACAAAAATTAAGCTGATGATGAACGTCTAAGCACATATAGGGTTATAAACCTTTGTTACAGAACCTTGGAAAAAAGACTTGTAGGTTTACTGACTGATTTCAACTGGTCATAGATAACACTTTGGGAAGGAAAGATGCATTAGTTCTTAAGGAAACTGTCTTTGTGAAACACCAAATATGGGGGCTTTAGGACAGGGCAAGCATCTCTGAAATCCACTTAGGTGAGGTGACTGCTACCACAAAAATTGCATTCCAAGAAAAAAATTTCCAACAAAGTGATGCTGTTGGTTGAGTCTTGTAACATAATGGTTATGTCCCATGGAGGTACAGGGTCTCGGATATGTGGTCATAAAAGAAAAGCTCCCCTCAATAAC
This sequence comes from Protopterus annectens, assembly GCF_019279795.1. Classification (NCBI taxonomy): domain Eukaryota; kingdom Metazoa; phylum Chordata; order Ceratodontiformes; family Protopteridae; genus Protopterus; species Protopterus annectens. Next base: position 980,953,604 of record NC_056744.1, read on the forward strand.
TCCTTAGAGACTTATAAGAAAGCCACAGTACTGATGTTCTGACCTATGTGAAAATTTGAAATGGCTGGCATTTGCACTTTGACAGTAGAGTAACTGGAGCCTTTGTGGAAAAGTTCTGACAGGAATTCAAGAATGAAAGAATCAGGAGCAGAGAAAGAAACTAAGCCAAGTCCCAAGAAAGCCCAGATGGAAAATCTCTTCCATTTGGTATAGTAGATTCTGGTAGTAAACCGTTTTTGAGAGGCTGATATGATCTGATACATCAAAATGGTGAGCCTGGCATCTCTGGCTAATGTTAGAACTGAAGTGGTCAATTTCATGGCTTTCTGGTCTGCAGGAGACTCTCTGGATGGTTGTGTTAGTAGGCCTGGATAATGGCCCAGCATACATGCAGGATGTACTAGTAGAGGCCACAGGAATGGAAACCATGTTTGTCGAGGCTAGAAAGGAGCAATGACCTTGCACATTCTTGCTTTCTGCATGAATTTGTTTATCAAGGTCAATGGGGGAAAATGCATACAAGAAACCTGGGGGCCAAATATGGACTACAGCATCCCTCAGTGACTGTTCCTGTGGAGGGATAGGGGCAAAGTAACTGCTGCCCATGTTGTTTAGGTAGGATGTGAACAGGTAGCAGCAAAGTTGACCCCACAATTGAAAACCAAAGTTGTCAATGATGGATTGAGGGACTACTCTTGAGGCATTAAGATCATTCTGCTCAATTTGTCCAATGAGAAGACATCAACCATTGCCAGACTCTCAATTTCTCAACATAGTGGGTAGGAGATTGTTCCTCCCTGTTTGTTGATGTACTAAATCAGTGACATACTGTCTGTACAGAAATCACACCCCTGGCTAGGACATCCTGAAAGGCCTGCAATGCTAGGATGACTGCCCTCACCTCCAGGACACTGATGTGAAGGTTGGCCTTTTCATGTGACCAAGTTACCTTGGACCGTCTTCCCTTCGAAATATCCCCCAGAAGAGATGCATCCATGGTTACTACAGCCACAGGTAAATCTATAAGGAAGAGGCATCCTTCTGTCATTGAAGGAAATGTTATGCAGTAGGATAAGTGTTTCCTGCAAATTTGAGGGAGTCGAATTTTGGCACAAAGTGGATGATATACTTGAGACCATTGCACTACTAAGGTCCACTGAAGCCCTCATGTAAAATCTTGTCAGTGGAACCATGAGGATCATTGACACTGACATTCCCACTCTGGGATAGTAATCAAGAAGTGTAAAAATGTACAATACTCCAGCAGCAACAACAATTAAATGCATCACATCCAAAACTGCTGTGAGGACAGAAACAGGATCCGATGGTACTTGCCCCTATAGTACAATATCCACTGTTAAAAATGCGACCTGTAATGGTCTTAAGCATGAAATAAATAATAAAGGAGTCGACTTGGGCAATGTAAATGTAAAAAAATAACAATTTATTATACGTAACAGAAACTATCCAACCACATATAGTTTGTTTTTAACAATTGATAGGAGTATTTAAGTCCGTGTATAAGTTGTTGTGATGTTCTGATGAAGTCTATGTAACTAGATGAAAATGCTTAACCTATACGTGGTTGGATAGTTTCTATTACGTATAATAAATTGTTATTTTTTACATTTACATCACCCAAGTTGACTCCTTTATTGTTTATTTCGTGCTTAAGACCATCACAGGTTGCATTTGTGATACATTTAATAGTAATCAAGAAGCCTGAATCCTTACAACTAGCACTGGAGAGGCATGTTCACGTGGAACAAAAATGGATACACCCAGTATTTCCAGATGTGGCTTTCTGCATCACGCACAATTTTCCTTAAGAGCACACAGGGAACACGCACAGTCCAAGGTCTGGATTTTTCTTTCTCCAGGTCCCCAATAAGGCTCCCCAGTGGCACAGCTATAGAAGTTGAGTCCTCATTCAAGTGTCCAAGCTGAGTTCTCCACCGCTCTCTCTTTGAAACCAGTGCTTTGTGTCCCTGCTCCAAGCAGCTGACACACACATTCTGAGATTTGATTTTCTCACACACACCTTGGAAAGGCTGGCACAGATTTACCAACTATGCCCCCTTCTGCCCAGACTAAGGTAGTTACACCACCACCAGACACTCCAAAGCCAGCTACTCTAAGGTTCTGCAAGGGTACCCAATTATACTGAGAAATTAACAATACAATACAAATGGTAGTTTGACCAACAGCAAGGCTTTCAGGAGCAGCCAGAGTTATCAACAAATATAGAAGTACTATCAGAGGTTAAAATATTCTCTAAAGGACCAGCCACAATGAAAAGTTTAAATATATTTAATAATAAAAGAACATAAAGATACTAAATATCTATTTACAGTAAACACCAGAGTTCCAATCACAGGAAATATTAAAATAACACAGACAAATAGATTACTACTAAGTCTGTTATTTTAGGGGGAAGAAGGGAGGGATGGAATACTGCAACACAGAAAAGGAGGACATCTATGGTAATGGTAAGATTTAACACAACTACTCTATAGCCTTCTATTCTAATGTTGCAGTATTCTTTACATGAGGGAGGGTACCAAAGCTCAGAAGGAAACCTGGGTGAAGGAAGGACCAGAACATCTCTTTAGAAAGCCATGAAGAATGGCTCTAGCAAAACCAGCTCTAGATCTGGAGATGTCATCCAACTTATGCTTGGTGAAGGTCTGCACAGAAGTCCAAGTAGCTCCATCTAAAATGGTATTAGTATCCAGACTCTTAAGAAAGCACCCAAAGAAGCCCTAGCCCTAGCAGAATGAGCCTTAACATGAAAAGGGAGGCTCTGGGTTTTCTGCCCTCCTGAAGTACCTAAACACGTCTTCAGAAAAAAAAGCTGTTTGAAAGGAATCAGAAGCCTATCACCCAGAGTCAGACGCAGAGTTGACAGATGTGGATGGATAAGACATCAAGTGTCCTGTGTTAGAAGGTCGATCCTGTGAGGTAACTTGTGATGACTGCCCTTGGCTAAATGCAGAAGAGGAAACCAATGTTACCTTGGCCAATATGGGGTCACCAGCAAGACTTTTTGATTTATCCTGTTGAATCTTGAACAAGACATTCTGAATGACAGGAAAGGAGGGAAATGCATAAAGAAACATCCCCTTCCATGAAACTGATAGGGTGTCCACCTTCCAAACCAGAGGACCTTGTACCCTGGCAAAAAAGAGGAAGCTGTCTGTTCAGAGGAGAGGCAAACAGATCTACTTGAGGAATACCCCACTGATGGGCAATGTCCAGAAACACACCTCTGCGAATCATCCATTCGTGAGACTGAGTCATGGACCTGCTCAGACTGTCTGCCACAGAAGTCTGACAGGAAGAGATATAAACTGCATGGTGTCACCTGGTACTGAACTGCATGTTCCCATGCCATGAGAGCTAATCTGCACAGAATGTACAGCTTTGTCACCCCCCCCTTTTTGCTTACATACCAGAGAAATTTGGTGTTGTCTGTAAATCGTTTTAGAGGTCCTGGCAGGAAGAGAGGATGAAAAGCCGGAAAAGCAAATATGTGGGCTCTCATTTTTTTGATGTTGATATGCTCATCCATTTGAGGACACCAAAGGCCCTGTAGCTTCATGGAAGCAAAGGTTGCCCCCCCCCCATCCTAGGTCTGAGGCATCTGTAAACAACTCTTGAGTAGGAAGGAAAGGATGCAGAGGAAGGCCTGGGTTCAGGGAAATCTGCTGAATCAACCAAAACAGTTCCTTTTTGAGACAAGGGTGAAGAGGAACCACAAACGCCAGTGGATGTGCATGCTGTATCCAAACTGATTTCAGGTACCGATGAAACTTCCTCATGTGAAGTTTGGCTAGAAGTAACACGGAAATGGTGGATACCATGAACACCAGGAGCCTGAAAAACTCCCTGGCTATAACAGAAAGAAGAGGCAGAAGACTTTAGAAGAAGGAAATAAGTGAATGAACTTTCGGAGGAGGCAGACATGCCAGCATGAGATTTGTCTGCAACTTGCACCCCAGGGAGATGTGGTCCTGTGAAGGAGAAAGAAATGACTTTTTGAAATTTACTGTGAACCCCAACCTTTGCAGAAGAAATATAGAGAAATGTAGATTTATTTTCTAGTTCTCTGGACAGGGAGCTAGAAAAAGAAGAGATAGTCCCCGTAAGGATAAACCTGAATGCCCAGAAGTCTGCAGTAAGCAATGATGGGCGCGAGGCACTTTGTGAATACCCTTGGGACAGTAGAAAGACCAAAGGGCAAAGCTGAGAACTGAAAGAGCAAGGAAGCAATAGAGAAATGTAAACATTTCCTGTAAATGGGATGTGAAGATAACCATTACTGACATCCAGAGTATGCCCTTGATTGACAGAGGTACAGTAAACTAACCTTAAAAGGGCTACCTTCTGTGACCTACTATACAGAGGCACAGTCAACTAATCTAAAAGGGTGGCGAAAGCCAAACACACTCTGGCTAGGCTTATAAATGCCCTAGGGCAGATAGCCTAGTATCAACCTATGAACCTATGTAAGTGTGAGGAAGAATAACAGGAAAAAAGGTTTGCAAACACAGCATGGGGAAGGCAGGAAATTTCAGAAAAGTGTTTATGTGAGAAAGATCCAGAATGCATCCTCCTTCTGAAGGGCAGAGGAACTTCTTGAATTGTTCCCTGATGTAGCAACTCCTGAAGCACCTCTGCAAATATATGCAGCTGGTCGTGAGATGGCTGTGGAATTGCCCATGAATGGAAGAGTTTTCCAGACCATGAACTACTCTTGTTTAATAATTGAAAGAACCCATGAGTCTTGAGTAATGGTTTCCCAAACTGGAAGAGACCAGGAAAGATGCAGATTAAGAATAAAATTGAGATGAGTGTGATCGTCACAGACTACCTGGTTTGTCTGGAAAGGGCTGCATCTGGTTGAGACAGAGTTTAGCCTGTGGATCTCTCCTACCTCCACTTCTTGTTTTTTAGGAGTGGGAAGGTCAGCTTGTTTCCTAACAAAGTCTTTGAGGGATAATGCCACTGAAATTTATGTTTTAAGTCTTGTAGTTCCTTACATTTCTCCTGCAAAGATTTAAACAAATCTGCAGCTGCAGCCCCAAACAAAGCACTATGATCTAAAGGAGCATCCATTAATTTTGCTTTGATGTCATCTGGAAGTGTATGAAGCCTCAACCAGGAATACCTTGCAAGAACAGATCCAGATGCAGCTGCCCTAGATGATGCTTCTGCTGCATCATAGCTGTATTTGACAGAGTGGCATGCTGTCTGAGAAGAAGTTCCTAAAAGAGATATCACCTAAATTTTAACATCATAGTTAAGAAGTGAGAAAATGCTTGACTGGCTTGAGAAATAAGAGCCAAAGCAAATCTGGTCATGGGTTTAGTAATTTATAGCAAGGAAAGCTAAGGTGGCGGAAGTATAGACTTTTTCCCCTATTCTTTCCATAGTCTTGCTCTCCTTATAAGATGGCAATAGTCTGGAAATTTTGTCAGAAGCAATGGAATTCACTGCAGGATCTGCTGAAGGACATCTGTAAAGACATTTACACTCACCCAGCACCTTATAAAATCTATCAGGCTTTTTAGAGACAGGGGCCCGTGAATCTGGGAACTTAGATGATGAAGAAAATGCATCCAAAAAGCCTGGCAAGACTGGAGGTACAGCAGAAGGTGAAGATGACTCCATTTGTAAAAGATTATATCTTTTCTGCACATGAGAAACGTGAGAGCAGTCAAAGTTAAAAAATTCCCTCATTTTAGCTAAGGTTTCCCCAAAGGTAATCTCTCCTACTGGAGAATCTGTGCCATTAGACTCTTACTCAGGGAAAGCATACTCAAGGGGGGAATGGAATATGAGTGGAGTAGGCCAAGGATTCATAATCAGAAGAGACCTCCTCTTCAGCTGATTCCAGTGTCCTAACTCTCTTGCGTGGGGAAGAAATAAAGGAGAAACGGGATCACATGAACGAGGCTTAACAGCCATGAGTGCATTAAGCAAGCCTTGAGAAAAGGTTTACCAATCAGGCTGTAGTGTGTCTTAGTTGCAGAAATGTGCTTCGTTTTCTGCTGCTTTTTTTTTTTTTTACCGTACATCTGCCTGATGAAAAGTGGAGGGACCCAATGTAGACCTGCACTCAATAATAGTAGTTGGAATATCCTCCCTGACTAGAATCTGAAGGATAACCCTAGTGCCTTCTGAAATGAGCTTTGGTTCCCCCTGACCATCTGATGCATACGTCTATACTGCCTCCGAAGATGTGCCTAAGGTGGATTCCCTGATGGCATCTGATGTGGTACCTTTCGAGGAACCTGAGGCAGTCTCCAGATGGATCGCCAGGTCTTCATCAACCTTGAGAGAGAGAGAGAGAGAGAGACATCAGAAGTTGGAGACTCCGCTGCAGATTCAGGCCCAAGCTTCTCAACCTTCCTCTTCAACACAGGCTCGACAGTACACCTAGAAGTACCCTCCACCTCCATAATGTCCCTAGCTAAATGCTTCAGTCGTTGATTTTTCTAAGTAAATATTTAAAGATGAAGGATGGCTTCATACTGTCTTAGGGAAGGAGGACTGGCAAACAGAGCAGGATCTGTGCTCGTGAGTTGGCCCCCCCGAAAAAGAGAGAGACAGGTCATGAATATCCTTATGTGGAATCTGTCTCCCACATTGGCACTTGCCTTTCCTGGATGACATGAAGCCCTCACAACAGAAAGCTTCAGCAAGAGAAAAATGAAAACCCCAGCAGAGCACTTATCTGAAAACTGGACCAGCAGCAAACAACTCAGAGAACAGACTGATGATCGAAGATGGTGTTCGGACTGCGGAAAAGAATTTCTGAGGATTGTACATGTGGATGTCACTTTTATGGCTGACGTACTCCTAAGCCATATGTGTAAATGTGCGACTTCCCATGTACTAGAAGTACTTAAAAGCTCTTGTACACTGGCTGGATGTCGGGTCGCCTTTGGCGGAGGAGCCCTTATGTACAGAATAGTGCAATATTAGAACAGATGGACATCTCTGACATACTAATGTAAATAACTCGGATCCAAAAGGAGTCTGATGTGCCCTGTCTTCTTGGGTATTAAAAAGAGCCTCAAATAGACTCCGAATTGAAACTGGCCTTCAGGGGCCAGTTGTTAATTTCTGCTCCTGCAAACTCCCATTAATTGGGTGGAATGTCAGAAGCTATCTTCTTCCTGACAGGAGAAAGAGAAAATGGTATGGAGTAGCCTCTGGAAGTTATCTTTAGCACTCACAAATCTGTAGTTGCACTTTATCAGGCTTGTGGGTGCAAAGGTAAGTCCTCTCACGACTGCCAGTGCAGCAGTTGGGCAACCTTTCAGGGGCAGTGGAAGGCCTCATCAGTAAAAGGACAGCAAAAGCCCTGAATATGTGGTCTACCTCTGCCTCTGGGGCATTGTCCACTGTTGTTAACTCCCCCTCTGCCATAAGGAGGTCTATCACCATGAGCATCTTGATAAGAGTGCTGTCAATTTCAGAACCACATCATGTTTCCAGCCTGCTTATTCCTAGAACAGGTTCTCAAAGGGGTAGAAAAGCAGATCCCCATTGCAGAGAGAGAGTTTTACCATCTTGTTGATGCCTGGTCAGTGTTTCTTTCCCTTTGGGTCCAAATAAGGTGGATCCACTGAAGGGGGCCATTAATAAAGGAAGTCTTAAAGTTTGCCGCAAAATCACACAGATGAAGCAAGCAGACAGAGAAATGTCGGTGCCTGCTGCCCTGGCCGTGCCATCAGCTGCACTTGAAGGCAGTCACATGGCTATGTTGGAGGCAGACTGGAGGGTAGAAAGCTTAGAGTCCACTGCCTTTTGAACATCTGTAGGCAAGATACCAGAGAGAGAGAGAAAGAGAGAGAGACCTAGAAATCTCCTTGGTCCAGTCTCTCTGGAATCTGGTAACATGGGCTAAATATAGTTTAGTGCTCTAACTGTGAAAGTTGCTAACGCATATGTCAGTTTCCCAAACTGATCCATAGCCCAAGGCTCCCTGTTAGAGGATGGAATGAGGAACTTTCCTCCAACAGTTCCTTCTATGTAGCTGCCACTACCACCAGTGCATCCATAGGTGGACCTTTGCTCCAATGTTTCTAGTCTTTGGGTAATGCCAGAATTCTACTAGGTTTTTAGGGATGGATTCCAAAATGTCAGGGTCTTTCCATGCTTGTTGAGCCATCAAGTCAATGAGTGGAACAATGAGCTGTACCAACCAAGTGGAAGATGAGCTAGAAACAAAGGTTTCCAGGAACACAGAATCATCTAGAGAGGGGTCATCAAGGGACAGTTTCCCTCTCTGCTTCATCAATTCAAGGATCTCGCTAAAGGTGACATTTTGAGAAGGGGACCTGGGGAGCTTTCAACTTTATCCAAGCCTGTATGTTCTATGAAAGACTCTGGAGATGAGTCTAAATGCCTCTGCTTGCACATCTGTTTCTTATAAACTAGTTCCAGGGGAGTGTCAGAAGGTTCTGAATTAGACTGGAAGCCAATGTAGCAAGTGGCCAGGGAAGCCTTCAGAACAGACTGTCCCTGCCTGACAGTGAGATGGGAAGTAGAATCACATTCTTTTCAGGGTTTTGGTGGAACTAAACTGGACGGAAGCACCTTCTTCTCCTTTGGTATCAAGAGGATCTGCTCAAAAACCTCAAAAGTCAAGGACACCATCAGCTCCACCAGAGCTCGTGTGTCCACAGATGGAAATGAAGCCTCAGAAGAGGGATACTGACAGACTGATCATGGCACCAAGCTATTGACAGCCACAGCACTGAGGGAAAGAGATAACTGACAGCTTTGGTATCAACCCATCCCCCAAAGCCACAGAGCAGAAGCTTTGGCTCCAAGCCTCTTCTGGATCCGAACATATTGGAGCCTACAGAGGAATGGAACCGGACATTGTCAAATTAACTTGTAGTGAAGGCTTAAGCAAAGGCATTCCAGGGCAGATCAGATCTGAGACAGCCGGTTCCAAAGGGCAGACCAAGAATGGCTAAAAGGAAGAGAAAGAGGGGTAGTTGGCCTAATACTCAGCAATTTCCCAGATGATGGTACTGGGAGAACCCAGGGTTCTATCTCCATTCTGAGTAACTTCCTCATCATCCTGTCAACATCCTGTTTGGTTAGGCTTCTGGATGACCAGTCTACAATGCACCCAGAGATGGTCTGAAGTACCTTAGTTTTTGAAGAATCAGTGAGTGCTGACTGGGACTCACCATGTCCATGGAGATGGAGGGATCCAAGGAACTGTCAACTCTGAACGTCGAGGTACCTTGGAATCCAACATAACCAACAAAGCTGTATCCAGGGAGCGTTTATGAGACCTGCCCAAGTCAAATTTCTTTGCCTTTTAACTTCTCTTTCTCTTTTTGTTTGTATTTTATTTCTCAAACTCCAACAACAAGTTGGCCATCTCCTCAGGGGATAAATAAGTGTTATGTATTTGCTCTCAGCATAGCTAGGCATTACACCTCTTAAGGTTTATAACTTATGTAAAGCTTTTGTGGTTGTCCTTAACATTGGTAGCAATTCCTAAATCATACATACTTTTCTGCTTTCTTTGTTGATCTTTCAGGGCTCATCTCTATACGGTGGGGCATCAAGTTTATTTTTATGAGCTACAAGTTTCTTCCTCTTAATGTACAGTTTGTCAACTCATTACAGCTGAGTGATGCCTCCAGGTGCTTCTGCAGCTACACCTTACTGACGCCTCTAGGCATCAAGTACTGCCTGTCCATATTTACATTAATGATTCCAAAACCATGCTACATTCAAAGTACTGAAAGATTTCATAGCAGTGTACTAGGCTAATGGCCCTGGAGCATTTACAGGCCTAGCCCATAGGATTATCCTGGCATCGTGCCACCAGACCGTAGTTCCCAGTGCCTCTGTTGAGTAAAGCTGCTAAAGTGATCCCTGGGGTAAATTTTCTATTTCCCATCCACTCATCAAGATTTCTCTTGAAAAGGCCAGTGGGGTGCTCTCCTTGACATGTACAGGAAGTCTATTCCATAGCATGGGCAGTCTCTGGGTTATAAACCTGTCCCTAAAGCATGTTCTGTTGATTGTGGAAATGAGGTTGAGGTCTCTGGAGCGTATGGTGTGGAGGGATTGGGACTTCTTTAGATGTAGCATTTCTAAAAGAGCTGGGTCAGACACGGCTTTGTAAGTCAAGCACAGATCGCCTCCAAGTAGGCGATATGAGACAGACAATAGTTGGGAGTATTTTTAATCTGTCCATATAGGACAGATGTTTAAGGCCTAGGATCCTCTTTGTGAGGTACTTTTGTGGCCTCTCCAGTTGTTGCAGGTGTTTAGAGAGGTACATACCAAATGGGGCATTGTACTCAATGATTGGCCTAATGAGGGAAGAGTATTGAGAGACATGACCTCTTTCTTCCTGGATGTAAAACCCTTAGCAGTGAGATGTGCCACATAGGACTTTCTGACCACAGTGGCAATGTGGTGGTCAAAAGAGAGGTTGCTGTCAATCTGTGTTTGTAGATCTCTTATAACGCCTTCTGTGTTCAGTGGACTACTATCAATGTGGTAATTCATGGGAATCGGGTTTTTCCCAAAGGGGATGACGACACATTTTTTGGCATTGAGCTTAAAGCCATGGTTCTGACACCCTGAGGCCTTTTGTAAGATGTCAACATCACTCGGGTAGTTAATAATAGCTCCCAACTTGCAATCATCTGCAAACTTTGTCAGCCAGAGTCCCTTTATGTTGGCCTGGAATTCAGAGAAGTAGATACCAAACAGGAGAGGACCCAGGACCGAACCCTGTGGGACTCCACTTGTGACTGGTTGGCAGTCTGACTTGGAGTCCGCTACTTTCACACTGTGGGTTCCACCTGTGAGCCAGTTTGCAACCCACCTAGTGATATTATAGGGGTTGATGCCGAACTTTGAGTTTTTCTGTGATTCCTGAGTATGGAATGGTATCAAAGGTCTTGGCCAGATGAAGGTAGGCTGTATGAACCACCTTGCCTTCATCCACAACTCTGGTGACTGACTCAAAGAAGTTGATCAAGTTGATCATGCATGATCTACCCTTCAGAAAAGCAAACTGTGTGGGATCCAGAGTTTGGAGATTCCCTAGAAACTTGTTTATTAGGTCCATGATGATGCATTCCATAGCTTTGCATATCAGATTCGTCAGGCTAATGGGGTGATAGTTCACAAGGTCTGTAGTCACTCCTCCTTTGTGGAGAGGGATGACTGCAGCAGTGCTTCATTCAGGAGGGACAAAGCCTGAAATGAGGCTGTGAGTAAACAGGTCACACAGGTAAGGTGACAGTTAACTCTGTAGTTCATGTAGAACACAGCCAGGGATATTGTCAGGTCTCATAGAACCTGTATTCTTGGCCTTGGACAGTGTTGTTTTAACCTGTGCAGTAGTAATACTGGGTGCCTGGCAATCTACTGGTATTGTGACTGGTCCCGGGGGGGGGGGGGGGGGGGGGTAAAGTTGGCACTGAATCTGTAGGCCAGTATATTGGCAATATCTGTTTGCTTGGTATAAGAGGTACTATTGTGCAGTAGCTCAGAGCAAATCTGGGTATTGCCATGGAGATTTTTTACATAACTATTGTTAACTATTGTTATCCGACGACATTTCTGGGTAGTTAAATCTGTTTCCAAAATACTATGATGCAAAAATATACCAACGCTTAATAGTGCATTGGTTAAATCTAGCACAAAACGGACAGCCAGGCACGTTGTGATCAGGGCCTAGGCAAGGAATACAGTATAAATGGAAATCCTTATGAGGTATTTGCTTCCCACAAGTAATACAATTATCATCTTTTTCTGACATCGGTAAAAAGCAAGAAAAAAGTTTCCCCAATGGGGTACTTAGCTTTAGTGAAGACTTCGGTTCTGAAACTCAAACTCGAATATTTCAATAGTCAGCCAACCGGCACTTGCGAAATGCTTCTGCTTCGGGTACCACGCGGCAAGAAAGACTAAAGAAAATGGCATCGGCTGCATGTTTTATACCCCTGACGACCTGACGTCATGGAAGAGGAGATAGCAACCGACGCAGGACCCAAGACTTTGGAATTCAGGCCGACTTAGGGCAACCTGCCAGCAGATTACCCAAATGTAATGACTGCAACAGTGAAACACGAAGAACATCACTAGTTTTACACCAATTTTTGATGTATATTCAGACAGCTCTATCATGTCCCTCTTTATATGATCCAAGGAGGTTTGTCTGAAGTCATTCACTCCCACCTGCACAATGGCAATGTCACATGTGTACTTAGGATGAAAGGACTTGAAGATAATACTGGCACTGCAGATCTGTCACCTGAAAGACAGCTAACCATTGCTCTGTCTTTACTCAGTCTTGTAAGTTGTGCACCTGTGTGTCTGACTAATAAGTCACCTATGACTAAGCTGATGCCAGATGTACTGCCTCAGCCTGTCAGCTGAGTGACCCTTTCCTGTAATTAATTTACTTATTTATTTGTTTGCTTGTTTTTGCTTACTGGAAAAAGTCTATGAGGGAACTGAAATGCCCATTTTCAAAAGAGGCCTGGGGAGAAAATCTCCAAAACAAGGATAGAAATTAATTTCTAACAGTTCAAAAGAAAAAAAAGTCAACAGACTTTTGCAAAGTATTTCAAAGCTGTCAACAAAAATTATTTACAAAGCATATCGGATTAAGGAAACAGGTTTTACATACACTGTGACTAAAATAAAAAATGCTATATTAATTGTATAGCATCCATAGCAGACAGAGTTAGGATGGCATACTTCAAACTGTAGGTGTGATACAGCTGCATAGCTTATTACTTGCCAGGTTATACTTTAGGACAGATGTGAATTGTAGCGGATTTTCAAATTCTGATGTGGTTTGGAAATTTGTTCCAAGTCTTGAATATGACAATAGAGAATAGCAAGCCACCATAATAATTATTTGATTTATTAGCAACAGTTAGATTAAGTTCTGAGGAGCTTAGGGTTCTACTTGGCACATGCCACTGTAAGAGACTTGACAGCAAGGGTGCTTTAAATGGATGGGGAAGTATTTTGCATGCTTTGAGTAGCTGGGAAAGGGTAATCTGTTCAGGAAGTTCAAGCCAGTTGTTGGTGTTCAGCACCATTCAATGTTGGGAGGCTGCAGATGAATTTGCTGATTTTGTTCTATGTGCTTTCTAGTTTTTGTCTTATAGAAGAGTTGAGATGTGTGAATATTGTTGAGGTACATATGATGGTAGGAAGGAAGAGAGAGGTAGCAGCTATTTCTTCACTATGATCACTTATCAGCTGCTTTGCTCTGAAAAGGCAGCCTAGTTTGCAGTGGGTCTTTTTGACTGCAGTGCCAATTTATAACCACTAACTCCTAGTAATTTTATGTTGGTGACATTTTCAATTTTTGTGTGTTTGAGGAGACAATATTAAAGTCAGTGCTGTTATGATGTACGTTTTGGGAAAGGAATAGGATTAGTTTGGATTTGTTGGGATTTAAGAGCAGCTGAGATTAATTTACCAAGTTTTACACAGAGGTGAAAGTTTCCTGTGTGATAGTTTCTAAGAGGGGGAGATATTTTTGGCAGGAAAAAACTAGTCAGCATACTGTATTACACAAACAACTGCTACACAACACAAAACAGATTTATATTCCACTCTCTGGCACCTCAGCCAAAAGCCTTCACTGGAGTACAAAAAAATACCTCTGAACAAATCAACAGTATACATAACCAACTCAATAAAACAATTAATCAATTTGTATATCGGGGAAGGCAGGACTTTTAAAAACAAAGTGTTATATAAGGAAACTCTTTACATTTTAAAATACAACACTGAGCCCTAAGGGGTTAAACAAAGACTGCAATTGGAATTATGTTATTAATTAACAATCTTGATTGTTAACTGTTTTATTGGGTTGGTTATTTATACTGCTGATTTGTAGAGAGGGATTTTTTGTACTCCAGTGAAGGTTTTTGGCCGAGGCGCGAAAGTGTAATAAATCTATTTTGTGTTCTGTAGCACTGGTTTGTGTTATTTGGATTTTTTATCCGAGTGGTTTCCTAATGTATTGTATTACAGTGGCAAGTTTTGATTCCTCTTGCATGATGTTAATGAATATATTGAGAAGTACTGGCCCAAGTATGAAACCTTGGCGGACTTCTGTAGTGATTGGAAGGAAGGTGGAGTGGAAGCTATTCCATTTTACAGTCTGGGTGTAATTGTTTAGGTAGCTGGTGAACCAGCTAGTTGAAGAAGTTATGAGGCCTACAAGGTTTAGTCTGTGGAGGAGTAACTGATGTGAAGGCTTTTTGGCAAGTTGAGGAAAATGGTGGATACATTACCAGAGTTTCTGTTTTTATTAATGGTACCTAGAAAATGTAGTAAGGCAGTTGCGATGTGGTGGGGTCAAAAGCCATGTTGGGTAGGAGAAAGTAATTTATCAAGTAGAATGGTTAGGAGTTGGTGATATGCACTTTTCAAGTACTTTGAAGACTAGAGGAAGGACTGCTACAGGGTGAAAGGTTGACAGTTCAGTGACTGTGCCACCTGAGTATAATGAGATTATGAAGGAAGCTTTCTGAAGAGACGGGATGTATTTTTTTAAATTAATCCATTAATTAGAATATGAACAGGGTAGAAAATTATGTCAGTTGCTATACTGAGGTATTTGTATAGCAGATTGTAGGGGGCTAGTGTTGAAGGTTTCAGTTTTTTTAATGTATTTTTTGACAGCATTTGTCTGAATGGTTGTTAGAGTTTAAGTGTAAAGCTAATACGTAGGTGGTTAGGAGGGGTGGGTATAGATTGTTATTGTTTGAGTTCAATATAGTACTGGACATTAAATATTTGTTGAATTTGTCTGCAACACAGCTGGTTTTGGATGGCACAGGATTTGTGGTAGTTTTTTTGGCTAATTTTAGGAGATTGTTTAAATTTTGCCAAAATCTTTTTTTTTTTTTTTTTTTTTTTTCCCCTGTATGTGTAGTCTGGTTTATTGAAAAGTTCTTTTTATCATATTATGTTAGCCAAAGCGTTCTCCACAGCACCTGCAATGTGCCCAGAACGGACTCCTGCAATTCATATGGATTAACGTGTATTGGTACCATTTCAAAGTACACCTGTGTTTTCTTTATTACACACATTGCTCTTATTACTGTCTAGGTATCTTTCTTCCACACAGTCCTTGTTTCTGCCTGCACATCATGACATTTTATGACCATCTCTCTCTCTCTCTACATAAGAAGCTGTAATCACTACGTGTAGCAATTTCAAAGATCACTTTCTTTTTTTCATGAACTACTATATCTGGTTTTCTCACATCTATTTTTTGAACTGTTGATAACGGTGTTCACAGTTTCCAATGCTTCTCAGCTACTTCTATATTGCAGTACTTGCATAATCCCCAATGCAAAGGTCTTCAGAATCAGAAATATTTTACTGATCCTGCAGGAAATTGCTTATGTTACAACTGCACAGATAAACATAGACCAAACACATATGTTACACTGTTGACTACTGCCAATGTATTACAGGAGTTTGATACCACATATAGTAGTGACATGAAAGGGGGAGCCTTTCATGTTAATTTCCACTCACACTAGGATATGGGGTATTGCACATTACAATACTTTAAGTAAGGTATAGCATATTGCATAAAGGATAATTGCATTGATGATTAATATTGCGCTGAAAAAAAGAGAGAAAAGAGAGAGAAAAGTATGTGGAAAAAAGAAATATGGGTAAGAGTATAACATTGCACTATGTGTGGTCTTCTTCAGTAGTGGGGGTGGTGCTAAGATGATAGGAGGCATTATAGAGTCTGATGGCTGTGGGTAGGAAGGATTTCCTGTGATGTTCAGTGGAGCTGGCACTTTATACACGTCTGTCTCCTGCTAAAGGAAATTCTCTGTCCAGCCACCACTCTGTTGAGTGGGTGGTCAATATTTTTCACGATGGACTTAAGTTGTGCTAACAATTTTCTTTCAACCACGGTTTCGAGGGCACTATATTACTGTGGCATTCTGCCATGAGTGTATCACACCCAGCAAGAACATGCGACATATTTCCAATTCTTTTCTTTACAGAACTTACATTTGTCTGTTTCACTCGCATGTTTAATGGCCTTTGTAAAACCAACGTGTATGTAGTCCACTATCCTGGGCTACCATTATTAACCGTTCGGGCTACAATTAACTTTTCATCATTTGGTTTAAACTCACCTCTCATTAACCATTCCTGCATCAAATCCTAATCAACATGAGTTTGTTCCAAGAGATACTTTCCACTACATTTATGCCTTTTCCACATGTCTTTCCTTCTCATCTGATCCCTCTCCTTATATTCTTTCTTTTGTTTTTTGGAACATTTCAATTGCTGTCTGATTTCTGTCTACTTCAGGTTTGATTTCAGTTCCCACTTGAAACAGGAGTGCTTCTGTCAAACTAAGCAAAGAGGTCATATTAGACTTCCTCTCCTCATGTTTTAACACTTTCTCTATGTTTGGATCTGATGAGGTCAGCAGATATATATGCCGTCCCGCAGATGCAGATCGATACATGAAATCGGTTTCGATGAGGCCCATACCTCCTTTACAGCGAGGAATATGTAATCTTAGTATACACTTAATTTTATGTATCATTAGATTAGCATGAAGCATTTTATTTTCCTGTCCAACCAATCCAATACCTTCTGGGGCCAGTCAATCACACCCAAGTTAGAACAGGAAGTGCAAATTTATTTATAGCTTGGACTTTACTCCTAGATGTCAAGGCTGTATTCAATATTAGTTTTAGTCTTTTGAAGTATTCCAACTGAAATTTATTTGCATTGGTTCAAGTTTTACTGTTCTTTCTTCATCAATACCTAAATATTTATACAATCTCTTGCTCGAGTTCCTTTATAGCACATTCATGTCTCAGACTGATATTTTCTTAGTACTGATACTTGCCTGCTTTAAATGTTCCTTTTGCACATTTATCAAAACCAAGTGACATTCTTATATCAAGAGAATGTTTTAGCCACTTGGATTTGTGCTTTCAACTCCTATCTGATGAACATACACAGGTTTTAAGTTCCAGATACTGGATCGCATAGACATGGGTGATCTTGAAGTAGACATCTTGAATATGCTGGAGAAACGTGAATTCATGTGGGAATTAAAGCTGAAGTCTTTTAGGAAGCCTGGACTAAACTACTATTCAATTAAAAGTGTACTGGAACTTAGAAAATTGCCACATTGTTTACATGACTAATTTTGTTTTATTTTATTCTTCCAGTTGGTTTTAAATACCATGTTAAATCAATTTTAATTTAAGTGTATATTTTGTTTCAATCATGATACATTTATTCTTTTTCTTGTTCTTTTTCCACTTCATTCAAAATGATGTGTAACAACAATACTAACTAATTATACAATAATACTTTTGTAGACAGTTTTTAGGGTTCTTGTACACAGACCTGAAGAAATCTAGGACAACGAAAACAATCTTTGTTATCAACAGGTTATGGAAACAGAATAGAATTTTTACAATGGATTTTTTGCATGCAAAGTGTATATGCATATATTTATATATATTTTTAGATTGCCAAATGGTCTTAGGTTTATACATTTCTAGCCATGTAGTACATTGTCTTGGATAACATTTCAGACTTAATAATCTGGTTAAATAAGAGGTACCACATAATTATTAATTTTATTTAAAGTACATAATGGTTATATTATTATGACGGCTACTAAGTAGGGCAGGACCAACTGGAATGTCACACTGATGGGGAAGGGATGTGAATTTAACACGTACACCAATAACACTTTTACAGCACAATAAACCACTCCCCTACCTGATAAAAAGTATACATACAGTTAGAAAACTTGTGAGGAAACTATTGCACTGTTATTTTTGTTTTACTTGGATTGCTTGTCTGTGTACTCAAAAGATTTTTGACTGGAAACAGACTACCTACCCTGCTTGGATTACTTTTGAATACTTAGTAACTCTGTACAATAATAGCATTTTTCAAATTATATATTTTTTATTTTTTATTTATTTATTTTTTTTTTACTTAGGACGAGTTTAAGTTCGCTATTTCTACTGCCATTATCTGATCTGATTAATATACAGTGATTACCTAGATATATCTTCCACACAGAGAAGTTTTTTTACACTGTTTTGTTTTTGTAATGTATCCATGCCACACTTAGATACTTCTCCTTTTTCTAATTATAATTTTAATAATGGCTTTAGTTAGCAAAAAATTATCCTTTGTTCCGTATGACTTAATTCTGTTACCCTTTTGTTCTACTGCCATGATGGAGTTTTTTTTTCTAAATGACTACAAATTTTGTCTGCATCAATTCCAGTACATAGTCCAAAGGCAAGTTATTGGTCTATAGTTTATAGTATGGCTTACAGGTTCACTCTTTAAGGAGTACCATTTTTCCTGTTAACCAGGTCTGTTTAGCATGCGCATGTAAGTAATTCTTACTCGGGGATAAATCCTGTGTAGGATTATAGCAGGTTACTAGGCTATCAACCTGGAGGTCATTTCAAGCCTAGCAGTTTCATCCCACTGCAATACTATAGATACGCTAGTCAATACCCAGGATACTCAGGATTGTATTTACTGACTTGTCCATGTCCAGGAGGGTTGTGGGCACTATCCCCGGTAAGAATTTACTGTGTTAAAACAGGCTGACCCCCAAATGTAACCTAAACTAAAACCAGTCTCTCCAGCCTGGCAGAAAAAAAAAATGATCAGACATAAAATGGGCATGTGCTCAGTTGGACCAACCCAGTTAACAAATGTGAAATAAGTAATAAACAAACACACAATGGTTTATTAATGTGATTAAGCGCTTTTGTTTCCTGCACAGGAAACTTCATTAGAATAAAACACCAAACAGAAGTTGTTCCTTAAAACACAGAAGATATCCAACTGGCTCATCTATAACAATTATTTAGTAAGTACACTTAAGTTAAGGGCACTTGAATATTAAATGTTTTGTGTTGTGTATTTTATGCTACTTTCAAGCATTTCTTAAATTTTACTCTTAATTTCCTTTTTTTCTTACAAGACTCTCCTTTAATAAGCAAAGCATTGTCTAATTTTAAGCAATTGCACTGAATAATTGTACTAAATAATTGTTATTGATGAAATAATTGGATGTCTTCTAATGTGTATTAAGGAGCAACTTCTATTTGGTGTTTTATTCTGATGAAGTTTCCTGTGCAGGAAACAAAAGTGCTTAATCATATTAATAAACTGTTGTGTGTTTATATCTTGGTTCCATTTTTTCTGCCAGGCTGGACTGTTTGGTTTTAGTTTTAAGAATTTACTGTGCCCCATCCACTCGTCCAGGTTCCTTTTGAACAGTGTCATAGAGGTGCTCTGCATCACATGAATTGGCAACCTTTTCCAAAGGTGCGGCAGTCGCTGGGAGACAAATCTGTCCCTCCTGCACATCCTATTCAACTTGCAGGTCATATTTAGGACCCAGGAATGGGAAAGCTCTAGTCCCGTTTGATTTACAGAAGTGCAGCTGATGGTGGGATAATTGAAATCTCCCATGACCAGTGTGTTAGGCAATATTTGGATTGACTCCAGTTTGGTCAAGTAGACCTCGTGCGCATCATGATCCCTGCAAGGGGGATCTATAACTAGCTATGACCTGAATGGGGGTCTTATCTACAGTGATCTGAACTTGGAGCAACTCCATGGAGTTGTCCAGTCTAAGTAGTCGTGAGGTGAATGTATCTTTAATATAGACAGAAACACTGCCTACTTTGGTTCTCACATGTTCGTTTTGCAGTCTGAAGGTGTGGAAGGCACTGTAGCCTTGAAGGCCGGGGTACTCTCTGAGGTCTTAAACCAGGATTCTGTGACTGCACAGACAACTACATCCCTCCAGTGGTATAAGTGCTTCCAGGGTGTTGAATTTTTGATTTAAGCTCCTAGCATTTAACAGCATAACCCTTATTTTCTTTTGGTTGGCAATTTTCACATCAGTAATTTTGTAAAGATGTTAATACTTGTAGCCAGAAGTTAGGTATTGGATCTGAGCTGGGGTTTTCCAGTTAGGGGCCTTTCTTAATTTTGTTTCAGTTTCTCTGACTTTAACTTCATCCTATTTTATATCATGTACATTTCAACTCCTTATGGTTTCTTTTAATTTTTCTATCCACTCAGCATCTTTATGTTCCACATGGTTTTCGTAAACATTTCTCCAAAATGTGTCTATTTCTTCTTTTTTTGGTGGTGCTTCTTTTCCTATTGCTTTGTTTCCCAGTTCCCTATAAATTTTTTGGGTCATCAAAGAAGTGCTCATTTTGTATGTTTCCTTTATATTTATCAGCATATATTTTTAAGTTTTTCTGCCTGTGCTGATACCCTGAGTTTACTTGCAATAGTGTATGACAGATCCAGGTCTTTACTGATACTGGGCACTGTTTTATCATTTCTATTTTTCACAGCATTTTTACTTGTTCCTTCTTCTGTATTCTTTTAACAGTGACACTTGTCTTAATTGCTTCAGAGTTTTCTCTATTTGATGCTTCCATGATTACATTTTCCTTCCATCCCTTCCCCTCATCTGTTTGTCAATTTAACTGCACAGTAATATATCATATTTACTTCTGTTATATCACATAAATTTCTGTTAATAATCTTGAATCCGGTGTGCATCTGTTTTATCAGACTTCTAACATTTTGGGTTTTACTTTCTGTAATCTATTTCTTTGATCAATCTTAATATGTCTCTCCACCTCAATTAAATCATGTACTCCTTCCCTTAGATAATTTTCTTCTAAAATGAGACCGCATACTTTGCTCTCTGTTTCCTGTTTCTGTGGGCATTCCACACAAAGTTCCAGAATATCTTCCTGTGACATATGTTCAGCTGCATTTGCTGCTCCTTCATATGGGAACTCAATGGCACATTATTCTATAACATTGCCCGTGTCAGAGTTGCCACTGTTTCCTGCTCCTTCCCTTACTGTGCAACTCCAAATTAAATTTTGTACTGGTTTCCTACTGAAAGCTCTAGAGCATCACCATGACGCAAGTCATCAAAAGCTTCCCATTCCACCAGTTTATTCTTAGTTTGGGGACTCACTGTTCCATCGTGCAGTGATATCACCAATGTTGGACTTGTAGATCATTCACAGATAATCCATTACTTTAGTTCCTATTTCTTTAACTTCTCCATTACTAATCTTCTTTTCTTGTTTTTGTATTGCACAATTTTCCATATTTGGGCGTCTTTTCCTGTACTTCTCTTCAAATATCTTTGGTACTGCTACTGCATCTCTATTGATGTAGATGGAGTGATGATCACTGACAAGTCTGGCAGGGTGCTGAACAGTTTAATGTTTTAGGGTTGCGAAAGAGTTTGCAATCTAGTATGGATGCTTTTTTGGGATACTTTGTCAAAATCAGGTTGGTTGTTAGACCAGCTGAGTGAAATTACAGAGATTATGGGGAGGAGAGTTAGGTTTGTTAGAGGTCCAATATATCTCTTAAGGCCACTGTGCAGGATAATTTCTTGGTTGAAAGTAGATGCTGAACAGCCAAGTATTTTTTTGGTAGTCTTGGCACTTTTGGGGTGGAGGGGTTGTAGGCGACTACAAAGATTACGGATTTCTGATCCTTTTGGTGGAGTTTAGCTATAAGCATTTTCTTCATTGTTATACTGTGGAATAGTAGGGAGGTGGTTTGAAAGATGATGACCATACCCCCAGCCTATTTACCTGTGAGGTCTTTCCTAATGACGGTGTAATCAGGATGAATTATTTCTTCATCTTTAATTTCAGGTCTTAACTAGGTTTCAGTGACAACTAGGATGTGGCACTGAGAGAATTCTATCCATGTGTGAAGGTCAGATATCTTACTGTAGATGTTACAAGTGCTGAAATTACATACTTATAGGTCGGAGGAAGAAACTGGGGTTTGTTGTGTTTTAGAGGATTGCTGAGGAGGGGAGTTTGAGTTTTTATGCAGGAGTTTTGGGAGGGTTGCTGTTGGGTTTGTTTAGGTGGAGTGAGTTTTGGCCCAAGGTTGGGGTGTACAACTCCACACACTATTAGTTTACTGGGGTGGGTAGTGGAATTTTTGAGGTTAAGGAGTAGTAGTTTGGGTATTTTTTTGCACTGGACTGTGGGGTTTTGTATATGGTCTATGTTAGCAATGTATGTTTATGGAGTAGGATTTTGTCTATGCTGTAGATGGATGGTCAGATTAGGGAGCTGTATCTACGGACAGGGGGTTAGTAGGTTTTTGTGGAGGACGTGGTCTGAGCGTAGGTAGAGCATGATTCATATGTAACTAATAGGCTTAGGAGGGCTAAAGTTCCTGTTAGGGGAAGCAGATGTATATGCATGTTAGTAGGAGAGAAAACAGTTGTATAGAACAGTATAGACAGGAAAAAGAAAAACACTACAAAAAATATTGAGATGCACCTATTGTAGACGCTATTGATAAGTGAAAGATGGGGAAAAGATTGTTTCCAGATTTGTTACTAATTGATTAGTTATTACATTATTAGGTTTTATTTGGTTGGCTATACAGGCTGGTATGGATTAGTGAAGAATCAGGTGATATGCTCTGGCAAATAAATTTAATAATATGGGGGTAGGCGGGGAGTGTAGTTTGATTCAGCACTGTGGGGTTAGTCCCTAGAGAAAACAGTCAGCTCCTGAGCTATGGTAATGTAAAACTCTGTTTATTCAGTGACAGGTTAATCGAAATCTAATGTTAAATATGTTTTTAATCTTTGGACTGCTTCTATCAGACTCATTATAACACTGCTGCTTAGTGTTATAGTTGTATGCCCATTTTTGCCAACCTTGTTATGTACCGTTGGGAGACCACCTTTTTACTAAAAACACCTTTCAAGGAGTCTTGGTTTCTTTACTTGAGGTTTTTAGGTGACCTATTTATATTATGAAAAAAAGGGGGGATAAATGAAAAATTCCTTGAATGTCTCAATGGGATTTGTGACTACTTTAAATTTATAGGTACTAGTGGTGACAAGCAGATTAACTATTTAGATGTGAATCTGATTAAAGATTCAAATACTAATAGTTTTCAGTCCTGTGTATATAGGAAATCCACCTTTTCTAACGACTATTTAGAATTTACAAGTAGTCAGCCTTTCCTTGTATAGAGAAATATTGTCAAGGGCCAAATGGTTAGGGTTGTTAGAATGTTTTCTAATTTTCGGTTGGTAGAAATTGAAACCCAACGACTATTGGACATGTTTACAGCTAGGGGATACCCTATTGATTTTTTCTCTCAAATTAGGGACCAGGTCACCAGTGAATGGGGTTCTAGGTTTAAACCATTACTTGGGGCTACAGAAGTCATAGCAGAACAAATCCAGGAGGGTGGAAAAGATTTTTCACAGGCAATGGTGTTAACTCATGGTGAAACTTCTGCCAGAGTTAAAAACATTATTAAAAACAACTGGACCATGTTTAAAGGGAACAAAGATTTATTGACTGTTATTGGTAGTGAACCTTTTTTCACTTATAAGATTAATAGTAATCTTAAATTTTTATTGGAAACCCCACATCCGATCAATAAAAGAAACATGAAAGGGACAACTAAGTGTAGGGCCTGTGACTACTCTAGGTACATTAACGATACCCCCAAGGTTAAATTGGGACCTTTTGGAATTGTGGTCTTTTTTGCTACAGGCTCATGTACAACAACAGGTTTGGTTTACCTTTCCATATGTAAAGACTGTGGATATTTTTATGTGGGGAAGACGGAAAGGAGACTGAACAGAAGGATTTATGAACACTGTTATAACATTACAAAAAAGGATGAGAAAAATGCACTTTTTAAGCATATTAGTATGAACCCTTCACATTCTTTTCAATTTGGTATCCTTGAAGTAGTTAGTAAGAACATTAGCGGTGGGGATTTGATCAACAAACTGCTTAGGGCAGAGGCAAGGTGGCAATTTAAATTAAATGCTACTGAAGCTCCAGGGATTAATGATCATATAAGTATTAAACCTGAATTAAAGTTTAGGACATCTAAACTTTAAAAGCTTGTACTTATATATACTTTATAATTCTTTTTTTCAATTTTTTACTTCCTTTTAAGAAAACTTATATTTGCACATATTTTTTCTTTTCTAAGGTATATTTTATTGTTTGAATTATTATACCTAGGCACTTCCAGTTTAAGAAGTAATTATTGTTGATTAATGGAGACAGCTTCTTGTATAAATCTGTAAGAAAGCAATGGTAAAATGTTCTGATGAAGTCTGATGATGAAAGCGCTTGACCTATTTGGATTGTTATTGGATTATATTGTTTTTATACTTGGACATTTTAAAGGTTTTGAATAAAAACGTTTCTATCCGGGTTGTAGGGATTTGGCTACAGAGTGGTTGTTTTTATATTTATTACTGCTGCTTAGTGTTCCAGAAAATACACTGACATGCAATACAGGTCTCAAAGTAGTTGGGTCGTCTGTGTATGTTATTTGCCTGTTAGTGTGATGCCGAATGTTCTATATACCAAACCTTCATCGAGCTGGCCTTTTTGGCTTAGGCAACAACTTTATAAGTACCTCTGCACAAGAAGGCTTATTTGCTTGTCTATAGTATAGCTGTGTGAGGTAGGTGTCACAACTGACAACATAGTTAGTATAGTCTACAGTCTTTGAAGAGGTATTGACATCCAAAGTTAGTATATACTTGCACCTCTCACTTATAGAACGGTCTATAGATGGAATCAAACAGTTGTCATTCCTGCATTGCCTCAATGTTCCTACTGCCATCAGAGTGGCAACAGAAGTAAGCTATGACTACATGATAATAATGAATGCTAATGAAGTGAATTTGTAGAAAGGGTCTATATGAAACACTACAATGAGAAAATTTTAAAAGAAATATGAAATAAATGGTTAAACCTTCTAGGCAGTGCATTTAGCCAACAGGAAGATAAGAAGGGTAGCTCGGGTTTAACAGCCTAAGTAAGGGTGCCACCTTTCCATAGCTCCATTTCCTGACAAGCTGCACCCCATGCATAATCTAACCACACCCATTTTATTTAACTACACCCATCAGCACACGTCTTGAATACCACATGCAGTTTTTATACGTAGAAAATACACAATGAATTAGGAGATGTAAACTAAACAACTTTTTTCAGCAGTAATTAAGTCAAAGCAGTACATTGTTAAGGGTTCACTACACTCAACAGTACATCCAAATGACACCACACACTACAGAAAACTGAACGATAAAACAGCATTGGAAAACTGAATATAAAATCAAGGTTGCAGTACTAATTTTATAGAAAAATGACACAAATTATGGTCTTCTTACAATTTCATATATATTATGAAGTTTCCCAGCAAGAGCAAGCCACTTGCTATAATTATTGCCTATATTTGAAACTATACTTTGCGCCTAGTGGACAGCCAGCTGGCTCAGAGAAAGGACCCAGGAAGTTAGGAATGGGGAGTCCAACTCTACAAAGAGGCCAGTCACAAGCAGAGTATCTCAGGGAGCAGTCCTCGGACAGCTCCTTTTTGAAATTTACTTCTCTGATGTCAAGCTCAATGTCACTGGCCTCTGGCTGACTAAATTTGCAGATGATTGCAAATTAGGAGCGTCACAGAATCTTCTGCCAGCACAAATGTTCTCCAGGAAGGGCTAACACAGACAAGTAAATGGTGTCAGTGCCATGGACTAAAAACTAAATACCAAGAAATGCAAGACTGTGTCCTTCAGAATTCCGCCACATATGTTAACTATCATACTGACAACACACCCCTAAGAACTGACCCAGTAGTCAGGGACCTGGGGACACACACAGACAGTAATCCAGCCTTTGACCATCATGTGTCTACAGTAGTGAGGAAATCATTCCACGCTGTGCAACTTATAAGCAGAGGTATGGCACCTAGGTCCAAGGATCTCCTTCTTCCAATGTATTCAGAATTCATCAGACCTATCTGAGTACAATGCCTCCTTTGGTATGTAATTAACCAGGCACATCCAGTTACAGGAATGACCACAGGGGTTCCTCACTAAAATAATACAGGGGGGAAAAGTAACATGTCCTATCGTACCTCTCAACCTCTTTAGCACAAGAAATCTGGACAAAGCTAAAAATAATGGTGGAACAAAGGTCTAAAAAGAAAAACAATTTTTAAACATTGCTCTTATAAACTTAGAAATTTGCTAGAATAAAAGGTCTTGTGTTACTGTATATTTTCTGAAGGATATAAAGCCTGAAACTGAAATGTCTCCTTTTTTCTAAATTCAGTCCTCATTAATTTACCAGAAAAAACAAATTTTATGAAGAACAAAAATATGAGGCAAAAATCTGGAAAGTTGTGTGTCCTATGCAGACCACCTCAAAGACCCTATCCCTGTATTCTGACTCCTGCAGGCTGCTGAGAGGAGATCTAGGCCTGGCATATAAGGCATTGTCATACCCCACTCTGACGGACCTCCTGCATATCCACAAAGCAAACAGCACCAAAATTACCTACTCTAAATACTTAAACATTGCTTGTGATATAAACAAGATCTGTTGGAGAGACAGGGATGTAGCCTACAGACAACCCCCTCTCTGGAACAGGCTCCCCATCCATGTGAAATAGACTTCCTCCCTAACCCAATTAAAGTGCAATTTGGACAACTGGATGGGGAAAAGGAAAGTCATCCCTGGTTCAACACCTGTGTATCTAATGGACACAAGTAGCCTGTAAATCATTCATCTTCCAGGCCCCTGTTTACACTTACCAAGAGGACCAGAACTTGTCAGAGATTTTGGATGTATGGCTAAGTTTAAAAAGGTCCTTGTCATTAGCTCACGACACACCTTTGAACCTATTTGATCTGGTAGCCTGTAGTAATGGCTGGTTACCTTTTACAAATGCATAAATTGTGAACTCAGATTAAAATTTAACTTGACCTGCAACTCAGACTTGACAAGAGACACAAGCATTCTGTTATTTGCATCAGTCCATGCATTCTCCATAAGTAAAAAAAAAAAAACTTTCCAAAAAGCTATTGCTAGACAGAATTGAAAAGGGCAAACTGCACCAGTCTAAAGCATTTTGCAGTCAGTAGCTTTACTAAAAAAAATACCCAGTGATCACTTACAGAAGCCTATGACATCTTTAACAGGGCTGGCAATGCAGCTTTAATGTGCAGTAGTCTGAGTAAAGTACTTTGGTGTCCACATCCAATCTGCAACTGTACACAACTCTGCTGGATTCTGAGAACATGCATAGCTTTAAAGGGGTTAATACCAAAGTTGAACCACTTCTGCAGGTAACAAAGTGCTTTACTATAAAAATTACACAAGTCCCTACAGACCTGCTGTGCCACAGCTGGAGTAAAGTGCTTTAAGGGAAATGAAGCCTTAGCACCAAAGAACTTGTCATCTATTCTTCTCTGCAACTCATCTCTAAGACTTATATCCGTGTACAACTCTGGGGTAGTGTGTGTACCACAGACTTGAGAAATATGTGCTGGATATAGTGCATGAAATGTATGTAGCACTCTGCCTCAGAGATATTCACAGTGATGCCATCCTCATTGGCCTCCACAAATCTCCAGATAACGGGGCGACACTACTCAGGCCCTTGACTAATAAAATAACTTTTAATAGTGCGCCAGTCATTCTATCAGCCTAGCTACAGCATCTCCACATCAAACCTTGCAAGGACCTCGCTTGCATAGTTTGCACTGTTATGTACTATGTGGCACAAACAGTTTGCTGCAATGATGTGAGGCACCTCAACTTTCAGATGTTTAAAAACAGACCTATGTTTTCCACAGTTAACTGAGGCATCATCTGCAGCATAGCTAGACAAGGTTTGTACTTTAATCCTTTCTGCACAAGGATGTCCTTTATTCTTTTAAAGAAGAATTCAGTATTTCCATTACGATCCTCATAAAAATCCAGAACTTTTGGTTGTGTAGCATGGGTGTGCGTGATGTACTGAATAACCAGGGGGAACATTCTTCTGTTACTTTTACTGGATACACCTGATCCTCATAAGAAATAGGAAGTGCCAAAATCCTGCAGGAGGTCCTCTGAATGAGGTGCAAGTACGTTCATTACAACACACACAAACTATCTTCCAGGGGCGGCTCGTGCTATAGGACTGCAGCCCTCCCACCTAAAAAAAAGTACAGTTTTGTACCTACCATAAATGTAGATGTTCGAGTGTTCACACTGTTGCAGTCATCACACTTGGGTTATCCTGCGTCAGGCGGTCCCGCAGTCGGCCAGAGTTCCAAAGTCTTGGTCCGGCGTCGGCTGCTGTCGCTTCTTCCCTGACATCAGTGCGCCAGGGGTATATAATATGCATCCAATGCAATTTTCTTCAGTTTTTCTTGCCCCAGATGTCAGGTGCCCCCAAGTGGGTAGGCAATACATATTGCTAATCAAAAATAAACATATAAAATACAAACAATACCTTCAGTTACCAGCAAATACACCCCAAAGGTTGTATAGGATGGAAGGGTATAGATAAGTCCAGCTAGTTCAGAGGGGATGGAGGGAGGGTAACCTGGACTGCAGCAGTGTGAACACTCGAACATCTACATTTATGGTAGGTACAAAACTGTACTATGTTCATCGTTTTACACTGCTGCAGTCATCACACTTGGGTTGAATCCCAAAGCTAAGTTTGGGTGGCTGGTCTATAAAGAGTTAGGATTGGCTAAGAGGCTCTGCAGAACTGCAGTGGCAAATCCTGCTCTGGATTTAGAGTAAAGAGGCAGGTGGTAATGCTTGGTGAAGGTGTGCACTGAACTCCAAGTTGCAGCCTCCAAAATTTCCTTGGTAGGTATTCCTCTGAGAAAGGTTGCTGAAGTGGCTGTTGCCCTGGTGGAACGAGGCCTAATGTTATTAGGGACTGATTTTCCATGCTGTGTGTGGCAGTACCGAATACAGTGTCCTATCCATTTGGATATAGTCTGCTTTGAGATAGCCTTGCCTTGTGATCCTGCAGCATATGCTACAAACAGCTGATCAGTTTTCCTGAAAGCTTTTGTTTTGTCCAAGTAGAAACGTAGCTGCCTGTGTATGTCCAAAGATTGTAGAAGTTTCTCCCCTTTATTTTGGGGGTTTGGATAAAAAGTAGGCAAATGGATGGTTTGGTTAAGAGCCACACTAGATACCACCTTTGGCATGAAGGTAGGGTTTGTCCTTAAAGATACCCTATCCTGATGAAAAATTATAAAAGGTTCCACTGCCATTAATGCCTGCAGCTCTGAGACTCTTCGTGCTGAAGTTACTGCCAGGAGCAGAGCTGTTTTCCATGATAAAAATTTTAGATCAGCTGTATTGGCTGGCTCAAAAGGTGGTAGGGTCAGTTTTTCCAAAACGAAATGAAGGTCCCAAGTTGGTGTTGGTGCTCTCTGGGGCGGTCTTATGTTTTTAGCCCCTCTGAGGTACTGCTTTAGCAAGGGATGACAGAATAAAGGAGGATCCGTGTTGTAATGTGCTGAGATGGCAGAGGCGTGAATCTTAACTGATGAAAATTATAGGCCTCTGTCCAGCATCTCAGTTAAGTATTGTAAAATCTGATGAATGTTTGGAACAAGAGGGTCAAAGGCTGTGAGCCTGGTTCCAGGCGCAGAATTCCTTCCATTTTTCTGAGTAAGCTTTCCTGGTGCTAGGCCTCCTGGCCTCCAAAATGACATCCATAACAGTTTTAGAGAGAGGTGTTGCCTGTTTGACTAAAGTATCTGCCATGCAGCCAGGTTTAGGGTTTTGAGCTGACCATGCAGGATCTGATTGTTTTGTTGAGTCAGAAGGTGTGGAATTTGGGGCAAAATCCATGGTGGGCCCTGAGCCAAGTTCCTTAAGATAGGGTACCAGTGCTGGCGTGACCAGTCTGGAACAATAAGGATCATCCGTAGTTTTTCTTGTCTGGCTTTTAGGAGTACCTTTGAAAGGAGAGGCAGTGGTGGGAAGGCATAGACTTTTAGGTTTTTCCAGCTGAACAGAAGAACATCCACTTTCCTTGCTTGTTTGTGATAAGTCCTTGTGCAGAATTTTTGTAGTTGGCAATTCAGAGGGGAGGCAAAAATATCTATGCCTGGGCATCCCCATTTTTGTGTTATCATGCTGAAGATTTGTGGATTCAATTTCCATTCATGAGGGTCCATGATATTTCTGCTTAGGTCATCTACCAGAGTATTTTTCTTTCCTGGCAGGAATTGTGCTTGCAGGTGAACTTGGCATGTTAGAGCTGTGTTCCACAAGGTCATGTCTTGCCTGCATAGGGGATAAGAATGAGTGCCCCCTTGTTTGTTTATTTACCACATTACTGTGGTGTTGTCAGTCTTTAGTAATAGTTGTCCTGGATGTAGAAGGTCCTTGAAAGCTGTTAGGGCATTCTGAACAGCCAACATCTCTTTTTGATTGATGTGAAGATGCATCTGGTATGTGGTCCACTTGCCCTGAATGCATGTTCCTGCCATGTGTGCTCCCCAGGCGTAATCTGAAGCATCTGTTGTTAGAGTTTGCTTGGCTGTGGGTTGGGTAAAAGGCTGACCCTTGTTTAGGTGACATGCCTGTGCCCACCATCGAAACTCCTGTTGTAGGCAGGGAATTATTGGAATTACTGCTTCTAGACTGTGAGAATGTTGAGTCCAAACACTTTTTAGGTACCATTGTAATTTCCTCATATGCAGTCTGGCATATGGTATTAGTAGTATGCAGGACGCCATGAATTCCAGGGCCTGCAGAATTTTTCTTGCAGGGAGATGGACCATTTTTGCCAGTAGTTGAAAATATTGAGTTAGTTGCACTTGTTTGTCTGGCGTGAGGTAAGCCATCTGGGCCGGTGTATTTAAACTGACACCCAGGAATGTAATCTGTTGTGAGGGCACTAGTTTTGACTTCTTTCCGTTTACTGTGTACCCTAGAGAAATTAGCAACTTTTTCACAAACGCCAGATGTTGTAGAAGAATGCCCTTTGTCTCTGCTTGAATGAGGCAGTCGTCCAGGTATGGATATATTTTAATTCCTTTTTGTCTGCAAAATGCAATTACTGGTGCCAGGCACTTTGTGAAGACCCTGGGCACAGTAGATAAGCCAAAGGGCAGTGCAGAGAATTGGTAGTGCATTGTACCAGCTTTGAATCGGAGGTATCCTCTGCAATTTTGTCTAATAGGGACATGCAGGTATGCCTTTTTGAGGTCCAGAGTAACAAGCCAAACCTTCTTGCCCAGCATGAGTAGAAGCTGCTGTAATGTCAACATTTTGAATTTCGGAATATCCAGGTAAGTATTCAGAATTGAGAGGTCCAGTATAGGCCTCCAGGCTTTGTCCTTTCTGGGGACCAGGAAGGGTCTTGAGTAAAATCCTTGTCCTTGTTCCTGTTGTGGTACTTTTTGTATAGCTCTCATGTCCATGAGGGCTGAAATTTGTTTTTGTGCCTCTGCCCATTGATTTTGTGGCAGGTCTGGCATTCCTTTTAGCTTTGGTAAAGTATGGAAGTGGAATCTGCAACCTTGAGACACAATATTCAGGACCCATTTGTCTTTGGTGATTGTTTGCCAGTTTTGAGAAAAAAGTGCTAGTTTTCCCCCTAAGGGGGCTTCCAGAAGGGACGTGCTTGGCGTACGCAAAGGAAGGTCATTGTGACTGTTTCCTGTAAGGTTGAGACTTGTCCTCATGTCCTTTTGGGGATGAGGTGCCCCACTGTCATTGTCTGTTTGAGCCTTGGGGTTGAGATCTGCCTCTTGGGCGTCTATCTGCCTCTCTGTGGCCTGTCTGACACTGGAAAGGACCAATTTTTTGTTGGCCAATTTCTGCTAAAACGAGGTGGCTGTACCTGTAAGAAATCCTTGACTGTTTGCATAGATTTAGCTTTATCCACCATTTTCTTTAACACCTCTTCTGCCTTAACACCAAACAAGGTATCATGTTGTAAAAGAGCGTCCAATAACTTTGCCTTAACATGTTCAGGTAAACTCTGTTCTTTTAACCAAGCATGTCTTTGAGTAACAGAACCTGTAACTGTGGCTCTACAAGAGGCCTCTAAAGAATCAAAACCACATTGCAGAGCATGTTTTCACACCTGTTCAACTGCATGCAATAAATCCTGCATTTCTTTACAATCAGGAGCTTCTGAGCTAGCAAGCATTTTCTGTTTTAACTGAGCCATTAAATATTGTTGGTACTTAAGCATGTGAAACTGGCAATTTAAGGCTCTTACTGCTAAAGTTGCAGACGTGTATACTTTCTTTCCCCATCTATCCAAAGCTCTGGAATCTCTGTCAGAGGGTACTGGATTTTTTGCAATGGAAGCCTTAACCCCTTTTGGACCCTGGGAAATAGTTTCTGGATCAGCAGAAGGGTTTTTGTAAAGAAACTTGTGAGAGTCAGGGACTCTACAATATCTATCTGGCTTGGCTGGAGCAGGGGGCAAAGAGTCAGGAGATAAGCTGGATTCAGAGAACACATCATCCACAATGTCTAGCACAGGCGGAATAGCCAGGGGCCTGTGCTGAGGCAATAAGAGGAAATCCCTGAGCCTTTTCTTGGATTCTGAGTATTCCTGACTTTCCCAATGGAAATGTTCCCTCATGGTATGTAAAGTTTCCCCAAAAGAGTAATCCTCAGGAGGAGAGGCTGAAGGGAAAGATTCCTCAGCATCAGAGTCCTCATAGGGGGGTAAGGGGTATCCCTGGTCTGAAGAGGAATCAGAGGAAATGGAAACCTGATCAGAGGAGTCATAGTCTGTATCCTGCCTAGGCCTTTTCTCAGGAGGGGGATGGGAACCCCTGATTAGAGTAATGAGGTCTTTGGCTATTTTAAGCATCTGTTTCTTAGGCATGGAGGACTGTCTAGGAGAATGCTGTACTTGTTTCTTTGTCTTTAATGGTACCTTTGTCTTGGCTGTCGTTTTAATGGTAAGTTGTGAAGGTCTGAAAACACCCTCAGAAGCCGGTGCCTGCTCAGCGGCTCCGGACCCATCTGAGGGATTAGTTTCCGTAGACCCAGTACCTTGAGTTTCCAGAGGCCTAGTTGTCTCCGCATGGGAGTCGGAGGTGGCCTGTGGCTCTGAGGTAGCGGGTGTCAGGGGCTGCGAAAGCGCCTCACTGAGAACCAGCGACTGGCCTAGAAGAGGTTTCGCCGGTTTTGGACCTCGGATGGCTGTCTTTATCCTTGTCTTTGCGTTTTTTCGGAATTGCGATCATTGGTTGATCCAACGGCATAGTATAATTGAACCTTCGGCCAAAGTAGTGCAAAGCAAAATCAAAACGTCTTTTTATAGTGCGTTTGTTAAATCTAGCACAAAACCGACAACTACTGACGTCGTGATCAGGGCCTAGGCATTGAATACAATAAGAGTGGAAGTCGTTAAGAGGTATTTGCTTCCCACAAGAAATACAATTATTAACTTTTTCTGACATTGGTCTGAGGCAAGAAAAAAGTTTCCCCAATGGGGTACTTAGCTTTATTGAAGACTTCGGATCTGAAATTCAACTTCAAAAATCTCAGGAGTTGGCCGACCGGCACTTGCGATCTGCTTCCACTTCGGGCACCGCACGGCAAGAAAGACAGAAGAAAATGGCGTCGGATGCATATTATATACCCCTGGTGCACTGACGTCAGGGAAGAAGTGACAGCAACCGATGCCGGACCAAGACTTTGGAATTCTGTCCGACTGTGGGACCGCCTGACGGCAGGATAACCCAAGTGTGATGACTGCAGCAGTGTAACACAATGAACATCAAATAAAAATAGAACAGAGAAACACAAAATCAAAAACTGTAAATTCCCGGAAGTGTACGCATGCGCACACGCTCTCAGACTGCTTTCTCAGCAGTCTAGATAGGGGGAAAGGCATCTCAGCCCCAAGATGCCCAGCAGTCTGTGCAGCGGTGACGTCACGAAATGGAGGCACTCCAGACTGCAGCAGTCGCAGGCAGGACCAATCGCGGATTTGGACTGCAAGGACCAATCGTGCAAGGAATACTGGCAAAGGGGTTGTTCGGATATCGGCGGCAACAGAGCAGTTATTTGCCTCGTCAGCAAAGTGGATAGGGGAGCAGTTATTTAACTCGTCGGGCTGTTCGGATATCAGCGACAAGGTAAGCAGTGTGTGTGTGTGTGTGTGTGTGTGTGTGTGTGTGTGTGTGTGTGTGTGTACACGTGTAAAATGCCCCAGTTGCTATATACTGGTGGCTAGAGCAGACTCATGGTGGTGTGGTAGGGAATACTTCAGGCTTCAACCCTGTACCTTCTATGCAGGTGTTAAGGGCCTGAATTCCCTACCCACCACCATTTGTAAAAAATTTACAGATTTTTGCCTCATATTTGATCTGTTCTGCTCCTCATAATATCTGTGGTTTCTAAATCTTTAAATGCTTGATGTTTGATGGTGCAGTGGTAGCATTGTTGCCTCACAGCTGTAGGTTCTCAGGTTTGATTCTTGGCTGGGGTGCCTTCTGTGTGGGATCTTCATCTCCTCCATGTGTTTGTGTGGGTTTGCTTTTGTGTCCTCCCATGTTACAAAGACATGTCTACATTATTTCTTCCTGGGCCTCAGCTGAAAATAGTTTTTTTGTTCCAAGTCAGGCTGTCCTGGTTAACAAATGTTAAATAAAATTGACATGCATTTGAATTTCAGACTTCAGGTTTCTGAATGTTTAATTCCTTACATATTTGACGGTGCAGTGGTAGCATTGTTGCCTCACAGCTATAGGTTTTCTGCTTTGATTCTTGGCTGGGGTGCCTTCTGTGTGGAGTCTGCATCTCCTCCCTGTGTTTGTGTGGATTTGCTCTGGTGTCCTGCCATTTTACAAAGACATGTGAAAGCAGTATTTCTCCCTGGGCCTCTGCTGAAAATTGTTTTTGTTCCGTCAGAAGTAAAATTGACAGGCATTTGAATTTCAGACTTCATATTCTTCAGAAAATACATAGTAACACAACCTTTTATTCTAGCAATTTTCTAAGTTTATAAGATGAATATTTGAAATTTGTCCCTATTTTTAGGACTGTATTCCCCCATTATTGGCTTCGTCCAGTTTTTTTGTGCTAAGGTTGAGAACTATGGCAAGAATTGAATTCAGTGAATATGTTTGAGGGCTGTATTTCCTCATTACTGGGTTTGTCCAGGTGCTTTGTACTAACAGGCTGACAGCTATGGTGAGAACTGAATACACTAAATGATAGCCATTTAAGTTTCAGTCTTTCTCTCTTTCACAAAGCAGCTGATTTGGTGTAGTGGTATGTTGCTCTGACTGTTTTGCACAGGGACCTTGGCAGTAAAATGTATGGTGGTAACACAGCATTTTATTCTAGCAACTTTCCAAGATTATACAAGCAATGTTTAATGTGTCCCTGTTTTTTGGGCTTTTGACCCCGCCCCCCCCAATCAATTTTGGATTTTTCCAGATTTTTTGTGCTGTTTAAGAGAAGTTTAGTGCTGCTTATACTGAGTCGGCTTGCGTTGTTAATAGCACAACAGGTTGTGTACTTGCTTTTGATGCAGAAGGCTGTGGATTCTACTTCCACAAGGGGTGGATGCTGCCGTACTGAGAATGTCCTCCTTGGTGAAGATACCAACTATGAGCCTGTTATCAGTTTGCCATCCATTTCCTCTTGCAATATTACTAGCTTATCATTTTTTTAATGTAATATAGGCAATTTATTCCTCAGGGGCAACAGATTCTTTATATTTCGATGAAACCATGAAATATAAAGGTGTTTGCTAGCAGCAACCTCTTCAATAGTTACAGATTTCTTTAATGTGGAATTATTTAGATGACTTTTACTTCTTCAGAGATTGTGCATATTTACGGATAATGGACTGTAGAATTGTGCATATTTACTGATAATGGTGGACTGTAGAATTGTGCACATGTACTGATAATGGTGGACTCTAGAAGTCGGAGTAGACTTTTATGATGGAAATGTTCTGAACTGGGCAGTTTTGTCATTATGGGTGCATGCGTTTTGTTTCATTGCTTAATGGAAAAATGTTCAAAACAAATTTAAAACGCCCTCTAACAACTGTACTGTATTGTACAAGAAATATAATTTAGTACTTTCAGGAAAGTGTAACAAAGAGCACATGTATGTTTCATATGCAAGGGGTCTATGATCTGAAAACATCCCAAAATTAATCTATCTGCCACTGGCAAAATGTATTTTCTTTGAATGTGGGTTTCAATGCTGTTTCAATGAATGTGAGTTTCAAGGGCAGAGAAGTTTTAATGCCAAGTCTGTTTTCAATGTGAGACTGCATTGCTTTGTTTAGCAGATATCTTAGTGTTTGTGCTGTAAAATGCAAAATAAAACTTTCAAATGAAGTCCAAATCATCACA
Source organism: Protopterus annectens (assembly GCF_019279795.1). Classification (NCBI taxonomy): domain Eukaryota; kingdom Metazoa; phylum Chordata; order Ceratodontiformes; family Protopteridae; genus Protopterus; species Protopterus annectens. The sequence goes on from NC_056744.1 coordinate 980,989,914, forward strand.
GAAGTAAAGCAGTATGCACATTAGTGTTTATGGTACATGGAGTGAAATAGCCAAGTAATGGATCATTGGAATGGCTGCAGAGGCTCCATTCGACCAATATTTTTGTGAGGGGGAAGGGCGGCAAACTCAGGCCCAGCTGAACTATACCTCCCAACTGTCCAGATTTTCAAAGAATTAACAGATTTTTGCTTCTTATTTTTGGTTTGTTCCTCATAAAAGTTGTTGTTTTCTGGCAAACCATTTAGGAATTAAGTCACTAAATAATGATACACTGAGTTTCAGACTTCATAACCTTCAGAAAAATGCATGCTAAAGTAAGACCGGTTATTCTATCAACTGTCTCAGTTTATACAACAGCAATTTTTAGTACTGTTTATATGTTCCCCCAACATATTTGGCCTTGTCCAGATTTATTGCACTGACAGGTTGAGAGGTACATGCAAATAAATTGCTTTATAGAATTAGGCATAGCCAACCTCTCATCTGTCCCCGATTTTGGCTCAAAATGCTGCTATTCCCCCTAATAATCCCTCTGCAAAATAGCAATTTTGGAAGAAAACATGGAGGGTTTACAATTAAGAAATAACTGTAATAATCAAAGTTATCGATTACTTTTATTTCAGAAATGCATGTAGATTCTTTTATTTTGTTAGCTGCTCAAGTTAGCAGTACTAATATTAAACTGTCCCTTCTTTGACAGGTTCCCAGCTGTATTGTGTGGCTATTTTATATTTTTGAATCACATTTTTGGGCCATTTTTCATAAAATTGTGGGTTTTTTTGGCAAATTAGTGACAAATCATTAAAGACTAAAGTTAGAAAATAATGACAGACATTTGAGTTTCAGATTTCATACCCTTCAGAAAATTCATACTAATGCAAGACCTATTATGTTATCTTTCTAAGTTTATAAGAGCAATATTTAAAAATTGTCCTTATTTTTGGGCCTTTGACCCACTTCTATGTATGGCTTTGTCCAGATTTCTTGCTCTGAGGTTGAGAGGAATGACAAATGTGTCAGGGCCATCACAGTCAGCCAGAGGCATTTCAAATTGTGACAGACTTGTTGCACCCCACTCCCCCATGTAGTGACTCTGGATGTGTCCAAGCAAGGCAAGGAGTAGTTATGCAGTGTAAATGTGCAGTGTCTCCCCCCATCCAAGGTAGACACAAGTACTACATTGGCTTTTCATCTGTCCTTGATTTTGCAGAATGGTCTGGTTTCTGTCATATTTTTGTACTGTTGATTTATGCTTATTACTCAGAAAGTGCCTGTTGCTCTGTGTTTAAGTAGCAATGCTTTAATGACCATAAGGAAAGCTTGTCTGAGATCATAAGATGCAAGTAAGCTTTAATAAGCACACTGTTAAAATATAAAGTATTGCCAACATTGAAAGCCTTTCTGTTGTTGCCATGCAGAGAATACTTAACCAGATAATGTATAAGCCTTGGGTAATGAAGGACAGGATTACATTATTTTAAAAAGCTCATTACACTTGTTGGAGACTTCCAGTCATCTCTACAGGCTTTACCCATAAACTAAACAAAATGCTAATCATTTGTGGTCCATAACCTGTACAGTAATCCTTTAAGCAATGCATCTTGAGCTTGTTTCTTGTTTGCTTTTCATTTTTTACTTTGATCATGTTTCCCCCATGAAACAAGTAGATAGTTGTCAGGCAGCAGGTCTTTTTTGGATAAGAAACATTTTTACAAGTGGGGGCATCAGAGCTTTCTACTTTCAGCATGTTACTTGGTAATTTAATAAAGCTGAATATAAATTATAATTAGAACTGCAGTGCAAGAAGTGGTTTGAGTTGGGTGCTGCATGTTTTTCTTATACTTGATTTTGACTGGCATTCCATTAATGTATTTAAAAAGTAATTTATTTTTTCATGCCTCACAACCTTTTGTTTCCATCTAGATATTAAGTAAGCTGTCATGCAGCCAATGCACTGAAATATTTTTATTCTTCTACACTTATTTTTGTCTTCATTGGACTCTCAAAATGAAGATTTGTCATCCAGGGCAGCATATTTAATTAAAGTTAGTTTTTGTGGTTTTGAGCACAGCTCCTCCCCTTTCTAGTTGACCACAGCCCTTTCCATTGATCCCACCCATTCAGCTGTTTCCTGCAGCCCCCCCCCCCCCTTTGATTTGAAGTCACCAGCCGCCACTTCTATCTTCCCACAGCTGAATTTCACAGCCACAGTACAGTTTGGGGTAAATGGTCTGTGCCAGCCTTACCTCCACAGTCCATGGGTAAATATGAGTGGTTGTGCTTCACACCATGATAAACTGTTGTCACCTTAGATGCTGTCACTTTGGAAGCTTCACTAGTTGCATTACATGGCTGAATAAAGTTGTCATTACAATGTTCTTTTTCTGGAGCTGAAGGCTTTGCTGTTCCACAGGAGATGCACGTAGCCATGGCATCCACATCTGGAACAGATCGCAGCCATGAATAACTTTGCTTCCATGTCTTAAGTGCAGAATGCTTTTAACTTTACAGGTGACATTCTGCTGCTTCTATAGTCTCTTGCTGATCAACTGACCTTTTCCCAAACATGATTCTTGCAGGATCCCTGATCAGCACCACACAATAAACCTAAACAGCTATTAATACCAATCCAGAAAAAAGAAGCTATGTCTTACCATAACGTTCCATCTGAGTTGTTGATCTTCTTCCAGTCATCACTGATAGGTTTGGTTCAGAGCCCTCATAACAGAGTTGGCCTTATACACCAAGCTTGCGTGCACCAAAAACTCTCGAGCAAAGCTGCTACCCACAATGCCCTTCACTCAGTTACCTCAGATCGAGTTTGCATGCAACATATAGGAGAAAACAGAAAGTCAGAGGCCATCTCTGCACAGAAACCCTGAAACATCACAAAGACCCAGATCATCTGCCAGGAGCCTTTGGCGTGGGATGGTGGGAGGGTGTGATGACTGGAAGAAGACCAACAACTTAGATGGAATGTTATGGTAAGGCATAACCTCTTTATCTGAAGTTGTTAATCTTCTTCCTATTCATCACTGATGGGACAGAATCCTAAGCTACTTGGAGAACCTGGGTGGCCCTTATGGAAGAACATTCCTGACAACCATTGAGCCAAAGGCCGCTCTTTCCCTGGAGATCAGATGCAATTTGTTATGCTTGATGCAGGTATGGAGTTTAGCCCAAATGGCTGCTGCACAGATGTCATCCATGGAGGACCTACAGTGAAAGGCAACCGATGCTGCAATAGCCCTAGTTGAGTGAGCTTTGATTTGACCAAGCTTAGACTCATTTGTACGCGAATATGGGAAGCTAATGCAGTCCCTGAGCCATTTTGACAAAGTAACTTTAGATACTGCACATCCCATCCTAGGGCCAGAAAAGGAAATGAAAAGTTGGTCCAACTTGCAAAAGGACTTTGTTCTATCCAGGTAGAAACGTAATTGTCTATGAACATCCAATGAATGTAGGCAGTATTCTCTCTTGTTTGAATAATCTGGAAAAAAATACAGGGAGCTCAATGGACTGGTTGACAGAAAAGTCAGAAACCACCTTAGGGAGAAAGGATGGGTTAGTACGAAGTGATACTCTGCCCTTACGGAAGATCAGATAAGGGATCTTGATACATAAGGCTTGCAACTCAGATATTCGTCTGGCTGAAGTGATCGCCACCAGAAATAAGGATTTCCATGACAGGAATTTTAGATCACATGTTGCAGTAGGCTCAAAAGGGGGTAGAGAGAGAAACTGAAGAACCTGGGAAAGATTCCATGCCTCCACCAGTTGCCTGATGGGAGGTCTGCTGTGGAAAATTCCCTTGAGGAATGTCTTGCAAAGTCGAGTGGAAATAAGCGGGACTCCATCTGGACCATTATGGAAGTTGGAAATAACTGCTAAATGGACTCGAATGGTGGAAGCTGAGGCACCATTGTCGAACAACTCAGCAAGATAATGAAGAGTAGTAGCTACAGAAGCTGAGAAGGGATCTAGCTTCCGATCATATGACCAGATAGAGAATCTTTTCCATTTGTCCCTCTAATGTTTTCTGGTGGATGGTTTATGTGAGGCCAGGATAATATCACGGACAGATGAGGAGAGGGTTTCCTGCCTGGCAACTAACGAAAATGGAGGAACCAAGCTGTCAGCTTGACAGTGGATAGATTCGGTGGAGTCAGACCTTGTGGGTGAGATATGAGGTCCTGATGAGTGCCTAGGATCCAAGGAAGTTGTAACAGATGAGGTCGGAGGAAGGGAAACCACACTTGACGATGCCATAATTGGGCAATGAGGATCACTTTGCTTCTCAACCGAATAGCTTTCCTTAGAAAAAGGGGGATCAGAGGAATCGGAGGATAAGCATAAAGGAGACCAGCGGGCCAATCGTGAATCAAAGCATCTCTCGATGAATCCCCGTGAGGGGGAAAGAGGGTAAAGTAGCTGCTGCATAAAGGGGCAGCGTGCGCCCCTTTATTTGCCAACATTGTTCTCACTCAATAGGAAACAAATTTTGTTTTTAAAAAATGACCTATTCAAATTTTGTACGTTTTATGGTCGCTTTCTTGATGACATCCTGATATTTTGGGATGGTTCTCAAGAAGCCTTGGACAGTTTTTTTGAGATTTTGAACAGTACAACTTTTTTGTCCTTCACCATGGAATCTGCCATGGACACAATACACTTTTTAGATATCAAAATCACTAAGGACTATGTCAAAAAAGGGTTTAATTTGACCATTTATAGAAAACCTACCTTCTCTAACACCTTGTTACATTTTGAAAGTTGCCACCCCCCACACCAGAAGAAGTCACTTGTCAAGGGACAGGGGGTGAGGATAGCACGGATGGTCAGTGAAGTCAAACAATTTATTGATGAAATTGATACACTGCTATGCTGATTAAGAGAGTTTACCCTGAAGTTTTTATTGATCCCATCCTGCAGGAAGTTATTACAAAAAGAACTGATGGTATTTTGTTCCCCTATTGGGTACTAACTTGTCAACCACAGCCACACACACCTTTGATGGTGGGTCTGGTAATTTGAGCTCTATGGTTACCGATAAAGGCTTTAATATGGCTTTGATTTTGACGTTTAGTCCCATTTTTAATGATATTAAGGAAATTATTAATAACAATTGGTGCATATTAACTGATGTGCAAGAAGGTAAAGTCAAAATAGGAAGTAGGCCATTGGTGATTTATAAAAGAAGTTCCAACATTAAAAACATGTTGGAAAGGAATGCACAGAAAAGTGGGGGTGGTCGTATGAGAAGATGCGGATACTGCCCCCAATGTTGTTACGTTTTTGAAACAAATGTTAATATCAAAGGTTATGGTAAAGAGAAATTAACACAAAAGTTCAACTGTACGACAACATGTTTAGTGTACATTGCTATCTGCCAATAATGTGGTAGGTTTTATATTGGAAAAACAAAAAATGCATTGAACAAATGGATATACCAGCACATTTACGACATCCGTAAAGCCAACTTGTCTAATGCTTTAGCTAGACATGTTTTTGAGCACAGTGGCCATTGTTTGATTTTCAGGTATGGAGCAAATCGCTGACAAAGATATGAGGGGTGGGCCTAAAGACATATGGCTGGAATACAGAGAGTTCGTTTGGCAACTCCGTGTTAATGCTACCAACCCCCCCAGGTCTCAACGAGACCTTGTCTATTTCTAATTAACTAAAATTAAAATCAGAGTTTTCTATTTGATCATCACTAAATTAACATTTTAACAGTTTTTTCAATTTACTCAATTTTATGTTCTGTTCGTGAATTAACATTAGTTGTAGTAATGATATGTTTATTAACATTATGTCTGGATTTGATAATGTCAATGTAATATGACTGTGGTTTAATGGGATGTTTTAATCACATCCATTTTTATTAATCATATTTACGGGTACGTTGACATCGACATATTTACTTATTTATATACTCAAACATTCATATATTCATTTTAGTATTTGTATTTATTTCGAACTTCATTCAAATACTGTTTGATGTACATGCATTTTTAAAAATGAGTTTTTTGATACACATTTATATATTCATTATTGTTTAGGAATAAGAGTACGTTTATAGAGTCAATTTAAATATTTTTTTTGTCGTTTTTTTTTAGATTTATATATGTATTTTTTCCTTAAGAATTAATTGTTCAACTAATTGGGGGGAATGTTTTTATGTACCATGTGACTATCATGGAAGGTATTTAAGTTTGTAAAAATTCATTTTGTGTGTTTCTGATGAAGTCTAAGGCTTAAGGCCAACAAAAGCGCTAAATCAATAAAGTGATTGCTGTGATACTCTGTGTTTGGACCCTGCTTCTGTTCTGGATTTAGCTGCTGCATTTTGTGTTTGAGGGGGAGGCGAAAAGATCGCAGCATAGCTGGTCTCAATGGCTGAAGATTTCTACCATCACACAGATTGAGAGACCACTCGTGAGGATGGAGGATGCATCTGCTTAGCCTGTCCACAATCACTTTGGAGCTCCCCGGGATACGCGTTGCAATGAGAAAGCGGTTGGAAGCTATCGCCCAATGCCAGATTCTCATGGCTTTGCGACATAGGGGATAGGATTTGGTCCCTCCCTGTTTATGTATCAGTCAACGGACATGTTTTCCGACTGGATAGCAATCGTTCCGGATGGGAGGAGTGGGTGAAATGCTCTTAACTCCAGGACATTGATATCCAAGTGGACCTCTATGCTGGACCACGTGCCTTGGACGAACTTTCCCTGGAAGTGGCCCCCCCACCCTATCAGGGAAGCGTCCGTGGTCACTGTGGCGCTGGGCTGGGGAGCCTGGAAGGGGCGACACCAAAGATTTTCGTCTGTACTCATCCACCAGAGGAGATCTTGTTTGCAGGTGTTGGTGATGAGAATCTGTGAGCTCAAGGGATGAAGACTGGATATCCACTGGGACAGGAGAAGCCATTGTACTAGTCTCATGTGTAATCTGCCTAGGGGAACAATTGGGATGGCTGCTGCCATAGACCCCAAAACCTGAAGAACTTCCCTTGCAGACACCTTCCTTCGACAGAGTAGCACTTGAACTTGTGCCCTTAATCTCTGAAGCCTGTGAGGGGGAAGAGAGACCTGATTTGATTGATTGTTGAATATTGCCCCTATAAATTCCAATTGTTGTGAGGGCTGAAGGTTAGATTTTTCCCAGTGAATGGTGATGCCCAGTGACTCCGCTAGAACTAGTGTGTAGTGGAGGGCCCTGTCCAAAAGGCGCTTGGTGGAGGCAGAGAGGAGCCAATCGTCTAAATACAGAAACAACTGGAATCCCCGAAGTCTCAGATGAGCTGTGACCACTGCTAGGCATTTATTGAACATTCTGGGGGCCGTCGAGAAACCGAATGGCAGGGCTCTGAATTGGTAGTGATTGGCTCCCAGCCTGAAGCGAAGGAGACTCCTGGAGCACTTGTCCATTTTGATGTGGTAATACGCATCCCAGAGATCTAACGAGCACATCCGCACACCCTCTCACAGAAAGGGGAGGCTGGTTTGAATCAAGATCATGTGGAACTTGGTCTGAACCACTGATTTGTTTAGCTGGCTGAGATCCACAATGGGCCTCCAGTCACCGGTCGTCTTTGGCACTAAAAAGAATCTTGAGTAAAACCCTGATCTGCACTGGTCTGGGGGGACCTGTTGAATGACTCATTTTTTGACATATCGTTCGTAGTTCAGAAGCTGCCTCCTCCCTCTGAGTGGGTGGAACATCGGGAAGGGATTTCGAAGGTCTTAGATAAGAGATTAGGGGAATGGGATAGCCTTTGAAAAATATTCTCTGCACCCACTGATAGTTTGTAATGGAGAGCCAGGCAGCTTGGTGCAGAGAGAAACGCACCCAGACTACTTCCAGAGGAAAGCAATTGGGCAGCGCTTCATGAGCGCTGATACGGTCTTCCCGATAAATAATCTCTGGAGACTTGATTTCGGGGGCCCCCTCTGCCCCGAAAGGGGCGTCTTTCATTACTGGAACCCCCTCTGCCTCTGGGGGAGTCCTCACCACGTGCGTCATGGAAAGGACCTTGAGACTTCTTGTGCCATATCTTTCCACTCCTCTAGTTCCTAGAGAAGGAACGCTGAGGTTTGGAAAAACATAGACCCACAGCAGACAAGGTCTTCCCATCCTGTTCGCACCTGGCTAGTCTATCCTTGATGTTAGCACCAAACAAAGCTGATGGTTTGATAGGGGCATTTAAAAAGGAAGACTTGAAGGAGTCCGTGAGGTCACAAATGTGTTTCCAGGCATGGCGTCTCATAACTACGCCTGCACCCGCAGCTCTAGCTGTCCTTCGGTTGTGTGGGACAGCAACCTCGTGGACGAATTGGATATTGGCTCTAGGGTGGCAAGTTGGGAAACAATTTTATCATGTGCCCCATCCAAAACTTGACCCACGAGGGTTCCAGAGACCTCAGAGATGAGATCTCTCTGGAGCCTCGTAAAATGTGCCAGAAAGTTCAGAGACCTGACAGCAAATGTCGCTGATGCAAAAACTCGCTTCCCTAATCTGTCCACCGCCCGGGACTCACTGTTGGGTGGGTGAACAGCAGGACTTTGCTCTGCAAGGTCCTTTTTCGTGGCTTCCGCCACCACCATAGCATCTACTGGCAAACCTCTCGACCAAAGGGGTTGATCCTCTGGACGGGAAGAGTATCTTATCTGATCTCCTGGGGATGGCCTCAATGGAGTCAGGGTTCTTCCATGCCTGTGGCACGATAAGCTTGACCAACTCACTGGTGGGGGGGTCACCCAAGAAGCTGTGGCTCAGACAGAGAACTGGTGGGATGTCCGACGTAGGAAGATTGCTCGAAGCAAGCACTCTCTCCATCACCTGGCAGGCCCACCTGAAGAGGAATGGGAGCCCGGAACCGGGGTCACACCCCACTCCAACCAGGTCCGCTCCTGGGGACGGACCCTCAAGCAATACCCGGGCAGGAGTCACCCTCGGTCCCGAAGATGGAACCGGCAACACAACCGGAACCGTGGCCAGAATCGAGGGTTCCACCCCTCAAGAATGAGATTGAGGAAGGGTGGGTTCCGAAAGAACCAACACCCAAAGGGGCCTCAGACAGTCGTTTGCACTGAGGAAGGGGGTCCTCTCATAGACGTCGGAAATATGAGCCTCAGAACTGAGGGATCCAAGGGAGGAGAGAGTATGTAGGGGTCACCGGTGTAATAGACCCTAAGCCTGGAGTGGGATGGGGTCTAGGAAAATTTGTAATTCTCCTGGCGGTCAGCAGCTGATCAAAAAGATGCACCACATCCAATTCTGAAAAGCTCCTGGTGGACCTTACCGATGCCCATGAGGGGGAATTAGGCCGGTCCAAAAAGGGGCTGAAGGCTTGTCCGGCAAATGGATCCACAGACGGGAAGGGGCTGAAGGCTTGTCCGGCAAATGGATCCACAGACGGGGTGTACTGGGTCCGTGGTGAATTAAAGAATGGCACTGACAATTCCAGTTTGGAAACCGGCAACAAGGGAATGATCGGAGCCGAGAACGGGCTCGGAGCCAAGGTCACAACTGGGGTGCAGGTCAATAGCAGCTCCAAAGCGGTTGTCGGAACCGACATCGGAGTAGAAATGGGGGACATCAGTGCCATGGTAGAGACAAACTGGTTGGAACCGAGGTTGTAGTGGGCACCGAAATAGTCAGAGCCGGAACAGGCACTGACGAGGTGACCTCGGTATGAATCACTGGTGCCAAACTCAGAGTTGTGGTGGTCGGAACCGAGGAGGCGATATGATGCTCAGTAGAATTTTTGTGGGCCTTGTGCTTATGGCTTTTACCCTTATCACTGGCCGGTGAAGAGGGGTCTGAATGAGGACGTTTCATGTCCACAGGACGGGATGAGACCTCCGACACAGAAACAGCCTCCGAAAAAGGCGAAGGAAGCAGGCCCTTAAGAATCAACTTGTGTCTTTCATTCAGCATCCACTGGTTGAAGCTGGCACAAATATCACAAGGAGGTTTTGCTGATAAGTGTGGAACCCCCAAACAATACACACACACACCATGTAAATCACTATTCGGGAGTTTACCACTGCAAGAAGAGCAGTGTTTAAATCCCGCAAGTCCCTTTGTTTTCTGACATAACAGGAAACACACACACACTAAAGTAGAAGAAAGTGGAGAGAGATAAAGAGAGGGAAATACCAACAATGGTACTGGGAATACCACAAGGGTAAAAGGGTCAATACCAACAATGGTACAAAAAGAAATACCTGTGGGTAGAGCTGAATGGGTAAATAGAGAAAATTAGCAAACTGACAGAAAAGATTCACAAATACTTATAAAATTTTGAAAAATGTAACACTTAGCTTGAGAGCTTGGTGAAATGCTGCTATATGGCTGAGCGGCAAACGAGTTCAGAGGTAAATGAGTGAAGGGCATTGTGGGTAGCAGCTTAGCTCGAGAGTTTTTGGTGCACTCAAGCTTGGTATAAGGGCAACTCAGTTCTGAGAGCTCGGAACCGAACACATCAGTGATAAATAGGAAGAAGATTAACAATTTCAGATATACTATTAAGAGACATGCAGCAACAGTGCCTTAGGGGCCCGTGCCACAGTCACTAGCCAAAGATACTTGCTCACATCTTGCAACATGAAACTCTCCAGGCTTGTAGTAACAGTATGCCTTGATATATAGCAATCAATAAGGAAAACATTTACCTGTGGGTGCAAGAGGGCTCGAACTGAAAAATTAACAGTAGGGGTTCAAGCAATGTAATGCAGTAACAAACTCCTGTACAACCGTGACACACAGCTGTTACACAGATGAACCTAGCACACACAGGAGGACATGCAGATCAAATAGAGAAGGCATTCAACTGAGATTAAAATCTGGGGATCAAACACTGAAGCAAAAATAACTATTATGCCAAGTGGAGACCCTCAGTTTTCACACACATGAACCCAACTCAAAGGTATCCAGCTGAGAATAAAGCCTGGACACACAGCGATATAGCCACAACGGTCACATATTCAGAGACATACTGCAGGCAGACAAGATCATAAAGATGAAATACATGGTAGGCTCAGCAGCCATAATCCCCTCTGCAACCATAACAACTTCTGTAGAGACAAATTAGCCATGTCATAAGCCACTCAGATGATAGTCTAATTTGATTACATTACCACAAAGCTAAAAATAATGGGGGAGAAAGGCTTAAAAATTAGGAACATATTTAAATGCTGCTCTTACAAACTTAGAAAGTTGGTAGAGCAACAGTTTGCTTTATCAGGGATTTTCTTAAAGATATAAAGTGTAAAACACAAATCTCCCTCATTATTTAACGACTTCATACCTCAATGACTTGTTAGAAATCTACACAGTATATGCGAAAAAGAACAAAAGATACAAGGCAAAAATCTGGACATTCTGCAACAGTCTTGACAGTATCACCAGACATCTCATCCTCTTAGCACAAGAAATCTGGACAGCAGTAATCATTGGGAGCAATATGTTAACTACTACTTACAAGCTTAGAAAGTAGTTAGAATAACAGTTTCTACTCTATTGTGCATGTTTTCAAAGACATGAAGTCTAAAATACCTGTCATTATTTACTTACTGACTTCAACCCTCAATGATTTGCTAGAAATCCACACACTATATGAAAAACAGAAGATGAGGCAAAAATCTAGACATTCTGCAACAATCTAGACAGAATCGCCATACCTCTCCAACCACTTAAAACAAGAAATCTGGACCACCACTAATCAAAGGAGGACAAAATTACTACTTATTCAAGTTACTTTCTAGGATTACAACAGTTTTGCTCTATTGTGTATTTCCTCAAAGATATGAAGTCTGAAACATAAATATCTGTCATCATTTAAGGACTTCATTTTCTCAACCATACCTTAACCTCTTAGCACAAGAAATCTGAATAAAGCTTAAACTAATGAGGGACAACTTTTAAATATTGCTCTTATAACTTAGGATTTGTGTTAGCATGCATTTTCTGAAGGATATGAAGTCTGAATCAAAATTTTTTGTCGCAATTTGCCTGAAAAGTAAAAATTCTATGATCAATAGACTGTTTTGTGAGAAAAAAAAATGGACAAACAAAACAAGAAATATGCAAACCAAAAGTTGCTAAAATAAAATATATGTTATGAAGGACATAATGTCTAAAACTCATCATTTCAACCCTCAAACTGCCTGCCAGCAGAAAACCCTACATTTAGTAAATAACAGACAAAATATCATGCAAAAATCATAACAGTCTGCAGAGTTGGATCCCTTACCTTCCACTACAGTGATTACTTCTGTGCAAAGTGTGTTTTGTCTTTTAAAAAAGACCCAACCTTTCTCCTATGGCTGCCTGTCTTTAGACTCTGAAACAGTGGTCGGTGGTATACAGCAGCAATGGCAGATGGCTCGAGCAATGGCAGCAGTCAGAGCAACAGCAGCAGAAGCAAGCCGCAAGGATGGCTTCGTCCTCTCAGCAGCAGCCCAGGATCGTAAACTGAATGGCTATTCCACTTTCATAGTCAAAGAAAGCGAAGCATGAAAGGATAAGCAGCAAAAGAAAGTACAGTAGTAACGGAAAAGGAAAAAGACAGCAGCTCCACAGTCCAAATCGCAGTACCTTTTCAGAAAAGTTACCAAGTAGCCGAGAGCCCCACCTTGGATTCCTTAATTTTCTCAGCACTCTAACTTGTTGAGTGGCTGCTTGCAATGTTGGGAAAAGAGTTTGTTGTTCAGCTATTTTCCCAATGCAGCAAAGAGTCAATCAGAATGGGGGTGATGTCAGCTTTCACCTGCATACAAGATGTGCTGATGAAGCAGTGCAGCATTTTACGTGAAAAACTGGAGTATGAGTAACAGAACCAAAGAACAAGAGTACTCCTTTTCCTGGAGTGTCCAGAAATGAAAACAGAGGGGTGACAACCATAAGCCCAAGTGAAGAAACTTCCAGTTTGATCAACTAGTGCTCACTAGTATAAGCAGCAGGCAAGATAAGACTGTGAGGAGTTTTCAAAAACAATCTGTAATAAGGGCAGGCAGCTCAAAAGCAACACTGGATGGCTGAGTGGGCACTCAGTATTCTGAGTCTACTAAATACAATTGAAGGATAAATGTATTTAGATAGTTTATACATTTGATATTTTCATGCTACTGACAAGTGCAATCAAAGATAAGGGGAAGAAATTTTGTAGTCAAATTAACAAAAAGGGCAAACTACAACAGAAACAATTGATTTAACATTACATGACAGTCAAGGTGGAAGGGTAGGGAAAAACAGCAAAACAGATCTTTAACCAGCTAGATGAAATCAGACATGGAAACTTGTGGATATAACCTCCATTTCATAAAGACCAGGTACTAAAAAAAATCTATGGCATACTATATGGCTCAATAAAGTGTTTTAGTTAAGAACAAATACTGCACTTAAGGTAAAACATTAAAAAAAACAATTCAAGCACCAGAAATATTTAACCAAAATAAGGATAATGTACTTTGATTTTTTTAAATTTTCATGATGTAGAAATACTTGAAGAAACATAGATCTATAAAAATTAGTTTTATTGCAGATGAGTCACTACTACTTTTTCTTTCGGCTTTTTCCTGGTTAGGGGTCGCCACAGCGGATCACCTGTCCGCTCATGATTGGCAGTTGAGTTTGACAGTGCCAAGGTGCCAGCCCGGCGCCCAACCTTCCACAGAAGGCACACACACACTCACACCTAGGGCCAATTTGGAGTGTCCAATCCACCTACAGCATTGTCTTTGGGATGTGGGAGGAAACCGGAGCACCCGGAGGAAACCCACACGATCACAGGGAGGACATGCAGACTCCACACAGAAGGCACCCCAGCCGAGAATCGAACCGGAGAACCTCTTCCTGTGAGGTGATTGCAGATTAGTCACTACAAGGTGAAAAAGAAAAAAAAAAGACTGTGTCAGATAAAAATATAATAAAACAGCAAAAGGACAAGAGAAACCAACCAGAGGGACTACCAAGATGGTAGCACACCAATCAACAGGTCACTTAGAGCTCTCCCAGTGTGAAAACAAACTCTGGAAAGCAGACACCAAAATCCATTTATTTTGGAGAAATCATTTGCTGGTTAGTCACTATGCTGCCTGGATGTTCACAAAGAAGAAATCTGGTGAAACTAAGAGGAAACTAAGAAGAAACAACTCTGGTGAGGAACAGCTTCTGAGAAAAAACAAATCACGTAACATCCTCGGTACACAAGATAGCGTCCAGTAACTTGGAGGAAAACATAAATCAAATGCATTCAGAGGTGCTTAAAATATGTGACAAACTGGAGGAATGCATACAGTCAAATGGCAAAGGCTGGAAACAAAAGAAGGTGGTATAAAGTAACTATTCAGATAAGCTGACAAAAAATGCAGACATCATAGGCTGATCATAGTCTGAAATGAAGTAAAGACTGGCAGGATATGAGGCTTCACAAGGACCTATTTCAAAAATATATATTTAGAAGACAGTGCACACAGAGAAAACCTGAGATTTTCTGCGCTATACCAGAGAAAACAGAAGGAACAGACTGCATTAATTTTATGAAAATAATAATAAAAAAGCAAATGGACTGGAATTCCACTGCAGGATGTCTATGCTCCAAATTTGGCCACCTGAAACAACCCAAGACATGTAGTAATAAATATGAAATCCTATCAGCAGAGGGAGCTGCTCTTGGCAAAAGTTTGACAGAAGAGTAAAAGCATTATAAAATGTAGACAATGTGTTCTTGGAAAATGTTTACTCATTGTACGCCAGGCAGAAGAGAAGAAAGCTCATCAGTACAAGCAGAATGTTGAGAGCCAGGTGTGGCATTTAGGTTGTTTTATCCAGTTGTCATCAGGATATTTTTTACATTTTTGGATGGAAAGCAGGTAAAAGAGGAAATGAAAGTTTATTCAAGAAAAAGTCAGACAGCAAGATGACAGGGATTCTGTTTTTCATTCCTCTGATAATGGCACGCCCCACAGACAAAGCTTGTCAATAAATCCTTGTCTAATGTTCCAAAAGAAAATGACTGAGTGACAGAAAAAAGCTCAGGAGCAGACCAGAAAAAAAACAGGAGAGAAAGGTTATAAAGTAAAAGGTATACAGGAATTAGTATTCCAACAATGATCCTTTTTTAGACATTTACTGTTATGGTGAGTGCACTAACAAAACTGCACATCTTGTTGTGAATCACAGTCACGGTAATATTCATAGGCTGACAGGTAAGTACTAAGCTAGCTGCACTTGTGGGCCATTTTAAGTCTAGCCAATTTCCTTTTTGCGCTCTAAATAACCCATCCCATGGTTGACAGTTATACATTACCCCTAATAAGAATAACTGGGATCATACAATGGATAATTTGAGGGGACACATGCATGGGATAAAGCATTTAGGAGCTGTCTCTGCCCATTAGTAGTACAAGAGTCAGTCCTGGGGTAAATTTTCCATTTCCCATCTACAGATTGCAATTGAATATGGACAGGGATGATCTTCGTTTTATGTGAATTGGGAGTTTTTTACACAGCATCAGTATCCTCTGCGAGATATAACCGTCCCTCCAAACTGTTCTGTTGATGGTACAGAAGAGGTTTAGATCTCTAGACAAGAGTACTTCTGGTGCCATGTGACTTGCTGATGTGCACTAAATCCATCAGTAATGGGTCAGGGGATGCCTTGTGTGCCTGATGCAGGCCACCTCTTAGAAGTCACAGAGTACAGTGACAAGGCTTTAAGTAAGTCCATGTAGGGCAAGTTATTTAGGCCTTGTACCCTGTTAGTAAGGTATCTCTGTGGGAGTTTCAGTTGTTGCATGTGTCTAGACAGATACATGCCAAAGGGGCCATTATATTCAATGACTGGCCTAATGAGGGCTGAGAAAAAGGGGGATGATAACATCCCTAAATCTAGATATAATCCCTTTGTTTATAAGTTGTACAATATAGAAGGACTTTCTTACAATAGACACACGTAGGTCAAAAGTTAGGTCACTGTCCACAAAAGTTCCCAAATCCAAAAAATCTGGGTAAACTCTTAAGGGCATGTTGTATGACATATGGGAAGATTCCCATAGAAATGTCCACTGTAGGAAGCCCTAAGGGATGGCCATGTCAAATGCTGTCCCTGAGCCAGACATTCAGTTTATGTTTGATAAAGGTGTGGATGAAGGACTACATGGCAATCTCACACATACTGTGGGGTGAAACAGAGACATCCATGAACAAGACTGCTGATGTGGCAAGCAGCCTTGACCAAATTGTGTTTTAATGTGTCACCCATAATATTTTCATACCAGAACAAGCACTTAGCCAAGACTGCTTGGTAACTTGGTCTGCTCTCCTTCACTGGGACAAAGCAGACCAACAGCTGCTCTGATGGTCTAATGTCTTTGGTCCTGTCTATAAAATACACTCTGCCTTACATAGTGGATCTCTTGACCAAGCAGTTGGTAGCCCCCTACACCTAACAGGTGCAGGATTCTCTCGCCATTCTTTTTAGTTTTGGAAAATAGACCAGCATTGAATACATTGACTAAGGCAGACCTTCAGAACACAACTGGTATAAAAAACGGCTGGCATTTAGTCTCGTTCAGTCTTAAGCATGTACTGCTCCCCTCACATTATGGACTGCAATTCAGAAATCCTCCTGAACAAAATAAATACCACCAAATATGCTGTTTTCCAGGAAAATAAATTCAAGAGAATCCAGTGTTGCTGCTTTAAATGGATCCAAATTTAATTTTTATAAGATGAAATATATGTCCTAAGGAGGAGGGATTGGACTGAGTAGGATCCTTTTATAATATTTCACTATTGGCATACTGCTTATTAGGGGTTGAGCAGGAGGAAAGCAAAAGGAAATGACTGAAACTGTATTTTCATAAAGGATGGGAAAATCCTGCTACAAAAAATTCTAGTAAATAACAATGCCAGTGGAGCTTAAAACAATGTCATTTGAGTGCTTGCTGCTCCAAAAGGAGAATCCTCCTCATTTTGCCACTTATAACTTCCTTTTATTAAGTTTACTAGCCTCACTCATCATCTCATCATGTTAAGCATGTCCTCCAAGTACTTAAAAAGGATGAGGGTCAAAATTATCCATGCTGTAAACCTGAGGCTCTGGAGGTTTTGGATCACTAAGGCTACCAACTGCTTAGTCAACAGATCACTGCGAAAAGCAGAGTGCAAGGTCCATTCCAGTTGCATTATAAACAACATCCAGTGCTCTTCCCTGCTAGAAAGGAGCCAACAGAATCATTTTGGGTCTTTCTATTCTCAACTTATGGTGAACTGTAGGTAGCACAGGGGCCGTGTGTGTGTGTGTGTGTGTGTGTGTGTGTGTGTGTGTGTGTGTGTGTGTGTGTGTGTGTGTGTGTATATATATATATATATATATATATATATATATATATACATATATATAAATACACAGACACACACATATATATATATATATATATATATATATATATATACACACACATATATATATATATATACACACACACACATATATATATATACACACACATATATATATATTTGTATTTATGTCCATTTCATTTTGTGTAGAACGTTGCCATTTGATAGTTGTGTGTGGCTGGTATTTCTGATACCCTCTCATTCTGCCATTAGTATACTGAAGACTGTTTTGTTCAGAAGCTATCCATGGTTCCTGGGAATTGTTGTACTGATTGTCTCTAACAAGATGTTGAGTTCTGAAAGAAAGCAGGAGGCCCTGATATTGATTTTGGAATGCAAGGCTAGTCTGCAAAGGAAATACGAGTATGCCCCCACCCCTAATTTGTTTATGTACCACTTGACTGTACTTTTGTCTGTGATCAGGTGCAGGACGTCTGGTTTCCAAATCAGTTTAAATGATTTCCATACTACTATAATAACACCTCTTTGATGTTAATATGCCAGCTCCTGTGTTTCTGAGACCACTGAATCTTTGCCATGACACTGTAGGATTGCACCCTTCAGGCTAGGACTGGTGCACTCTTACAAAAGCTTGATTACAGGGGGTGCAAATGAAAGGGCACCTCCACACTCATCTACATCCGAGATGCACACTATGCAAACTCTCTCTGTATGCATGGTGGGACCAGAACTTTCTTCTTTTGTGGTTGCAAATGCTGACATCACTGAATTTTTCACATATAAAACACTGTCAGTGTACTATTAGAATGACAAATGCCAAGTAACTTTGGGACATGAGGGGCTCCTTGTTGTGAGGAAAGTCCAGTGACTGCTGCAATAAAAATATCCTCTACGAACATGACCTTTTCAGGAGATAGGAACAGCCTTATTCAGGGTTGTGCTCAGTAACTCCTCATGAAAGTTCTAAGTTCTTAAATGTGTTGAGTATTACACTGGACTTGGATAAACTAAGAAATTCCAGACGTTCAAGACAGCAGAAAGCATACTGGAGCTTTTTTCTTTCTTCGAATGAGTTTGCATAAGGCAGTAAATGTGAAAGCATCTGGCCCTACAAAACCCACTACTGGGGTTCAACATTTTGTGGAGATCATACAAACAGCAGCTCAAGGGGTAAGGAGATAAACTGGAAAGAGGTGATGATCTGTGCGCTCTGCATGCTAGTATATGGCAGGAGGAGTCCTTGTGATTCACAATGATCATAAGCACTCTGGGCCTTAAAAAGAGAAGGAAGGAATGCAGAATAAGCATTTTGAGCTTCAAGATCTTTAGAAGAGATCGGGTCATGAAAAGTCCAGAACAGGCCTCCATGGTCCATCTTTCTTAAACTTGCAGTTCTAATGAAAGTGCAATTTCTACTGCTCTCTCAACCAGAAGGGACTCTAGGAAGGGCAATGCCACCTTCAGTTAGTCTACTGGAATTGGGACATCCCCATGAAAGGTGGGAAGGCCTTGGATTCTGTTTTTGTACCCACCAGATAAGGACACCAAAGACCCATCTGTCTGATATTACTTTTGTCCATTTTTTCTTTTGAAAAAGATCAGCCTGCCCCCCCCCCCCCAAAGAAATGGCCACAAGTAAATGAGAGAGGGAAAAAGTTACCCCTGCAGAGTAGATCAAACTGATAGCCCTGTGATGCTCTTGCCAGTAGACTTCTCAATCTTAGTCTTTACTTCCTTTCCACATTCCACTTCTGCTTCTTGAAGGTTTTTTTTGGCTAACTGAACCCTAGTTTGACTGATAGGAAGATAAATTTGTACTGTATTTCAGGAATTAGAGAGTGGAAGACCTGCTTGACTATCATAACTCTTTCTTTTTTCCCCAATTTTTGAACATTTCTTGCAAAAGGGGACTTTAAATGAGATAACTGCTCACAGGGTGCATTTAAGCAGCTGCTACATCCTTAAGGGCCTGGAAGTTCACCCAGCTGTGTTTCCTGATTACAAGTCCTATACTTAGCTGCCACAAATGCAGTTTACTGCACCGTACACTCATTTTGGCATACGCCCACTGTCTGTGTTATCTCAGCAAAACTGGACCCAAACTCTGTTTCACCCTTGCTCTATATGGCAGTCTTCCCAAATTGTTTTATGATGTCTCCCTGATACTTTATCACAATAGTCTGGCAATTAATGATCCTGAAGGTGAGGGAGGCAAACATACATATCTTCCCCAGATGCAATAACCTACTCTCTTTATTACAGGTTCACAGGTAAATATTAGGTTAGCAGTCTGCAGACTATTACAAGCCTAGGCAATAACCAGATGCTAAAAATCAAACCCTGTACATTGTATCTGTTAGGTAAAGACCTTAATTATTATGCCAAATCCTCCCCTTTCTATTGACTGAAAAGGTATTGCAACCCCAGGAGACATCTAGGGAAACCAAAGCCAAGGCACCACTATCACATTTTTGTGAAGGTACAATGAAGTCTGTTGAACCCTAAAGACTTCTTTACAACAGGTGATAGTCAAGTCAGGCTTCAATAACATAGCACAAAATATCTTCAAAAGTCTTAAACACTGAAGGAATAATGGTTCCTCTGGTTTGTTCAGGTCCAAATGATTCAGATACCTCCTTTTCCACTGCTAACGCTTCAAGAAACTCCCATTTAAAATGATTTTTTGCATTAGGCTGAATGTCCCTCCCCCAAAAGGAAACATGTTCTGGCAGTGAGCAAGATGAAACCATCCCTTCCTCATTCAAACAGTATCCTGGAGAAAGATATTTTGGAAGTACATACAATCCCCTTTGTCTTTGGAGGATGAATCTAACGGTCTTGACAGACATAACCATCTTTTTTTCCACTGGGATTACTGCCCAAAGGTGGGCCCTGTTCTTAGGTCTGCTACACTAACAAAGAGCTCTTCTACCAATTTCTTAAATTCCTGCAAGGCACAGCCTTGTTGTGTAAGACAGTACAAAGATATTACATAAACCAAGGGCTGTAAAGGCTGACATATGTCAGACGTGTGTTGTTCATACATTTGAGTTTTCCATAGAAGAACAACAGTACGAGAGCTCCGATGGGTTGCACAGGTTTTCTCAGCGAACTAAGTCCTGTCACCCCTGTAGTCCTGTCTCTTTTTATAACTAGAGGAGCCATGTTTTTCTTACTGGAAGAGAAAGTTTTGCATAGAAGACATCTGGCCTACTTCAAGTATTTTCTGATCGACGCTGCACAACAATAAAAGAAAGATACTTTCTGGTCTTATCCAAAGCAAAAAACAACACTGGGAATGGAACTCTCTGGATAAACTCCAATTTCTGCACAAACACTGGTGTACTCTTTCAGGGTCATCACAAACATTTGAAACGGAGACAATGTCAGTCTGTAGTTAGTGTAAATCAGGTAACAATAAATAGTTGCAATCTAAATTTAGATCAAATCAAGAAAATAGATTCCTATGCTTGGTACTTAACATTTACTGCTCTGAAAATAATCTGGAAAAGGCATGGCAGAGTCTTCTGATCACAGAAAGAAATTAAGGTGTGGTATGATCATCATAACCACCTTTGTAATGAACATTGGTCCAAATCTGGATGGGGTACAGCTATGCTCACATGGACATCCGAAGAAAGCTTAAGCAGAAGTCAGATGTTCTGCCTCTGGCAAATCTCTTTAAAACTATGGTAGTCATCCCTTCAACAAACATCTACTAGAATGCAAGATGATCTTATATCTCAGGACTTGTAGGCATTGTCTTGCTGTAAAGCCTAATGCTGGAAGAAATTAGTCATCACATTCTCCATCTTCAACTGTTTCTCTCAGGGACAGAGTTTATGACAGCCCTATAAAGTAAACGAAGTTACAAAAGTCAAAGATAACTTCTTGCTGCTTACTGTGAATCTAAAGGATTGCATCAAATAAAGTGCTAAACTGACATGTTGCAGTAAGAGAAAGAAGACTAACGATATAGACAGTTTACTTCTAACCCCATAAAAACTCTTCTCCTTCCTCAGACAACAAAGGAAAGAATTTTCTTGATCGCTTTCTTTCATCCTCCAATCCTTTTTTTTCAGTTTCAACAAAGGTTCAGATTATTTCACTTGAAAAAAAATATGCTAATTAATCCTGAATGGAGACAAGCAGATTCTTGCTGTTACCTGTCATGGACAATTTTAAAATAATTTCAGTGAAAAAGATGGAGAGACTACATGCATGTTATAAGAAGGTACCTTAAAGTTGGTAAAGCCTCTTGTTCTGCAGCAACTTTTGGCTTAATCATGTATCATACACTCCAGTGTGGTCACCTCCTGTAGTTTTATTACTATTCTGGATGGTATCAGTAATGGTACTGATTAGGGTACTGCTTAGAATTTCAACATGTGTAGCACCAGAATTGATGACTGATCTTTGAGCACCCTGAAAACCAGCTTGTGTCCCCACTTTTGGGAAACTATTACACTGAAGCACTCCTCTGTAGACTTGGTAGAGAACACGCACTTTTTTCCAATACCTAATGTCGCCTGATAACATGCACGTAAATTTTTGCCTCATTCCTTGTCCACACACAATACTGTAGCTATGCTAACACTTGTTAGATATTTTTGCACACATTACTATATTTGAAATTATAATTTCTGTATTTCCTAGTTATGTTTGGGACTTCTTTTATAATTATTTTGAAACTGTAAATGCTTTTCATCCAGGCTGCATCTGCAAATGGGCACCCCTCATTAGTGCATAATCCCACTAAAATGTAAATACCTTTCTCAACTACTCACATCTTACAGTATCTTTCTTTTTTAACCTCCCTTCTTTCTCACCCTTTCTCCAGCCATTATAAAACTTTACATATTTTAGCAACATTTTTCCTTATATTGACTCTACAGAGATGTTTAAGCATTGCTTTGGTTAAATTTAAGGATTTCAAAAGAGTAAGGCCTGAAACAAAACAATAATTTGTTAGACGCCAGGATGAACCACTGGAGGGACAATGGATAACTTCTTCATCTCAGAGTATGGGAACTGAGCAGTATTCAGAATTTCTGCAGATGTCAAACAATGTAATGAGGAGAAAGTCTCAAAGCCAGGCCAAAGAACTAACTCATACATAATCCTACTAAAGTAACTTTCAGTCAGTATTTACCTACCACAATCAGAAGCTGTCACTGGATTTAGGGAAGAAGGCTTAACCTGATTTACTCTTAAATTCAGAAAATTTTCATCTTCAGTTGAAGAAATTCAGTCAAAACACGAACAATGACAACTAGTAATGTACAGTATGCACTAGTACGGAGACCGCAAGAAGAAATGAAGTACACAAGAACACTAGCTATGTAACAGGACTTCAAACTGTGTGTTAGCACCTTTGCAGACACAAGGGTGGCATCAGTCCTGAAAGAAGTTCAAGAAATCTGAAGATACCCAATGGGCATATGGCACACATGGCCACTCTTACAATGTCAGTTTCTGAATAAGACCCACCTTTAACTGTGAACATCTAAAAAAAAAAAAAAAAAAATGTTTTCTTACAACCAGATTACTGAAGAACATGGTACCATATACATAATACATGTGTGCAGAGGTTATGGGTAGGGATGACAACACAAAGTTTTACGATACGAGTACATACCAGACTAAAGTTCTATAAAACACATCCATTCATTAGTCTTTAAAAAAATCAGGATACTTATCAACTTACGGCATGTTTATCTGCCAAATTAGTAAAACAAAGATTAGTTTTGTCTGGCATATCAAAGAAAAAAAGAATTGGCTCATTTTCTGCTGTAGCAAAGAAAGTACAGTTGTGTACACTTACCATAAATGTAGATGTTAGAGTGTATTCACTGTTGCAGTCATTACTTTTGGGTAATCCTGCTGGCAGGCTGCCCTCAAGTCGGCCTGAATTCCAAAGTCCTGGGTCCTGCGTCGGCCGCTGTCGCCCCTTCCCTGACGTCAGGTCGTCAGGGGTATAAAAGATGCGGCAGACGCCATTTTCTTTAGTTTTTCTTGCCCCAGATGTCAGGTGCCCCCTAAAAGGGTAGCCAGAATTTATATACATACAAATACATGTACCAATATAAACTTTACTTTCATCTACAAGCAAATACACCACATAGGTTGTATAAATCAGAGAAGGAAAGATAGGTTCCATCAGAAGAAAGGGGGATGGCGGGTGGGTAACCTGGAATGCAACAGTGAATACACTCAAACATCTACATTTATGGTAAGTGTACACAACTGTACTATGTTCTTCGTGTTTGACTGTTGCAGTCATTACATTTGGGTAGAGTCTCAAAGCTAAGGATGGGAGGCTGGAGCTAAACAGCATTAGGAGTGGCTATGAGGGCCTGCAGAACTGTAGTGGCAAAGCCTGCCCTGGATTTAGAGTAGAGTGGCAGATGATGATGCTTTGTAAAGGTGTGCACTGAACTCTAAGTAGCAGCCTCTAAAATGTCCTTGGTTGGTACTCCCCTGAGTAAGGCTGCTGATGTTGCTGCAGCTCTGGTTGAATGTGGCCTAATGCCCTTAGGCACTGGCTTGCCATGGTGTAAGTAGCAGAAATTAATGCAGTGGCCTATCCACTTTGAAATAGTCTGCTTGGAGATAGCCTTTCCTTGTGATCCTGCAGCATATGCCACTAGTAATTGTTCTGTCTTTCGGAAAACTTTGGTTCTGTCCAAGTAGAATCTAAGCTGTCTGTGTACGTCCAAAGAATGCAGAATTCTCTCCCCCTTGTTCTGTGGATTTGGATAAAAAGTTGGCAGATGAATAGTTTGGTTAAGAGCCACACTGGACACCACCTTAGGCATGAATGTTGGGTTTGTCCTCAGAGAGACTCTGTCTGGATAAAAAATGATAAAAGGTTCCACAGCCATGAGTGCCTGAAGCTCTGAAACTCATTTTGCAGAAGTTATTGCTAGGAGCAGAGCTGTTTTCCAAGATAAAAACTTTATATCCGCCATAGCAGCTGGCTCAAAAGGTGGCAGGGTGAGTTTTTCCAAGACATAGTTGAGGTCCCATGCAGGCAATGGTGATCTTCTTGGAGGCCTTAAGTTTTTGGCTCCTCTGAGGTACTGTTTTAGTAAGGGATGAGAAAAGATTGGTGGATCTGTATTGTAATCAGCCGAAATGGCAGAGGCATGAATTTTAATAGATGAAAAAGATGGACCTTTGTCCAGCATCTCAGTTAAGTATTGTAAAATCTGAGGAATATTTGGCACAACTGTATCAGTTCCTAGTGCCTGGTTCCAAGCACAAAATCTCTTCCATTTTCCAGCATAAGATTTTCTAGTAATAGGCCTTCTGGCCTCCAAAATGACACCCATCACAGCTTTACTGAGAGGTGTGTTTTGTATGACTACATTATTCGTCATGCTGTCAGGTTTAAAGTCCTGAGTTGGCTGTGCAAGATCTGATTGTTTTGCTGGGACAGTAGATGAGGTAACTGAGGTAAGGTCCAAGCTGGGCATTAAGACAAGCTCCTTAGTACTGGATACCAGTACTGGCGGGGCCAGTCTGGGGCAATTAGTATCATCTTTGGCTTCTCCTGTCTGACCTTTAGGAGTACCTTGGGGAAGAGAGGCAGAGGGGGAAATGCGTATACTGATAGGTTTTCCAGTTGAAAGATAGGGCGTCCACTTTCCATGCTTGTCTGTGATAAATCCTTGTGCAGAATCTTTTTAGTTGGTAGTTGTGAGGGGAGGCAAATAGATCCATGTCCGGGCATCTCCATTTCCTTGTTATCATGTTAACTGAATTCGAAAAAAGTTCTTGTAACCACCTTGTGAAACAATGACGTGTAGAAACCACACGTCTGAGAACCCAGTAGTGAAATTCACCGGAATTGATGAAAAACAGGCTTCCACAAAGGTCTAACGTTTTATTACTTAACGTGTATTTTTTGTAATAAAACGTTAGACCTTTGTGGAAGCCTGTTTTTCATCAATTCCGGTGAATTTCACTACTGGGTTCTCAGACGTGTGGTTTCTACACGTCATTGTTTCACAAGCTTGTTATCATGTTGAAAACTTGTGGATCCAGGTGCCACTCGTGGGGATCCATGAGGTTTCTGCTTAGGTCGTCTGCCAGAGTATTTTTCCTTCCTGGCAGGAATTGTGCCTGCAGATGTACTTGGTAAGACAAGCTGTGTCCCACAAGGTCATGGCTAGTCTGCAAAGAGGGTAAGAATGAGTGCCCCCCCCTGCTTGTTTATATACCACATGACAGTGGTGTTGTCTGTCTTTATCAGTAGTTGTCCTGGATGATGTAGGTCCTTGAAGGCTGTCAGGGCATTTTGAACTGCTAGCATCTCTTTTTGATTGATATGTAGATGCATTTGGTTTGAGGGCCATGTGGGCCACCCAGGCATAATCTGATGCATCTGTTGTTAGTGTTTGCCTGGCTGGGGATAATGTAAATAGCTCTCCCTTGTTTTGGTGACAAGCCTTTGCCCACCATCGAAACTCCTGTTGCAGGCAGGGAATGAGAGTAATCATAGTTTCCAGGCTGTGGCAATGTTGAGTCCAAACACTTTTTAGGTACCATTGAAGTTTCCTCATATGCAGTCTTGCATATGGAACTAGTATGATGCAGGATGCCATGAAGCCCAAAGCCTGCAGAATTTTTCTTGCAGATAACTGGACCTTTGTTGCCAGCATTTTGAAAAAGGTAGTCGGTTGCCTTTGTCTGGCGTGAGATAAGCCATCTAGGCAGTTGTATTTAAGCTTGCACCCAGGAATATTATCTCTTGAGAGGGTATTCGTTTTGATTTCTTTTCATTGACTGTGTACCCTAGGCATGTTAGAAGTCTTTTCACAAATGCCAGATGCTGTAAAAGAATGTCCTTGTTCTCTGCATGAATTAGACAGTCGTCCAAGTAAGGATATATTTGTATTCCTCTTTGTCTGCAGAATGCAGTTACTGGTGCCAGGCACTTTGTAAAGACCCTGGGCGCAGTAGATAAGTCAAAGGGCAGTCCAGAGAATTGGTAATGCATTGAGCCAGACTTGAATCTGAGGTATCTTCTGCATATTTGCCTGATTGGGACATGCAGGTGTGCCTCTTATGTCTACAGTCACAAGCCAAGCGTTCTTGCCCAGCATGGGCAGAAGCTGCTGCAAATCTTGAATTTTGGTATATCCAGGAATGTGTTTAAAATAGATAGGTCCAGCATCGGCCTCCAGGCCTTGTCCTTTCTGGGTACCAAGAACAGTCTTGAGTAAAATCCTTGTCCCTGCTCTTGCTCTGGTACTAGTTGAATGGCTCACATGTCCATGAGGGATGAGACATGTTTTTGTGCCTCTGCCCATTGATTTTTTGTCAGATCTGGCCAGCCGTTTGCCTTTGGCAGGGTATGGAAATGGAACTTGTAGCCTTGTGACACACTATTTAAGACCCACTTGTCCTGGGTTATAATGTGACAATTTTGAGAAAAAAAAGTGCTAATTTTCCCCCTAAGGGGGCTGCCAGAAGAAGTCATTGGGACTGTTTCATGAATGGTTGTGATTTGTCTTCTCCAACTTTGGAGGTAGAAGCCCCCCATTGTTTTGAGCAGAATGAACCTTGCACCTGGGATCTGCCTCTAGGGCGTCTGGGTCTGCCCCCTTTGAGGTCTGTCTGACACAGGAAAGGACCATTTCTTTGTTGGCCAGTGTCTACTAAACCTAGGTGGCTGTACTTGTAAAAAATCTTTGACCGTTTGCATAGATTTAGCTTTTGCCTCAAGACCAAACAAAGTATCATGTTGTAAAGGTGCATCTAATAATTTAACTTTAACATGATCAAGCAGATTTTGTTCCATTAACCAAGCATGCCTCCTAATTACAGAACCTGTAACTGTGGTCCTGTAGGAGGCCTCTAAAGAATCAAAACCACATTGCAAAGTATGCTTTCCAACTTGTTCAGCTGCATGCAATAAATCCTGCATTTCCTTGTTTTTTGCACATTCAGAGTTTAACAACATTTTCTGTTTAAGCAATGCCATGACATGTTGCTGATATTTGAGCATATGAAAAGTACAGTTGTGTACACTTACCATAAATGTAGATGTTAGAGTGTCTTCACTGTTGCAGTCATCACTGTAGGGTTCTTCCTGCCGGCAGGCAGCCCTCGGTCGGCCAGAATCCCAAAGTCTGGGTCTGGCGTTGACTGTTCAGTCATGCTTCCTGACGTCAGAGCGCCTGGAGTACAAAGCTGCCAGCCGACGCCATGTTCTCCAGTTTTTCTTGCCCCAGATGTTAGGTGCCCAAAAGTGAAGGCTAATAGTAAAACAAAAATGTAACATACAACAAACCCCATACCCTGTAGCAAATACACCTCAGAAGAAGGGTGAAGTAGGAAACCACACTAATGAAAATATAAGAGGGGACTGGAGGGTGAGTAACCCAGACTGCAGCAGTGAAGACACTCGAACATCTACATTTATGGTAAGTCTACACAACTGTATTATGTTCATCGTGTTTCACTGTTGCAGTCATCACTATAGGGTTGAATCCCAAAGCTGAGATAAAGGGTGGTGGTTATAGAGTAAAGGGGCGGCTAGAAGGCCCTGCAAGACTGCAGAAGCAAAGCCTGCCCTAGACTTAGAGTAAAGAGGGAGATTATAGTGCTTAGAGAAAGTATGCACTGAACTCCAAGTTGCAGCTTCCAAAATGTCTTTGGTAGATACTCCCCTGAGAAAGGCAGCTGAAGTAGCAGCAGCTCTGGTAGAGTGAGTCCTAATTTTTCCTGGGATTTGCTTTCCATGATGAGAGTAACAAAATCTGATTCCATGAGCAATCCATTTAGAAATGGTCTGTTTTGAAATAGCTTTGCCTTGGGAATTTGTTGCATAAGAAACAAACAGTTGCTCTGTTTTCCTGATATCCTTGGTTCTGTCCAGGTAAAAACGAAGTTGTCTGTGTACATCCAAGGAATGCAAGATCCTTTCCCCCTTATTTTGTGGATTAGTGAAAAAAGTTGGCAGGTGAATAGTTTGATTTAAAGCCACCTTGGAAACCACTTTAGGCATGAAAGTAGGATTAGTCCTTAAAGACACCCTATCTTGATGAAAAACAATATAAGGTTCCACAGCCATGAGTGCTTGTAACTCCGAGACTCTCCTGGCTGAAGTCAAAGCCAGTAGGATAGCTGTCTTCCATGATAAATACTTAATATCAGATGTGGCAGCAGTCTCAAAAGGAGGCAGAGTGAGTTTTTCCAGAACATAGTTGAGGTCCCAGGCAGGTATGGGTGGTGTCCTAGGGGGCCTTAAATTCTTTGCTCCTCTGAGATATTGTTTCAGAAGTGGATGCAAAAAGATTGGAGGATCTGTATTGTAATGCGCAGAGATAACGGAGACATGTATTTTTATGGAGGAGAAGGATAAACCCTTATGTAGCATGTCTGTCAGGTAATGTAAAATCAATGGGATATTAGGAATGAGAGGATCTGAATCCTGAGCATGCATCCAGGTGCAAAATCTCTTCCATTTACCTGCATAAGATTTTCTAGTGCTAGGCTGTCTGGCTTCTAAGATGACATCCATGACCTGTTTGGGAAGGGTAGGATTAATCATAGACCCTGAATACGCCAGGCTGCCAGACTAAGAGTTTTGATACGAGAGTGCAGAACCTGGCCCTGGTGTTGGGACAAAAGATTTGGAATCTGAGGTAGAATCCAAGGAGGCTCCTGGGATAGATTCATCAGCGTTGAGTACCAAAATTGATGAGGCCAATTTGGGGCCAGTAAAATCATCTTGGGTTTGCCCTGCTTGATCTTTAATAACACCCGTGGAAGAAGAGGTAGTGGAGGAAAGGCATACCCCGAGAGGTTCCTCCAACTGAATGAGAGAGCATCCACTTTCCAAGCTAGTTTGTGAAATGTCCTTGTGCAAAAAATCTGTAACTGGTGGTTGAGGGGGGATGCAAATAGATCTATGTCCGGGCAGACCCAGGCTTCTGTAATCATCTTGAATATTTGGGTGTCTAGCATCCACTCATGTGGGTCTGACAGATTCCTGCTCAGGTTGTCTGCCAGAATATTTTGTTTCCCTGGCAGGAACTGAGCTTGTAGATCCACTTTGTAAGCTAGAGCTGTGTTCCATAGAGTCATGGCTAGTCTGCAAAGGGGGTAGGAGTGTGAACCCCCTTGCTTGTTTATGTACCACATAACTGTGATGTTGTCTGTCCGTATCAGTAGTTGTCCTGGCTGTAGAAGATCCCTGAAAGCCAAGAGGGCATTCTGTACAGCTAACATTTCTTTTAAATTGATATGTAGGTGCTTCTGATCCTCTGTCCAAAAGCCTTGCAGGCCTTTTCCCTGCAAGTGGGCTCCCCATGCATAATCCAAGGCGTCCGTGGTTAACACTTGGCTGGCTGGAGGCAGACTGAAGGCTTTCCCTTCGTTGTGAAGACATGCCATGGTTCACCAATGGAATCCCTTTTGTAGGCAAGGCAAGACAGCAATCTGTGTGTCTAGACTGTGGCAATGCTGGGACCATACACTTTTTAGGTACCATTGTATTTTTCTCATATGTAGTTTTGCATATGGTATGAGAAGGATGCAGGAGGCCATGTAACCCAAAGCCTGCAGGAATTTCCTTGCAGTTAGCTGAGACATTAACGCCAAGGTTTTGAAAGTTGAAGCCAGCTGTAGTTGTTTTTCGGGATGTCAGGAATGCCATCTGGGTAGTTGTGTTTAGAAGAGCACCCAGAAAAGTTATCTGTTGTGTGGGTGTCAAATTTGACTTTTTTATGTTCACAGTGAATCCCAGGTACTTGAGTAGATTTTGAACAAATTCCAGGTGCTGGAGTAAGACATCCTTGCTGTCTGCTTGAATAAGGCAGTCGTCCAGATAAGGGTAAATTTGAATTCCCTTGAGTCTGCAATAAGCTACTACTGGTGCCAGGCACTTGGTGAAGACCCTGGGTGCAGTAGACAAGCCAAAGGGCAGCGCAGAGAATTGGTAATGTTTCGAGCCTGCCTTGAACCTGAGGTATTTTCTGCACTCCTGTCTGATAGGGATGTGCAGGTAAGCCTCCTTTAAATCCAATGTCACCATCCATGCATTTTTGCTCAACATTGGCAGGAGCTGCTGCAGAGTAAGCATCTTGAACTTTGGTATCTCCAGGAAAGTATTTAAGACTGACAGATCCAGGATGGGTCTCCATGAATTTTGTTTTCTGGGAACTAGAAAGAGCCTCGAGTAAAAGCATTGTCCCGTCTCTGCTTGTGTTGCCAGTTCTATGGCCCTCATAGTCATGAGGGATCCCACCTGGTTTAATGCCTCTGCCTATTTGTGTTTTGGTAGGTCTGGCCATTCGTTTGGTCTTGGCAAGGTATGAAAGTGGAATTTGTAACCTCTTGAAACTACATCCAGAACCCACTTGTCTTGGATTATGTAAGTCCAATTTTGTTGAAAAAGAGAGAGTTTTCCTCCTAGAGGGGCTTCCAGGAGAGAGGTTCCTGGAGCCATGCAGGGGGAGTCATTGAGCCTGTTTTCTATAAGATTAAGGTCTGTCCTCTCCACCCCTGGGGGTGGAAGCACTCCACTGTCTAGGTCTGTAAGAGGTCTGTGCTTGGGCCCTTCCTCTGGAGCATCTATATCTACCCCTCTGAGGCCTGTCCGAGCTGGGAAAGGACCAATTTTTAGTTGGCCAATTTCTGCTGAATCTTGGGGGCTGAACTTGTAAGAAATCCTTAACCGTTTGCATGGATTTTGCCTTATCCTCCATTTTCTTTATCACCTCTTCAGCCTTAGACCCAAACAAAACATTATGCTGAACAGGAGCATCCAGTAACTTTGCTTTCACTTGATCAGGTAAGTTTTTTTCCTTTAACCAAGCATGCCTTCTAATGACTGTGCCAGTGGCAGCCGCCCTGCATGAAGCCTCCAAGGCATCAAAACCACAGTGTAAGCCATGCTTCCCCACTTGCTCAGTAGCATGCATCAAATTGTGTAATTCCTTATTATCTGCACAAGCAGAAATGGTACCTAGCTTTTGTTTCATAACAGACAGCAGAAATTGCTGATATTTTAGCATATGAAATTGACAATTTAAAGCCCTAATGGATAAAGTAGCAGAAGTGTACACTTTTTTGCCCCATCTCTCTAAAGCTCTAGAATCCTTATCTGACAGAATAGGGTTTTTAGCAGAGGCGGCCTTAACACCATTAGGACCCTGAGAAATGGTTTCTGGATCAGCAGCAGGATTTTTGTAAAGGAACTGGTGGGAGTCAGGGACCCTGTAATATCTGTCAGGCTTAGCAGGGGCTGGAGGAAAGGAGTCAGGTGTTAAATTAGCCTCGGAAAAGACATCATCCACAATATCCAAAATAGGAGGAATAGCCAGGGGTCTGTGTTGGGGAAGAAGAAGGAAATCCCTAAGCCTTCTCTTAGATTCAGAGTACTCCTGTCCTTCGCAGTGAAAATGTTCCCTCATGTCATGTAAAGTTTCCCCCAAAAAAAAAATCCTCAGGGGGAGAAGCTGATGGAATGGATTCCTCAGCATCAGAATCCTCATAAGGAGGGAAAGTATATTCCTGTTCAGAGGAAGACACTGAAGAAATAGATGCCTGATCAGAGGATTCATAACTCAATTCTTGCCTTGGCCTTTTGTCTGGAGGAGGATGTGAATCCCTAATCATGGTTAGTAAGTCCTCTGTCATTTTAAGCAGCTGTTTCTGAGATTTGGGTCCCGGATCAGAAGAGGCCTGGGCTGGAGTCTTTGATTTCGAAGGAGACTTCATCTTTGTCTTTAGCTTTGCCTTTATCAGAAGCTGTGTAGGCCTGAAAACCCCCTTGGAAGCCGGTACCTGCACAGCGGCTCCGGACCCATCCGAGGGGGCATTGTCCAAAGGTCCTGCAGCTGGAGTACTCAAAGGCCTAGTTGGCTCCTCGTGGGAGTCCATTTCGGCAATCGGTTCTGAAATGGCAGACGACAGGGGCTGCGAAAGCACCTCACTGACGACGGCTGAACTTGTAGCTGGCTCTGCTTGTAAACCATCGTCTGATTTGGACCTCGGAGGCCTGTCCTTATCCTTTCGTCGTTTGTGAACTCCGATAGTCGGAAACGTGTCCGACAACATATTATAATTAAATCACCTGCCAAAGTAGTGAAAAGCAAATCTGTACCTCCGCTTAATGGTACGTTGGTTAAATCTAGCACAAAACCGACAACTAGCTACATCGTGGTCAGGGCCTAAACAAGGAATACAGTAAGAGTGGAAATCCTTATGAGGTATTTGCTTCCCACAAGAAATACAATTATTAACTTTTTCTGACATCGGACTGGAGCAAGAAAAAAGTTTCCCCAACGGGGTACTTAGCTTTGAGAAGAAGTAAGTCTTTGGAATGAAGTATGAAAAAATATCAGGAGTCAGCCGACCGGCATTTGCGAACTGCTTCCACCGCATGGCAAGTAAGACTGGAGAACATGGTGTCGGCTGGCAGCTTTGTACTCCTGGCACTCTGATGTCAGGGAGCATGACTGAACAGCCGACGCCGGACCCAGACTTTGGGATTCTGGCCGACCGAGGGCTGCCTGCCGGCAGGAAGAACCCTACAGTGATGACTGCAACAGTGAAACACGATGAACATCTGACAGTTTAAGGCCCTTATAGCCAAGGTAGCAGATGTGTAAACCTTTTTTCCCCATCTATCCAGTGCCCTAGAATCTCTGTCAGAGGGGGTAGGGTTTTTTGCAATGGAAGCCTCAACTCCTTTGGGATCCCGAGAAATAGTTTCTGGGTCTGCAGCAGGGTTTTTAAAAAGGAATTTATGCGTGTCAGGAACCCTGTAATATCTGTCAGGCTTAACAGGAGCAAGAGGGAAGGAGTCAGGGGTAAGACTAGACTCCGAAAACACATCTACAATGTCTAACACAGGTGGGATGGCTAGTGGCTTTTGTTGAGGTAGTAACAGGAAATCCCTGAGCCTCTTTTTAGATTCTAAAAAATCTTGGCTCTCCCAGTGGAAATGCTCCATCATGGTATGTAAGGTTTCCCCAAAAGAATATTCTTCTGGAGGAGAAGCTGAAGGTATAGATTCTTCAGCATCAGAATCCTCATGGGGGGGAGAGAATATTCCTGATCAGAAGAAATGGAAACCTGATCTGAAGATTCATAGTCAGTCTCTTGCCTAGGCCTCTTATCAGGACGGGGATGAGGGCCCCTGATCAAAGTAATCAAGTCTTCGGCCATTTTGAGCATCTGCTTTTTGGGCATGGAGGCCTGTCCACGTGGCTCTTGAGTTTGCTTCTTTGCCTTTGAAGGTGCTTTAGTCTTTGCCTTTGAATTCGGTTTAATGTACAGATGTTTAGGTCTGAATACACCCTCAGAAGCCGGTGCCTGCTCAGTGGCTCTGGACCCATCTGAAGGAATAGCGTCCGAGGCTCCAATACCTTGAGTTTCCAGCGGCATAGCCGACTCCACATGGGAGTCGGTAGCGGCCTGCGACTCTAAAGTAACGGGCGTCAAGGGCTGTGAAAGTGCCTCACTAAGAACTGGCGAACCGGCGACTGGCTTAGGAGAAGCTTCGTCGTCGGTTTTGGGCCTTGGTTGTCTATCTTTTTCTTTGCGTTTTTTGTGCACTCCGGTAGTCGGATGGCTATCCGACGGCATTTCTGGATAATTAAACCTGCATCCAAAATAGTTTAATGCAAAATCATACCGACACGTAATAGTGCGTTGGTTAAATCTAGCACAAAACCGACAACTTGAAACGTTATGGCTAGGCAAGGAATACAGTAAGAATGAAAGTCCTTATGAGGTATTTGCTTCTCACAAGAAATACAATTATTAACTTTTTCTGACATTGGTCTGGAGCAAGAAAAAAGTTTCCCCAATGGGGTACTTAGCTTTATAGAAGACTTCGGATCCGAAACTGGAACTCGAAAATCTCAGGAGTCGGCCGACCGGCACTTGCCAACTGCTTCTCCTACGGGCACCGCGCAGCAAGAAAGACTAAAGAAAATGGCGTCAGACGCATCTTTTATACCCCTGATGACCTGACGCCAGGGAAGGGGCGACAGCGGCCGATGCAGGACCCAGGACTTTGGAATTCAGGCCGACTGAGGGCAACCTGCCAGCAGGATTACCCAAAAGTAATGACTGCAACAGTGAAACATGAAGAACACATGCTTCAGGAACTGGAAGAAAATGCTTCACAGTGCTTTATTCTGTGTTTTGGCAGGATTTTACGCCTGAAAAATCTGGCTATTGGAAGCTTTATAATTTTTGCATCAGAGTTCAGTGATAGATGCAAGCAATACTTAAACTGGGGAGGAGGAAGAGAAATGTCAAAAAGACATTTAACTCCAGACTTAAACATACTACTTCCAACGACTTTAGAAGCTGTGTAAAAAATGACAGTTGAGAAAAATGCCATATGGAACATCTGTTTCCAAACAAGAAACAGAAATGACGTGTGTCAAAAATGCATGAAACTTGCTGAATTGTAAATTGGCACTTAAGACAGATTACCATTTCATACCACATTCAAGTGGAAAACGCCTGCTGTAATGAATTACAAAATATACTACTACAATCATCGTCTGTAAAGAATTCAGGTGCATTTATGTTACAGATTAAGCAGATGCTATTTATTGACTCAATTCGGTGAGCTCAGAACTGACTAAGCCATCAAAAATCACAATCCTCAACCATACATTCATGGTCCAGAAAAAAAGACATGAAGAATGGAACCTATTTGCCTAACACAATTAAATATGTTGATGACCAAGTCAAAACCTTGCAAATAATGTAAGCAACCAGAAAAGGATGAATAAAAAAAATCAAAAAAGATGAATGAAACTAAATAAAAACAAACAATGACAAAAGAATAATGAAAAAATTTTTTTCAAGAGGGATGTGCGCAAATCAAAATAGTGATAAAAACAAAACATAATAAAGAAAAAAGAAAAAGAATAACTTGAACAGAATACATAATTTGGGATATAAAAGGGAGCCAAATTAATGTCTAAATCACTGCTTACATGAGGCACAGGTTGGTACCTTACTGGGAAGAAGATAGCACCTTTGCTAATTCTGGCAAGAAGGCGGCACCAAAATTATCAGTATGACCGAAAGTTATGACTCTCTGTTTAGTGGCTTTTCCTGAAGAACACACACTAAAGGATTCAGTACTAATTAGTATTCAAATGGCACAAAATGGTTAATGTCAATCAGGATAATGGCTCTAGCCGATTCTCCACACTCCTTAAAACTTTTCTTAAACAACCAGGAAAATACACTGCATTACAAACTGTTAAGTTATAAAATGAATAAGTAATAACATGGATGAGATCAAAGGTATCATGATATTCATGGTACTGTATTTCTATTTTGTGTGTGCACAGCATTTTAACTGTACTGGCTAAAGAAAAATAAAGGTTTAATTACCTAGCTTCTTGCAAAGATGTCTTGAGAGCTAAACTGCTGACACTCTCCTGAGATGAAACAAAATCATCCTCGTAAGAGTTAACAGGGCTCACTGCAGGAAGTAAAGGATGGAGGATGGGGGAGCATCTTTCTGACTTTTCTACATGCCCTGTAAAAGAAAAACTGCATTGAATCATAGTGTTCACATACTCCAGTTTCAACGAGCTGTTCAATTAAAAAAATAACCTAATATGTGAGAATTCTACATAATATATTACACCTGTTTATGACAAAAAAAAACAATGGAGAAATATCAATTACTCACTACTTGATCTTCATAATGGTCTGAGCACTTATATTCAGAAGTTAGTGTAAAGCACAGAAGAAACCAGAACTACAATGCTAGATCTTTAAGAATGGATCCATCTTCATTAGCTCACAGGATTAAGGGTTTAGAAGTTAGGACCATTCAGCAAACCCAAACCTTCCTAGTGGCCCTGACATGGAGAAGCCAGGCAAGGAGAGGGAGAACTGAAAGACCATGGCACACTTGCATCTCCTTGGGGAAGGGGATTGTGCAAACTCAGGGAGCACACTAGGCAGTGTTAACTTCCTGGTGCAGGCCAGGAAGCTCACTGTTTTTGCACTGGGGGCAGAGATGATAATACTTGGAGGGAATGCCTCTTACATAAATGAAGGGAGGACCTCAGTCTTCACTCCACAAACTTCCCCCTGTAGTTTCTCTGTGCAAGCCATTAGGACTGAGAAAAATTCAAGCAGAAAACCTCAGAATTTACCTGGTGGTTGTCATTGACAGCCCTTCCTGGTTAATTCTTGCTCCAGCTATAGAGAGTGAACAGGCTGACTTACCATGGAGGAGGGCTGATGTCAACAAACAGTCAAATACTGGTAAAAAAATCTCAATGTACTGCACCATGAGCTGCTTTAAAGGATATATTATGGCAAACAAAATCTTCTTAAAGCCAAGGTAGTAGGATTGTTACCAAGGATGGACCAACTGTTTACAGAGCTAGCATTACACAAGTACTTAACTTCTGCATTGGTAATAGTGAATGAGTGGTATCTCACAGGGCAGAACCCCATGCTCTCCCTAATGAGTGGATTCATAGGACATACCTTTTATATTGGTAGCTTCAAAGTCAGATCTGGGTCTAGAAATAAGACCCAGCTTTTAATGCATTATAGAAAAAGTTATGAGAAGACCACTTAGCTGTTGCATAAATGTCATAAAGGGTTGCATTCCAGAAAAAAAATACTGAAACAGCCAAACCTTTAGTAGAATGAGTCGTAGCAACTTGCAGTGATAATATATCATACGTGAGATGAAATTTAATACAATATGACAGCCATCTAGCAAGGATAAATTTAGATATTTTTTGGCTCAAAGAGCTGGAAGAAAGCAAAACAAAACTCTCAGAGTGCTTTTATATATAACCCGGTTTCATTCTACATAGCATTTCATCTGCCAGTGACCAATGACCAGAATAGGATAGAAAGGATACAGGAAGATGTATATACAGATTTAAATTTGACTCAGCAGCAGCCTTAGACATAAAATAAGGCTTTTCCTGACAGAAACCCTATCTTTAAAATAAAAAAATCAGATAAAGGTATTAAGCAAAGAGAGCATGAAGTTCAGAAATCTGTCTGGCTGAAGTAATGTCTATTAAAAGTATTCTAAGGAAGGAACTTAAAAATCCGCTGCACTTGCAGGTACAAAGCAGCGTGAATTAACTCTCACTGAACAAAGTACAAGTCCCAAGTAGGTACTAGATCCTGCAGTGGTCCTTTTAACTAAAAGGAACTTCTAAGAAAGACTTTGCCTGCTTTCAGTGATGTTAATAAATTTTAGTTTTGATCTTGATGAAAGTTGGAAACAGCAGTCACCTGCATTTCAAGAGATGAATAACTTTCACCAATTTTAAAAATATCTACAGGACATTCCAGACTGTAGTAGGAGAACAAATGGAATCTAAGCTCCTCAATTTAGTCCATGCTCAAATGTGTATCCATTTGTCCATATAAGTTTTCCTTGCACTGGGCTTTTGGGATGAATACAGGATAGGGGATAAAAAAAAAAAAAAAAAAACTAATTGGAATATCAGAAAAAAAGAAGTTATGTACTCACCATAACGTTCCATCTGAGTAGTTGTACTTCATTTGTCTTCAACCTGTGGGAATACAGATCCGTAGTGGATCAGAGCCAGCAAAAATTACTAGCATCAGCTCCGAGGTCCAGACTCCTCCCCTTACCCATAATAGACCTCCACTGCCTTCCATCCCCAGATCGAGTTTGCAGAACTTATACTTGGAACTCAACCTGATAACATACTTGTGACCTATACTACAGCCCGTAGGCTGAACATGCACCAAGGTCCAGGGGAAGGAGGTAGGGACGGTTGAAGACAAATAAACTACAACTACTCAGATGGAACGTTATGGTGAGTACATAACTTCTTTATCTGAAGTAGTTTACTTCATTTGGTCTTCAACCTGTGGGACAGAGTCCCCAGCTACTAAACCCCTGGGAGGCCCTCATGGAAGGATATTCCGGAGCACCACGGAGCTAAAGGATGCTCTCCTTCTAGATGTCAAATCCAATTTGTAATGGGAAATAAACATATGAGATGAGGACCAAGTAGCTGCAGAGGAAATGTCATCCAAAGACACCCTAGACCAGAAAGCTGCAGATGTAGCCATGGACCTAGTAGAATGAGCTTTAATCTGACCTGGAGGAGACATGCCTTTGTCCTTATAGACCTGCAGGATGGATGAAGAAATCCATCTAGCTATAGTGACCTTGGAAATAGGTTTGCCCAAAAAGGGTCGATAGAACGAAACAAATGATCAGATTTACAAAAAAATTTTATCCTGTGTAAATAGAATCGTAACTGTCTATGAACATCCAACATGTGTAGTTTGTATTCCATCCTGTTGGTAAAATTGGGAAAGCACACAGGCAAATTTATAGTCTGATTGATATTGACTGGTGAAGCCACCTTAGGAAGAAAAGATGGGTTGGTTTGAAGGGAAACTCTATCTTTGTGAAAACTCATGTACAGGAATTTTATGGACAAGGCTTGCAGTTCTGAAACCCTTCTAGCAGAGGTAATCGCCACCAGAAAAGCTGTTTTCCACGACAGAAATTTTAGATCTGCAGTTGCGGCAGGCTCGAAAGGCAGAGCAACCAGAGCTTAGAGAACCACAGAAACCACAGGGGGGGGCAGGATCTTTGACGAGGGGGCGTAGCAAAAAAGTGCCTTTAATAAAGGCTTTACACAGTCTAGAAGATGCCAAGGATGCAGAATTCTCACCCACATGAAAATGAGAAATGGCAGCCAAATGAACTTTGACAGTAGAAGAACTAGCTCCATGCTGGAAAACATCAGCTAGAAGGAATGGCAGAAATAGGAGCTGTAGAAGGATCTAAACTCCTCTGAGAGGCCCAGAAAGAAAAACGTTTTTATTTGCTGCGATAAACTTTTCTGGTAGAAGACTTATGAGCAGCTACCAAAATAGACTTAACTGAGGAGGAAAGTCTGGGAGTCCTAGCAATCACAGGAATTAGAGCAGCCAAGCCATGAGCTTCGGGCTGTCCAGACTCAGATGAGGCACCCCCGATGGATGTGACATCAGATCCTGAATGGGTTCTAGGATTCAAGCTAGAGCCAGAAGGTGAGACCAAAGGAAGGCAAATCATACCTGGCGAGGCCAGAATGGGGCAATGAGGATCACCTTGCTCCCCAGTCGACAAGCTTTCTGCAGAAACCTCAGGATGAGAGGAACTGGCGTGTAAGCATGCAAAAGACAGGGAGGCCAAGCATGAACTGGAGCGTCTCTGGGGGACTGCCCCGGCGGGGGGTTCAGAGCAAAAAACCTGCTACACTTCGCATTGGAAGGAGATGCGAAAAGATCATAGCAAGGTTGACCCCACTCGGTGAAGATCTGTTCCGCTACTCATAGATTCAGAGACCACTCGTAAGGCATCAGAATGGCCTGACTTAGCCTGTCTGCTAGAATACTGGACCGTCCCAGAATGTGTGTTGCGATGAGAAAGCGACCGGTGGAAATCGCCCATTCCCACACTCTCATGGCCTCGCGACAAAGGGGATAAGATCTGGTCCCTCCCTGTTTGTTGATATACCAAACTACTCGCATGTTGTCTGACTGAATGGCAATCGTCCCCAGAGGAAGAAAGGCACGAAGGGCCTGCAACGCTAGAAGGACCGCCCTCATCTGTAGGACACTGATATGCAAAGCTTGTCTCTAAGGGGGACCACAGGCCTTAGACTGTCCTGCCCAAACAATGCTCCCCCAACCCAAATTGGGAGGCATCCGTGGTCTCTGTGGTTTGGGCAGGGGCTGGAACAAAGGATCGTCCCTCCAAAATGTCCGAAGAGCTCATCCATCATATGAGGGACGACCGACACACTTGACTGAGGTGGATATGATAGGTTAATGGTAAATCCAACAGGGACCACTGAACCGCTAAAATCCATTGAAGAATCCACATGTGTAGCCGAGCACATGGAAGAAGAGTTATGGCAGCCGCCATCGAGCCTAGGGCCCTCAACACTGATTCCACTGTCAGGAGGTGAGAACAGTAAATTAGAGAGACATGCATCCTAAGGTATTGAACTCTCTCCAAGGTCAGGAACACTTTGCAGTGTACTGTGTCTATCCTGGCACCAATGTAATCTATCACCTGTACAGGCTCTAGTACAGACTTAACTGTGTTGACTGTGATACCCAAACTCAGGGTGAGTGTCAGAAAGTACTCCCTGGTTTGGGAAAGTAGATGCCTGGTGGGAGCAGTGAGGAGCCAATCGTCCAGGTACAGATAAGACCTGAATCCCCTGAAGTCTCAGGTGAGCCGATACAACTGTCATCACTTTGGTAAACACCCTGGGGGCTGTGGTGAGACCAAAGTGTAGGGCTCGAAATTGACAATGATTGGCTCCTAGCCAGAAGCAGAGGAACCTCCTGGAGCTTCTGTGCATTTTTATGTGATAGTAAGCATCCTGGAGATCTAAAGAGCACATCCAGTTGCTCTTTTGCAGGTACGGCATGATGGACTGTAGTGTGACCATCTGGAATCTTTCTTTGGCAACTAACAAGTTCAGGGTAGAGAGATCCAGGATGGGCCTTAAGTCCCTCATTTTCTTTGGCACCAAAAAGAAACTGGAGTAGAAGCCCGATACGGACTGATCTGGGGGGACGGTTTCAATGGCTCGTTTTCCTAGCAGCTTGGAAATTTCCTGTGCTGCTGCCTCCCTTTGCATGGGTGGAACATCCGGGAGATGTTTGGGAGGTATGGGAGAACCCACAAAGGGGATAGAAAATCCTCTGGATATGA
This sequence comes from Protopterus annectens, assembly GCF_019279795.1. NCBI lineage: Eukaryota > Metazoa > Chordata > Ceratodontiformes > Protopteridae > Protopterus > Protopterus annectens. The sequence goes on from NC_056744.1 coordinate 981,031,037, forward strand.
TTTGAAGCACCCAGCGGCCCGTTATGGACTCCCATGCCACTGGGTGCAAGGACAATCGTCCCCCAACTGCCTCCAGAGTAGAGCAGCTAGGCAAACCCTCAGGGTTGCTGCCCAGGTCTGTCCGAGAATGGTTCTAAAGACCCAAAGTTTCACGGACCCCCTTGGCCTCTGGGCCGGCATCCATTCTGTCCCCCTCTGCCTCTAGGGGAAGAAGAGCCATGTGTGTCCCAGGAATACTGAGACTTCTGGAACCACATCTTCTTTTGCCCTCTCTGGTTCTGGGAAAAGGACCTTTGAGGGTTAGAGAAGTGGATTCCGACGGCAGAAAGTGTCTTCTTGTCCTCCTCACTCTGGACTAGTGTCTCCTTGACAGTCTTACCGAAAAAGAGTCAAGCTGTCATTGGCACAACCTGAGTCAGGCGTTACGCCTCATGGACACGCCAGACCCAGTCCCCCTAGCCGCTCCTCCTGTAGCATGGGAGAGGAGTCGTATGGACGTATTTGATACTGCTCTCAGAGAGGCCATTTTTGGGGAGAATGAAGCCATGTCCTCCTGCGACATGGACTTGGGTGGAGACTCCTCCAGCTCCTTCATTAGGTCGCACTGGAGTCTTGTGACATGGGCCAAGTAGTTCCGCGCCATTATTGAAAAGGTAGCTGAAGCACACACCTGCTTCTCTAGGCAGTCCATCATCTGTGACTCTCGGTCAGGAAGGTGGACCAAGGAACTTTCCTGAGATGGTTCCTTCTTCGTGGCTGCTGCTACCACCATGGCGTCCAATGGGGAGCCTTTGTTCCAGGAAGGCCTGTCAATAGGGGGACTCAGAACCTTATCAGGGAGCTTGGGGATTGGCTCCACGGTATCTGGTTCCATCCACATCCGCGAGGAGGAGGGCTTGGGGGGAGACCAACCTCCCCACTGGCATAGGCTCACCATGATGTCTCCAACGGAGACATCGTTGGGATGTGATCCTGGGGAGCCCTCCCCATCATCTAAATCTGTGTCCTCAGTTAGGGACTCAGAGGAGTCCAAGTGCCTCTTCTTGCACGTATGCTTGCGAGGGACATCTCCCATGGAGCTCTCCGTAGAGCGCTCGCAAGCTATCTGTTCCTCTGGGAGAACCGTCTGGGGCTCTTCGGGCACAGGTTGTCCCTCTAGTAAGACAATGGGGACTGTAGACAGAGCCGAGCGGGTCTGGGCAGAGTCAGAGGGGGCGGTCAGGGGCCTCGAGCTGATGATGACCCATTCTACCACATCGAACGCCGAAGGAGAGCGGACCTCCTGGGAAGCTAATAAGGAGGCCAGTCTACCCAGATCCGACGTCAGAATCGGGGCCGGACCCGAAGTGGATGGAGCTCCGAGGGAGGGAACCTGGCCCAACAACGTCGGAGCCGATGGAAAATGTTCCACTCCCTCGGATCCGACACCCAGGCTCCGGTTCAGACAGCCGTTCGGATCCGAGAGGCTCCAGATAGCTGTCGGTGTCAAGGATGCAAGGACTGTTGGCGCCGACCGTCTGACCAAGGCCACCCTCAGATCCGAGAACTCCGAAGCTGAAGGTCAGATCGGGGAAGGAGAAATGGGTTGAAAAAAGGGAAGCGAGCTCCTCCCTCCTGAGGGAGGGGGGGCTGGCAAGACCCCATCTGGATCTGTGTACTGATAAAGTGCCTCATCATCTTATCCAGATCCATGTCCGATAAAGAACGGGTCGCCCGAGACGAGGCTACAGACTCCGACCTGGCCGGTGAGGGAATCGAGGCCCGGGAGACTGAATGTGCCTCCTCCGGCTCCGGAGAGAACCTCGGAGACCGGAGCAGAGGGGAGTCACGGGTCCGTGCAGACTTGCTTGGGGACAAGAGGTCAGGGGACCTCTTCCACTTTTCCCTCGTCTTCGACTCTCTCTCTCTCCCACGCTCTACCTCTCCTCTGCTCCGCTACCACAGGCTTAGATGCAGGAGTTTGAGTCCCAGCCTGGGAGGGAGGGAAGCCAAAGGGAGAGAAGAGGAAGAGGCAGTCACAGCAGCCACTGTGACTGAAGCCGAAGAGGAAGGAGGATCAGTGGCAAGCAGAAGACCTTTGAGGGCCAACTTGGCCTTTCTATCCTTCAAAGCTCGGGAATTGAACCCCGCACAAATGGAGCACTCCAAATTAAGGTGGGCCACACCTAAGCACAACACACACAGAGTGTGGCCATTCGCTGGGAGAGCTTATGGCCACACTCTGTGCAGCACTTAAAGATAAGCTTTTCAGCCATACTATCCAACAAGAAGCCTTAAAAAAAGAAAGACAGACCAAAAAATTTCTTTCTTTAGACTAATAACACACCCACTCACCACACTAGTCTGACTAAGAGGGGGAAAGGGGCACCACAGGCAAACTACTCTAAACTAACTACAACTACAAACCTACACTCGACACCAAAGCGATGGGAGGGGAGAAAGGGTACCTATACTAACCTGAAACAGCTAAAAGTAACAGAAAATTCAGAAAAACGTACAATCAGAATAACCCTGCTAGCTGGAGCTCTAGAGACATGATGTTTTACAATGCTTTTGGATAATATCCAACTATTTCAGGCCATCCACAAATACAAAGAATGATAAACATGGTCAGTGAAGTACAAATGAGACACCTGCACATTCCTAATTCTGTTAAAAAGAGAGGAATTTAAGTAATGGGTAAGGGAAATTATTTAAGAGTTATTAGGGTAGATAACACATTTCTTAAGAAGGGAAAGCCAGGAAATTGTGCAAAAGGAAAATGGAGTTTAAAAAAAATTGGTAAAACAAGGGAGAAAGTTATGGAAAGAAGTAATTGGAATTATTTACGGGGATTATCAAAGGTTAAAGTATTGCAGACGAAGGGGAATCTTATAGAAGAAGGGAAGCAACTGTTGATTGCTAAAGGGAAAATAAGGGAGTATTTAGATAATACACACGTTCAGAAAGGTTGCTGTTAAGGAAATATTTTTAATAACTCCACAGAGTTTAGCAGAACATCTTGGACAACAAAAGTCGAAAGGGTTGTCTCCAAACACAGAGAGCCTATCACAAGAAAAATAACCAGAGATCCTATAAAGCTATGACAGACATTTCGGAAATTTTATGAAAATTTATATAAAGCAGAGAGTAACAAGAAAACCAAGAAAAGGCATGAATGTAAATATTTATGGAAGACGTAACTGTCACAAAGTTAGAGTTAAATGATGTTCAGCAATGAATAACCATAACACAAAGAGGGATTCAAGCTTGTGAAATTCAACAGCAGAGACATGGGGGAAATAATGACCATAGTACCCAAGGCATGTAAAGTCAACAGACAGTATATGTCAGGCATCAGCAACAGGATGTAGAGAGACCATGTCAGTGGCAATGAGCATACAGTGTACAATGGGCAATGCCTTTATTAATGGCATGCATGAATCACTAACCATTTCATAGCATTTACACAGCATTGCCTAAAACACATACTAGAGCATAAGTACAACTGCAACATGCAGAATTTCCTTCATACTGTGGCACACCAACATATTATAGTTAAATAAGCATGTACTGTATGCCAAGCACAGCACACACATTACTTTGTCTGCCCCCCTTTGTACTCGGTTATTAAAGCTGTGGGCATGCAACAGTGTGGTTCTCAAGGAAACAATGACATAACAATGGTAAGGTATAATCAACCAATAGAGAAGTCTCTAGAAATAAGACAGTATTCCTGTGAAAGTCTGGAATTCAGAAGGAAAGACAGAAAGTGATAAATATTTGAAGGTTTTCTTTAAAATGGGACCAGTACCAGCACCTTGGAAGAAACATGTGCTGGTTATATTACCTAAAGAGGGTCAGTACTGTTCAGACTCAGCTTCACATAGACGGAGTTCAGTTTTAAACCAAGAATATAAACTGATGATTTCTACACAAAGGTTTTGCCAAAACTGACAGATATGGGTGAATATGGCTTGCAGCAGGGAGGAGAATGTCTGACAATATTAACAGAATAACAAACCAGAAGGAAACATAGTACAAAAAAAATTTCACTATTGTTGGTGGGTCTTAATGCAGAAAAAGCATTTGATAAAGTCAAATGGGATTTCAGAAGCAAGAAAAAGGTAACACTTGCACTCCCTTTTAGAATAGGGTTAATAAGGAGAATATATGAAGGGTCGGAGGCAAGAATTAAGGTAAGATGATTATTTTATAGGCAAGCTGAATTAGAATAGAGGAGCCAGGAAGATATGTCCTCTGTCTTCTTTATTATTTAAGGTAAGATGGCGGCACATTGTGTGGCAGCAGCATCTCCAGCTAGTGTGCACTTTTTTGTTTTTGTAGTGTAGTGCTTCTTCGTGATATGTTACCTGGTGGTCTGTTGAGTGTGGTTAACTGCAGTGCTGAAACACTGGATTATGGAAGTGTGGGCCTGCAGTGGTAAGCCGGGCTGGATATGGAGTGCAGGATGTGGAGGCCGTGCTATTTAAAGGGACCAGATCTGTTTTGTTACTCGCTGGAATGGATTTGAAAAGTGGCAGATGGTGTTGGAGGATGGTACTCTTAATGATGATGATGGTGACAGTCTGGAAAATGAAGTTTAAGGAGATTCATCTGTATGTTGTGGCCATTTAGGCTGGCATGTAGCAGTGTTTGTTAGGTCGGTGATGTCAGAAGGAAAGTTGGAAGGAAGACTGGGGCATGAATGTTGATGGTGTAGCCGTTTGGGACTGCAGGTAGTGGCAGTTGCGAGGTCTGAGGCGTTAGAAGGATGGACATAGGAGCTGGGACTTGTATGTTGCTGGATGCATCGGGAGATGGCAGTGGTATGAAGTACTGAGTGCTGTAGTTCTTGAAATCGTATTCAGTTTCAAAGCTTGTTATGCCTTCGGTTGGCTTGTTGATTGCGTTCAACTGTATGATATGCCAGTGTATGTTTAAATGACAAAATTACTTTTTGGTCTCTTTTTTACCTTTTCATTTATTTCATATTTAGAACTATTATAAAG